>NC_045444.1:18519855-18757116 GCF_002776525.5 Piliocolobus tephrosceles | reverse complement strand
AAAAAAAAAAAAAAAAAAAAAAAAAAAGTGGCACATATACACCATGGAATACTAGGCAGCCATAAAAAAGGATGAGTTCATGTTCTTTGCAGGGACATGGATGAAGCTGGAAACCATTCTCAGCAAACTAACACAGGAACAGAAAACCAAACACTGCATGTTCTCTCTCATAAGCGGGAGTTGAACAATGAGAACACATGGACACAGGGAGGGAAACATCACACAGTGGGGCCTGTCAGGGGGTAGGGGGCTAGGAGAGGGATAGCATTAGGAGAAATACCTAATGTAGACGACGGGTCGATGGGTGCAGTGAACCACAAATCTGCATGTTCGGCACATGGATCCCATAACTTAAAGTGTATGTGTGTGTGTGTGTGTGTGTGTGTGTGTGTGTGTGTGTGTGTATATATATATATATATATATATATATATATATATATATATATATATCTCAAAAAACTCTTCAATGGTTCCCCACTGTCTTCAGGATCAAGTTCAAAGCCCTAAGCTCATTTTGGGGCCTAAACCCCTAAATCCTTCATGACCCTGTCTGATAAGGTTTCTGGCTTCCTCTCCATCTTCTTGCTTCTTCTTCAATCTCCCTACTCTTGTCTGCATCTATGTGTTCTCCACAGAGCAACCAAAGTGGTCTTTTAAAGCCACTAAGACCCTCTGAAGAATTTGCATTATTTTGAGAATGCAATCCAGACTCTTTAGCATGCCCTGCAAATCCCCATGTGTCCAGGCCTCTGCCTACCTTGCCAGCCCGTTTCCTACTGTCTCCCCCTTTCACTGCATTTCAGCCACATTGCTTTCCTTTCTGTTCCTTGAACACATAAACTCTTTACCAGTTGGTGGCCTTTGCAACTGCTGTTCCCCCAGCCAGGAACACTTTTCCAAGTGTTCTCTTCTCATCTTCAGAGCCTTTGCCAGGTCACTGACCAGCCAGCCTCTTGCTCTCTATCACATCACTGCTTTATATTCCATTCTCTGAATTGATTATGTTGACTCGTGACCCCTAGAATCTGAGCACCATCAGAGCAGGGACTATGTCTATCTTGTTCACCAGCATATTCCCAGTGTCTAGGTTGGTGGGCCTGACACAAACCGAGTTTCAATAAAAAGTAGTGAGTCAGTGAATGAATGTGTGAGAGCCAGTGGTTCTCAAACTTGAATGCGCTACTTTGGGAGGCTGAAGTGGGAGGACCACTTGAGGCCCGGAGTTTGAGGTCAGCCTGGGCAACATGTGAGACCCCCGGTCTAAAAAATAAAAAAGTAGTTAGCTGGGCATGGTGGTGTGCACCTGTAGTCTCAGCTGCTTGGGAAGCTGAGGTGGGAGGATCACTTAAGCCTCGGAGTTGGAGGCTGTGAGCGAGTGTGATTGCATCACTACCCTCCAGCTGGGCAATAGAGGGAGACCCTGTCTTTAAAGAAATTGCTAATTTAAAAAACCCTTGACTCTGCATCAGAATCACCAGGAGGCTTGTTAAAACAAGTTGCTTGCCCTACCTCTAGAGTTCTGATTTGGTAGGACTGGGGCAGGGCTTGAGAATTTGCATTTCTCCCAAGTTCCCAGGTGATGGTGAACCTGCTGGTTGTGGGACCACAGTTTGAGAAATGCATTAACATCCATAGCTGAGTGCTTCTGAGCTCACATATGTTTAATATTTCATGCCTTTGTTCCCTTTCTTTTTTCCTAGAACATGATTTCCTCATTCCCTGGGCAAGCCTCCCACCTGCTTTAAGATGTGGGATGGGCATCATTTCCTTCAGAAGGCCTTCTCTGATCCTTGGTGCCCAAATCTCTGCCCCTTAGAACCTGATGTAAACGGAGTCCTAACCTTTCCATGCTGCGTTGGGTTAACTCTGCACATGAACTGGATTTCCAGACCACAAGTCTTCCAGAGCCTGCATTAGTCATGTCTGTATGCCAGCTGGAAGCTCAAGAATATTACCTCTGAACTCGAAGAGGACGTATGATGCCTCTGAAAATGAAATCAGACCCACACCCTGGGCAGATCTAGACTCCCAGCTCACTCTTGGGCCTCATTATTTCTAGAGGGCTTTGCCCACAGCCATCTTCTTTTTGCTTTTTCCTCTTACCAAACCCCTTAATAACACTGTCTTCTCTCCTTTGTCTCCATTGTTTAATTTTTCCAGCTTATGCTCAAACCTAACTGTCCCATTTATTTGGTCAGCCTTAATGTACTGTAATAACTGGTAGAGAGCACTAGGTCACTTCCTTGAGGCAGAGCAATAAATGCTGAAATTGGTTGGTGGCGGGGGGAGGAGTGAGAGAGAGAGAGAGAGAGACTTTTTGGTGGGTTCTCAAATTCCAATTTTATCTTCCTAAGTACTACTCTTTGAAGTCACCTCATTTTTCCCAATTATTCTGAGAAATCTCAGTGCTGTTCCCTTGCCTACAACAAAGCTAATACACGGGCAGAAGAGTGGGGTTCCCTGGAGGCCCAGCCTGCAGTGAGGTGTCCCATGGCTTAGCTGTCCCTGAGTCCTACTGATGTTCATGCTTTGGAAGAAACTCACCTTGCTGTGGTGTTGGAGCTGCACCCAGCCTTCATAGCCGAACCTCTGCAGTGGGGAGAAGCACAGTTAGAGTCAAAAAGCAAAGACCAGGCTGCAATCAAGGGGCATGCTTAGCGCAGAGGATCCTGAGCTCCACCTTTCAAGCATTGCCTTCCCATTTCCCCCATACCCGTGTATCACCTATTTAGTATTTACAATTAAATTCACTTACATTTTTCCTTCAATATATTTACACAAGAAGAAAATTCTGTTGTCTCAGCAGTGCTGGTTTTATCTTTTCCCCTAATGCAGTTTTAATTTTTTAAATGAACATTAACATGAAAAAATATTGTTCATGTACCACCTAAAATCATGTCACAGGTTACCAGGAGTATATCGCCCCTAAGGATCACTCTTTAGGAAATACACTGCTTTTCAAACTCTGCGTGGCAATCCATGAGTAGATTGTGATATCAATTTAGTGGATAGGGACTCAAACATTTTAAAACAGGAAATCATATATGTAGCAGATGCTGTTGGTGTCCTGCTCGTATCCCTTCGCTTTGACACTTCTGTGCATACCAGCCCACCTCCATCAGCCAGCGCCTGCATTTCATTGGCTGAGGGCTTTCCCCGGGAACCTGCTTTGATCAAGCCAACCTAGCAGGTAAGAAATACTATGAAATTAGCTCCCTGCAACCCCTCGGCCCAACAGCCCTTAACAGATAATTGAGGGAGTTGTATATAAATACACTGAACACACCGTACCCCACCCCTCAGTCTGGATAACGCAGAGATGAGGCACACATTTTGCTCTGGAATACAAACCTTTCACTGGCTGCCCTGTTTTCCCTGTCTCACTTCCTCACTCTACTGGTGTGTCCTGGGATCACCTCCAAAGCAAACTACTTGTATCTGAATCCTTGTCTCAGGGTCTGCTTCTTGGAAAACATAGAGTAAAGGAATGGAAAGGAATAGAATAAATTAGAATGTCTCCCATGTAGTAAGTAATGGTTTCATAACATTTTTTCTTCCCATTTAATGTATATAAATGTTTGTACTGAGTCACAATGTAAAATAGATTTCTGCCTGGGAATCATGCATAAAAACTGTGGAAAGCCACTAACTGAAAACATAGGTAAGTATGACTCAAATAACTACTGGCTGTATCATATATCGTACTGCATCATATCATTGTTCCTTCTTCACGCTTTCATGGAGTCCCATCTATGACAAGTCTTACTAAGGAAGAGAAAATAGAAGGGAAGGACAGTTCCAGCCCATGTGGAGCAGAGTCTTGGGAGGTTAAGGCTGAGGTAGGCAAGGATTCAAAGGGCCACATCATCGCATGTGAGACGCACTGTGACCGTGATGCACAGGTGCTCTGGGGGCCTTGGGGAGGGAGCTGACTTCACACCTTGGGCTGCGGTATTGGGAGGGACATCGAAAAGGTAGTCCCGGGGTCAGATTGGAGAGGATCTTCTAGTGTTCAGGATTTCCACGCTTCCTGCATGGCTGTCACAGTGTGGTGTCAGAGGGAAGGAAGGGAGGCAGGAGATAGCTACATGAGGGAGCTCCTTAATGACTCCTTAATGGTCAGCGGTGATGGGTCAGCGAGTAAAGCAAGCTGAACATCAGCTCAACCTCTCGTTTGTTGTGGCTGGATGAGGCCAGGGTGCAGCAGTTGATTCTCATGCCGCAGTGCAGGGAAGTTGTCTGTAGGGAGTCAGGTCTTGGTGGACCCCTTTCTTAGGTCCCTTCACCTCTAGACTGAGGGGAAGGTCTGGGCCTGGGCCACAGTGCCGCATAGAGGTGTTTGTGTCTCTGTGTCTGTGCCTGGGGTCTGCCTCAACAGCTTCGTAAGGTTTGGATTAATTCTATACCAGCCTTATTGTACCCAGGTAAAAGGTCTGTTCTTGAGTCCTAGCCCCAAATAATCATATTACCTTTAGAAATCTATCTTCTGTTTCCTCCCCAGTGACATCAGCAGACTTGGTTTTGGAGGCTGGGCAGGCAAGGGAGACTGTCGGCTGAAACTCAGATTCTCCTCCCTGCACCCAGCCTCTCCTTTGCTTATGCCCCCAACCCCTGCTCTCGCCCTTCATGCATTCAATACCTTTGTACTTTTTCCTTCTTTTCCCCTGGAGAAAGCTGCCAAGAGAGATATGTTGGGGAGGGATGGAATATGACCTTAATCAGTTACACTTTAGAGTAAACTTAAGACTGTGCTCTTAAACTGGAAATTTGCCATTGAACTTTTATCCTTCATGTAGAAGAAAGGGTTTTATTTCTTTCTTTCTCTACTGCCTGCCTTCTCCCCCTTCTTCCTCACTCTCTTTCTTTGTTACTTTTTCATAATTCTGTAAGGAACTCTAACCCATATGTTAGCAGGTAGAGAAGCATTCCATTTGGGGAAGGGCAGGGAGGTAGGAAAGGCAGAGCAGAGGGATCCTCCCACATGCAACAAGTCACTTACAAGGCACTTGACTTTGTTGGCGTGACATGTCTCCAAGTCACTGTTTCCCTATGTGTATTAATAAAAATGAGGCTAACAGGAGTGGCTGGGACATAAGTTTTCAGGGGAATTAGGTGAGATAGTGCATATAAAGCTGCTGATACCAGGCCTGGCCAGTGGACAGGGCTTCATTCATTCATGCTAACAGTGATGCTGGTGGTGATGGTGGTGACGGTGGGGGCACTAATTGCATGGTGGAGGGAGTGAGGTAGTTGTAGTGGTGTGGCTGAAGTAGTGAATATGGTGGCAGTGGTAGTACCCATGATGGCTGATGGTGATGGTGGTGGCAGTGACAGTAGCAGTGGGGATGGTGGTAGGGGTGGCAGTAGTGGTGACAGTCTTATTCCAACCCCAAATAGAATACCCTGGGGTCAGAACTAAGGAGAGCCATGAAGAAAGGAGCCCTTTGCCCCTCTGTATCCCTCCCTCCCTTTCCTGGAAAGTGTAAAGTGCCAATTTACCTCACAGGCCCCTTGCAAAGACCCAACTTATTTAGGGCAATTTTATTCTTCTCCAGGTCCGTGCTTGACGTAGACCCTCAGTTCTCATCCCAGGTTGAGCCGAGCCTGGGGTCTAAAATTTATGACCCTGGGAGTGGTTTTGGTCCGAGCATATGCCCCAGGAAGCATCTACAATCTGAAAGTGTTTGACTGACAATAACCAGTGTCTCATAGGCATTTATAAGCATGCCAAATAAAAAGCAAATTGAAAACATTCCAGAAAATTCAGTTTTATATACAAGAGATATGTTTCTGAAATGTACATATATGAATCAAAGTGGATGAACTGAATGACCATTGTTAATGTCTTGAGGACATCACACCTCCATGAGGTGAATAATGAGCCTCCTGGGTGATGAAACCAGATATTTATCTCCTCAGAAGGATTTTCTAAAAATCAAATGATGTCTAGGATTTTGTCTTCTAAAGCCTTGTATCGATCAAGTGCAATTGCTAACAAAAGAAGGTGTAAGTATATGATTTTTAAATTGGAGGTCAGAATTTTTTGCTCCATTTATAATTAGAAGAATCTTTGCAAGCCCTACTATTGGGCAGACAGTAGGCTGTCAATAAAGCCTTGCTGGAGGAAAAAGCTGAAACTGTATCATCCTCATTGTTGCTGTGAATAATCCATTGCAGATCAACCTGAAACATCTTTTGCCACAGTTTCTTGGGCCCCACCTCCTGTTTGTGACAGCAGAGAGTGTGGGTCCTCATTCATCAGAAACAATTTGATCAAGTATCCCTGAATCCGCTGTCTTTATACTTCGGATATGTATTTTTTTCAAGGATCCTGCTTGTAACTCTGACTAAAATTATTATTAGCAAGTGAAAATGAAAAGATTTCTCAAATCCCAGCCCTTTGTCCTCATTAGTTAACCATCACTTCAGGCATGTTGATTCTACTTTTCTGTCTCTTCATTGTATAAGAAGGTCAAGGTTATTCCAGCAGCCGTACTCTCTTGGGCCAGTTTTCTCAAGGTGGATGTGGTGATGGAGAGGCTCTTGAGGGACTGTGGTGGCCCCACATAGCTCTAGGATTCTAGGTTCATTTCTGAGTCTCAAGCATCTCATCTGTCAAGTGAATAGTATAAATCTTACCTGCATATTTTACAAGGTTTATGTAAATTATTTCTCCCTCTGTCTCTCCCTAGAAGTATGAAGTATTATAACTATAACGATGAAAATGATGTAGATAGTGATGATGAAGTGTCAGCTGTCTGTTTGCAGCATGTGAGACTACTACATAAGAAAAAACCTGGTTTGGAATGAAAAACCAAACATCATAGGTTCTCACTCGTAAGTAGGAGCTAAGTTATGAGGATGCAAAGGCATAAGAATGACATGATGGACTTTGGGGACTCAGGGGGAAAGGGTGGGAAGGGAGTGAGGGATAAAAGACTACAAATTGGGTGCAGTGTATACTGCTTGAGTGATGGGTGCACCAAAATCTCACAAATCACCACTAAAGAACTTACTCATATAACCATACACCACCTGTTCCCCAATAGCATATGGAAATAAAAAGAAATACATAAAAAAAGAAGAAGAAACCTGGTTTATTGGGACAAAATTTCTCTCCCTCTTTAAAGCAGTAGCTGGTGATAGAAAGGAGAGGGAGTTTGGAAGCTGGGAAGTCCAAGATCTGGTGAGAACTGGCTTTCTGGTTCTAAGATGGTGCCTTCTTGCTGTGCCCTCATGTGGTATAAGGGGTGAACAAGCTTCCTTGGGCTTACTTTATAAGGGCACTGATCTCATTCGTGAGGGCTCTGCTGTCATGACCTAATCACCCCCAGAAGGCTGCATTTCCTAATACCATTGCCTTGTAGGCTAGGGTTTCACCTGAATTTTGGGGGAGATGTACATATTCAGACTGTAGCTCTCTAAGCCTCAAAATCCTGTCTGCACAAGGAAGGTGTATGCCCTGGAGCTTGGAGCCCTGCTTGGAGGGTCAGTCATACTAGCTAACTCTCTCAGTGGGATAGTACAGGTGGGCATTGTCCTCTAGAGACCACCATGGTGGTTTCCAAAGCATTTCATGTGGATGTTCTTTCATATTCAAATAGAGAAAAAAGCTGTAACAGAGGAATTAGTGCCATTTGCTAGGTATAGATTATGGCTATTTTAAAATACCAAATACTAAAATTTGGATTTTACCAAAACTCTTAGATTAGGGAGTATAATCTATTTCTTCTTGTGTTCACAAATTAATCAATGTGTTCATTGCATCATTCATCAGGCAAATACTCATAAACGAGGGGTAGAAAGTGGTGGGCACCATACGATGTAAGAAACTGCATGCAGCTTCTAAATAACG
Source organism: Piliocolobus tephrosceles (assembly GCF_002776525.5). Lineage (NCBI taxonomy): Eukaryota > Metazoa > Chordata > Mammalia > Primates > Cercopithecidae > Piliocolobus > Piliocolobus tephrosceles. The sequence continues at coordinate 18,749,261 of NC_045444.1, read as the reverse complement.
CAGATGCACTCTCACAAAGGAACTGGTGCATTCCCTTCATGAAATCATTAACATTGTGAAGCGGTTTACACTTCAGTAAACTATGATGAGGACAACAGCACTCAGAACAGCATGTTCCTGTGTCAACATGTAGAGTCCTTTTAGGAAGAGCAGGTTGAGTGGTTTAGCTTTTATCCTTAGCTGTATCCTTCTGTGAGACAACTATGAGAAGAAAATAGTTTCATCTACCTGCACGATGAACCACATTTAATTCAAGTTTGGGTTAATTCATTTACCCTTATTTGGGATAAAAAAGATGAAACATTACTGGTGGTGTGAAAGTACTGGCAGAATGCTGAAGGTTGGGTAAAACCTGATATTAAGCCTGAACAAGCCTGTAGCCAATTTTATATTTCCTTCATGTTCCTCACCTTCCTCTTTTTGTATTCATTCAAAAGTTCTTAATAACAAAAGGAAATTTCCATCTTTAGAGAAACACAAAGAATACTCTTTTAGTAGATGTCACTGTGCAAAAGTTTCATGTCATTTATTCTAGGGTTTTTTGATGTACCTACTTCCTAGTTTTTCATGACAAAGATTTATAGAATAAAGAACATCAAAAAGTAAAGGTTTCAGGCAGTGTCCTAAAATAGACTAAAAAAAAAAATTCACAAAGCTATCTCTTGGTGCTTCTAAAACTTATTTTAAACATTTTGAAAAAGAGATATATTTTAGAAGTCCTCGAAACCGATCACATTCCATTTTTAATAGTCTTTTATTTAAAATTGTAACTTTAAATTCTGTAGTTGGCATGTATCTTCCCAGCAGCTGAATATGTGATTTTAAAAAAGGTAAATCTGCTTTACTTAAATTTTCCAGAAATTTTAAAGAATGATTCATTTGAGGGAAAAAAGGGATTCTGAGAAACCACTTATTTCTTTAATCCAATATTCTTTCAAAATAAATGTAAAAGTCATTTTTAAAAACTAGGAAATCAGAACTACCAAATAATTTAAGCTCCCCCCACCCCCCACCAAACCAGATAAACTAGACATCTAATTCCATAAAGAAGAGAAAGGCATTGAGAAACCCTGGAGAAGTTTCAGAAATAATTCAGCAAATTAATTACCATTACCTTTTTTAGATCTGGCCATTCTTTTGGTAGAATATGACTATGGATGTCAATTTTCATCTCCACAGGATCAGAGAAGCATGTAAGGAAAGAAGATTTGATATCAAGAGACCTTTGTGAAAACTGTGGAGTTAATTGATTTACTTAGTCCCTTTACAGCCACCTTCAGGCAGCAGTCAGTAGGCCTGCCCAACCCAGTCTAGGTCCATTAGAACTTCCTTATTAAAGTTCAAAGTTCTGTTTATTTGTTAACCAAGCTTTGGTTAACCAAGCTTTGTCAACCAAGCTTTGGGTCAACACGCTTTGGTAGTCAGGACTCTTAGCACAAAACTTGAAAAAAAAAAAAAAAACTGTACTCAACTGTATGAGGTCAAAAGCACAGCAGGATGCTTTGACTTATAGCAGGCCAAAAATTGACTAATTTTTCATTTTAAATATTTTAACTTTTATAAAGCTATACACAGTAATTAAATAGTTTGTAGTTAAAAATAAAACCATGTAGAGGGCTTTTGCAGAAAAAGGATAGATCCCTGACTCACCTTTTCTTACCTTTCCTTGCACGATTCAGAAGCAGCCAGTTTTTATGCTTTTGCTCTTTTTTCAGTTAGTTACTCCCATATCTTTAAATAATATTTAGCAGTTGGCTTGTTCATGAAAATTTAGCATCTTGAAAAGTTGTCTGGAAGTTTCGTGTTTACTTTTAAATCACAGAAAGGGTCCACTCTTCATATATGTTTTGTCCTCCAGTGCCTTTGTCTTGGACTCATTCATTCATGCATTTTTTTTCCTTTTTTTGTTTTTTAATTTGAGACGTGGTCTCACTGTATTGCCCAGGCTGGTATCGAATTCCTAGGCTCAAGCAATCCACCTACCTTGGCCTCCCAAAGTGCTGGGATTACAGGCAAGAGTCACAGCACCCAGCTTCATTCATGTATTTAACAAACACTTATGGAGAACTGCTATGTGCTGACGATGTAAAGTTGACTGAGAGATAAGATGATATATATCCTGTAATAGATAATTGTACACAGCCTAAAGTGTAGGGAAAAGAAGATAGTAGCCATTTCCATTTAGCGTTATCAGAGCAGTCAGGGAGGGCTTCCAATACAACAGAAAGTGGGGCTTATGGTCATGCCTCTAACGAGAGCCTGGAACAAAACACCCTTGATTGTTCTGTGTTTACCCTTTCCCCTTCCTGAACAGCTTAAAATGTTGAAGGGACCCCAGGTCCACTGGCAAACCCTTAAACATACGTTGGATGCTCCCTTCGCTTCAGACTCCACAATACATAAAACGAGTAGTCAAAAAGCTTCCTTCTGTAATTCAGCTAGATTCTGGATAAATTGTAACAGACAGCTTGAAAGAAAATAAAGGAAATACTTGAAATCCACTTTTTTTTTAAAAAAAAAGTTCAGTGAGCTGCAAGATGGCCGAATAGGAACAGCTGCAGCCTCCAGTTCCCAGCATGAGTGACACAGAAGACGGGCGATTTCTGCATTTTCAACTGAGGTACCAGGTTCATCTCACTGGGGTGTGTCGAACACTTGGCGCTGGTCCACTGGTGCAGCCCGACCAGCAAGAGCTGAAACACGACTAGGCATCACCTCACCTGGGAAGCGCAAGGGGGAAAGGAATTCCTTTTCCTAGCCAAAGGAAATTGAGACATGCAACACCTGGAAAATCGGGTAACTCCCACCCTAATACTGGCTTTACCAAGGGCCTTAGCAAACGGCACACCAGGAGATTATATCCCACACCTGGCCCAGAGGGTCCCAAGCCCACGGAGCCTCCCTCATTGCTAGCAAAGCAGTCTGAGATCTAACTGCAAGGCGGCAGTGAGGCTGGGGGAGGGGCGCCCACCATTGCTGAAGCTTAAGTAGGTAAACAAAGCTGCCGGGAAGCTCGAGTTGGGTGGAGCCCACCACAGCTCAAGGAGGCCGACCTGCCTCTATAGACTCCTCCTCTGGGAACAGGGCATAGCTAAACAAAAAGCAGCAGAAACCTCAGCAGAGGTAAGTGCCCTTGTCTGATAGCTTTGAAAAGAGCAGTGGATCTCCCAGCACGGAGGTTGAAATCTGAGAACGGACAGACTGGCTGCTCAAGTTGGTCCCTGACCCCTGAGTAGCCTAAATGGGAGACATCCCCCACTAGGTGCAGACCGACACCTCACACCTCACACAGTGGGGTACACCCCTGAGACGAAGCTTCCAGAGCAAGAATCAGACAGCAACACTCGCTGTTCAGCAATATTCTATCTTCTGCAGCCTCCACTGCTGATACCCAGGCAAACAGGGTCTGGAGTGGACCTCAAGCAAACTCCAACAGACCTATAGCTGAGGGTCCTGACTATTACAGGGAAAGCTAACAAACAGAAAGGACACCCACACCAAAACCCCATCAGTACATCACCATCATCAGAGACCAAAGGCAGATAAAACCACAAAGATGGGGAAAAAGCAGGGCAGAAAAGCTGGAAATTCAAAAAATCAGACTGCATCTCCCCCTCCAAAGGAACGCAGCTGATCACCAGCAACAGAACAAAGCTGGATAGTCAATGACTTTAATGAGTTGAGAGAAGAAGGCTTCAGTTGATCAAACTTCTCAGAGCTAAAGGAGGAACTACGTAACCAGCTCAAAAAAACTAAAAACCTTGAAAAAAGAATGGATGAATGGATAACTAGAATAATCAATGCAGAGGAGACCTTAAAAGAACATCTCTGATCAAGATGAAAACCATAACACGGGAACTACATGACAAATGCACAAGCTTCAGTAACCAACTCGATGAACTGGAAGAAAGAGCATCAGCGATTGAAGATCAAATGAATGAAATGAAGCGAGAAGAGAAGTGCAGAGAAAAAAGAGTAGAAAGAAATGAACAAAGCCTCCAAGAAATATGGGATTATGTGAAAAGACCAAATCTACATCTGATTGGTGTGCCTGAAAGTGATGGGGAAAATGGAACTAAGTTGGAAAACACTCTGCAGGATATCATCCAGGAGAATTTCCCCAACCTAGTAAGACAGGCCAGCATTCAAATTCAGGAAATACAGAGAATGCCACAAAGATACTCCTCGAGAGGAGCAACTTCAAGACACATAATTGTCAGATTCACCAAAGTTGAAATGAAGGAAAAAATGTTAAGGGCACCCAGAGAGAAAGGTTAGGTTACACACAAAGGGAAGCCCATCAGACTAACAACAGATATCTCGGCAGAAACTCTCCAAGCCAGAAAACAGTGGGGGCCAATATTCAACATTCTTAAAGAAAAGAGTTTTCAACCCAGAATTTCATATCCAGCCAAACTAAGTTTCATCAGTGAAGGAGAGATAAAATCCTTTACAGACAAGCAAATGCTTAGAGATTTTGTCACCACCAGGCCTGCCCTACAAGAGATCCTGAAGGAAGCACTAAACATGGAAAGGAACAACAGGTACCAACCATTGCAAAAAAATGTCAAAATGTAAAGTGCATCGACGCTAGGAAGAAACTGCATCAACTAGCAAGCAAAATAACCAGCTAATATCATAATGACAAGATCAAGTTCACACATATTAACCTTAAATGTAAATGGCCTAAATGGTCCAATTAAAAGACACAGACTGGCAAATTGGATAAAGAGTCAAGACCCATCAGTTTGCTGTATTCAGGAGACACATCTCACATGCAGAGGCACACATAGGCTCAAAATAAAGGGATGGAGGAAGATCTACCAAGCAAATGGAAAACAAAACAAAAACAAAAGCAGGGGTTGCAATCCTAGTCTCTGATAAAACAGACTTTAAACCAACAAAGATCAAAAGAGACAAAGAAGGCCATTACATAATGGTAAAGGAATCAATTCATCAGGAAGAGCTAACTATCCTAAATATATATGCACCCAATACAGGAGCACCCAGATTCATAAAGCAAGTCCTTAGAGACTTACAAAGAGACTTAGACTCCCATACAATAATAATGGGAGACTTCAACACTCCACTGTCAACATTAGACAGATCAACGAGACAGAAAGTTAACAAGGATATCCAGGAATTGAACTCAACTCTACACCAACCAGACCTAATAGACATCTACACAACTCTCCACCCTAAATCAACAGAATATACATTTTTCTCAGCACCACATCGCACTTATTCCAAAATTGACCACATAATTGGAAGTAAAGCACTCCTCAGCAAATGTAAAAGAACAGAAATTATAACAAACTGTCTCTCAGACCACAGTGCAATCAAACTAGAACACAGGACTAAGAAACTCAATCAAAACCGCTCAACTACATGGAAACTGAACAACCTGCTCCTGAATGACTACTGGGTACATAACGAAATGAAGGCAGAAATGAAGATGTTCTTTGAAACCAATGAGAACAAAGATACAACATACCAGAATCTCTGGGACACATTTAAAGCAGTGTGTAGAGGGAAATTTATAGCACTAAATGCCCACAAGAGAAAGCAGGAAAGATCTAAATTTGACACCTTAACATCACAATTAAAAGAACTAGAGAAGCAAAAGCAAACACATTCAAAAGCTAGCAGAAGGCAAGAAATAACTAAGATCAGAGCAGAACTGAAGGAGATAGAGACACAAAAAACCCTCCAAAAAATCAATGAATCCAGGAGCTGATTTTTTGAAAAGATCAACAGAATTGATAGACTGCTAGCAAGACTAATAAAGAAGAAAATAGAGAAGAATCAAATAGACACAATAAAAAATGATAAAGGGAATATCACCACCAACCCCACAGAAATACGAACTACCATCAGAGAATACTATAAACACCTCAACGCAAATAAACTAGAAAACCTAGAAGAAATGGATAATTTCATGGACACTTACACTCTCGCAAGACTAAACCAGGAAGAAGTTGAATCCCTGAATAGACCAATAGTAGGCTCTGAAATTAAGGCAATAATTAACAGCCTACCAACCAAAAAAAGCCCAGGACCAGATGGAATCACAGCCGAATTCTACCAGACATACAAGGAGGAGTTGGTACCATTCCTTCTGAAACTATTCCAATCAATAGAAAAAGAGGGAATCCTCCCTAACTCATTTTATGAGGCCAACATCATCCTGATACCAAAGCCTGACAGAGATACAACAGAAAAAAGAGAACTTTAGACCAATATCCCTGATGAACATCAATGCAAAAATCCTCAAAATAGTGGCAAACCGAATTCAGCAGCACATCAAAAAGCTTATCTACCATGATCAAGTGGACTTCATCCCTGGGTTGCAAGGCTGGTTCAACATATGCAAATCAATAAATGTAATCCAGCACATAAACAGAACCAAAGACAAAAACCACATGATTATCTCAATAGACGCAGAAAAGGCCTTAGACAAAATTCAACAGCCCTTCATGCTAAAAACTCTCAATAAATTTGGTATTGATGGACCGTATCTCCAAATAATAAGAACTATTTATGACAGACCCACAGCCAATACCATACTGAATGGGCAAAAACTGGAAGCATTCCCTTTGAAAACTGGTACAAGACACGGATGCCCTCTCTCACCACTCCTATTCAACATAGTGTTGGAAGTTCTGGCTAGGGCAATCAGGCAAGAGAAAGAAATAAAGGGTGTTCAGTTAGGAAAAGAAGAAATCAAATTGTCCCTGTTTGCAGATGACATGATTGTATATTTAGAAAACCCCATCATCTCAGCCCAAAATCTCCTTAAGCTGATAAGCAACTTCAGCAAAGTCTCAGGATACAAAATCGATGTGCAAAAATCACAAGCATTCTTATACACCAGTAACAGACAAACAGAGAGCCAAATCATGAATGAACTCCCGTTCACAATAACTTCAAAGAGAATAAAATACCTAGGAATCCAACTTACAAGGGATGTAAAGGACCTCTTCAAGGAGAACTACAAACCACTGCTCAGTGATATAAAAGAGGACACAAACAAATGGAAGAACATACCATGCTCATGGATAGGAAGAATCAATATCGTGAAAATGGCTATACTGCCCAAGGTAATTTATAGATTCAATGCCAACCCCATCAAGCTACCAATGACTTTCTTCACAGAATTGGAAAAAAACTGCTTAAAGTTCATATGGAACCAAAAAAGACCCCGCATTGCCAAGACAATCCTAAGTCAAAAGAACAAAGCTGGAGGCATCATGCTACCTGACTTCAAACTATACTACACGACTACAGTAACCAAAACAGCATGGTACTGGTACCAAAACAGAGATATAGACCAATGGAACAGAACAGAGCCCTCAGAAATAATACCACACATCTATAGCCATCTGATCTTTGACAAACCTGAGAGAAACAAGAAATGGGGAAAGGATTCCCTATTTAATAAATGGTGCTGGGAAAATTGGCTAGCCATAAGTAGAAAGCTGAAACTGGATCCTTTCCTTACTCCTTATACGAAAATTAATTCAAGATGGATTAGAGACTTAAATGGTAGACCTAAAACCATAAAAACGCTAGAAGAAAACCTAGGTAATACCATTCAGGACATAGGCATGGGCAAGGATTTCATGTCTAAAACACCAAAAGCAATGGCAACAAAAGCCACAATTGAAAAATGGGATCTAATTAAACTAAAGAGCTTCTGCACAGCAAAAGAAACTACCATCAGAGTGAACAGGCAACCTATAGAATGGAAGAAAACGTTTGCAATCTACTCATCTGACAAAGGGCTAATATCCAGAACCTATAAAGAACTCAATCAAATGTACAAGAAGAAAACAACCCCATCCAAAAGTGGGCAAAGGATATTAACAGACACTTCTCAAAAGAAGACATTCATACAACCAACAGACACATGAAAAAATGCTCATCATCACTCGCCATCAGAGAAATGCAAATCAACATCATAATGAGATACTATTTCACACCAGTTAGAATGACAGTCATTAAAAAATCAGGAAACAACAGGTGCTGGAGAGGATGTGGAGAAATAGGAACACTTTTACACTGTTGGTGGGACTGTAAACTAGTCCAACCATTGTGGAAAACAGTGTGGCGATTCCTCAAGGATCTAGAATGAGAAATACCATTTGACCCAGCCATCCCACTGCTGGGGATGCACCCAAGGGATTATAAGTCATGCTGCTATAAAGACACATGCACATGTATGTTTATTGTGGCACTATTCACAATAGCCAAGACTTGGAATCAACCCAAATGTCCATTGGTGACAGACTGGATTAAGAAAATGTGGCAGATATACACCATGGAATACTATGTAGCCATAAAAAAGGATGAGATCGTGTCCTTTGTAGGGACATTGATGCAGCTGGAAACTGTCATTCCCAGCAAACTATTGCAAGAACAGAAAACCAAATATCGCATGTTCTCACTCATAGGTGGGAATTGAACAATGAGATCACTTGGACATAGGAAGGGGAACATCACACACTGGGTCCTATTTGTGGGGAGGGGAGGGAGAGGGATAGCATTAGGAGATATACCTAATGTAAATGACGAGTTAATGGGTGCAGCACACCAACATGGCACATGTATACATATGTAACACACTTGCACGTTGTGCACATGTACCCTAGAACTTAAAGTATAAAAAAAAAAAACAGTTCTGTGAGCTAAAACTGAATGAGTAAGCCTTAAACTAACATGGAGGCACTTGCTAATTCTGAGTGAGTAAGTGCAAGCACTTTTAGAGCACTCCCAATGGGCCAAGCACTGGTCCATGAATTTTAATAACATCATTTCACTTATTACTCATAACGTTCATGTGAGGGAAGAACTGGGACCAATATGCATTTTATAGAAGAGGAAACTGAAGCACAGAGAAGTAACTTGTTTATGGTTACACAATAGTGTGTGGGAGAACTGGAATTAGAATCCAGACAGTGTGGCTTCAGAATCCTAGAGATTTTGGGGTTAATATCCCACAAGGGAATGGGAGATAATATAGGCTTGTACAAAACTGAAATAACCTCATTACACTAAAAGTTTTGAAGGGTCTAGACCCTTAGGGAAAAAGTAGTCTAGGAAAAATCCATTGGCTAAAAAGAGGGAGTCTGTAATGAAGGCTGTCTTCACTGTGAGGGGAAAAGAAGAAATAACAGTTTTCTCTGAGAATTTCTTTGACGATTACTATTCAAGGTCACCCACTAAGATTTTAGTTAAAGTGGTACTAGGTTAGTACCACTTCCCTGCTTCCTCTCACCCTGTCTTAGTCCATTTAGTGTTGCTTTAACAGAATGCCTGAGTCTGTATAATTTATAAAGAAAAGAAAGTCATTTGGTTCACAGTTCTGCTGCCTGGAAAGTCCAAGAACGTTGCACCAGGAGCTGTTTGGCTTCTGGTGAGGGCCACATGCTGAGGCACAATATGGTAGGGAAGCAGAAAGGTATGCAGATGTGTGCAAAGAGAGACAGGACAAAGGAGGCTAATGAGTTTTAGAACAACCCACTCTTGGAAGATCTAATCTATTTCTATGAGAATGAATCCAACCTCACGAACTAAACCAGTCTTGTGAAAAACCCATCTTAACAGCCTAATCACCTCTTGAAAACACCACCTCCCAACACTGCTACATTGGCAATTATATTTTAACATGTTTTGGTAGGGAGAAATTACATCCAAACCACAGTACTACTCTTGACCAGAAAAAGGAAATGTAAATCCTCCCTGAAGAAAAACATCCCAATTCTATCTCCTCAGTATTGCCACAGATTAAGCACCCCCAACAAAGTGTTGTCTAACAATAAAAAAATTCTACACACATGAGGAAAAAAGTCACTATGAGCAAGAGTCCACAGGTATAATAATAAAACGAAGTTTGAAAATCAGCAAAATGAAACTTTAAAAATGAAATCAAAATAATTTTAATTTTAAAAGTCAGTGAATGGGTTAAACAGCAAAATAGATGTAGCTAAAAATAGAATTAATGAAGTGGAAGAGAGACTTTCACACAGAGATGAGAGAATTAAGCATATGTAAGGCACAAAACACAAAGGTTAGAATAAGAAAGTTTAAATACAGTCCAACTGGAGTGCTAAAATAGAGGAGACAGAAGTTAGAGAAGAGATATTCCAAGAGATAGTAGCTGAGAATTTTCTAGACCTAGTGAGCCAGCAGATCCAGGAATCAAAACCTGTATCAAGAAGAACTGACAAAAATTCATTTGTAGAAATCTTGTAGTGAAAACTACAGAACAACAAAATAAAAATAAGATCCTTTGAGCTGTTAGAGAGAAAGAAAGAGAATGCCTCCAAAACTCAAGAATTAGACTGATAGCATACTTCCTAGAGCAATAATGAGATCCATAGAACAATAGGATAATATGTTCAAAAGGTTGAGAGATGTTCACTGTGAACTTAGAATTGTACACCATGTGAAGTTTTAACAATGAAGGAGGAGTAAAGACATTTTCAGATAAAAAATGAATTTGGTATCAACAGAGCCTCACTGAAGAAATTTTTAATGACATACTCCTGAAAGAAAGAAAGAAAGTGACTCCAGAAAGATGGTCTGAAATACAAGATTGAATGGGGAACACACAAACTGGTAATCTTATAAGTAAACCTAAATATATTAAGCACTACTACTACTGCTACTACTACTACTACTGCCTGTTTTAAGGAGTTAAGACACCAGCAAAATGTTATCCAACCACATCTTTGGCATGCCATTCCAACAGTGAATCTCCTACTCTATCATCTTTTGCAATTTGGATAAACTGAGAGTTTCTTAAATCATTAAGTCCTGGTTCCTTTTAGTTTACCATTTTATCAATCTGTCTTTTCCTTTTGCATGTACTATAAAGAAGAAGAAACCAGGACGCATCTTTAATACTTTGCTTGGAAATCTCAGCTAAACATCCAGTTTTATCACTTACAAGCTCTGATTTCCACACAACTGTAGGGAACACAATGGAGCTAAGTTTTCTGCCACTATATAACAGGGATTCACTTTCCTCCAGTTTCTAACATGCTCTCATTTCCTTCTGAGCCCTCACCACACTGCCTTTATTTATTTATTTATTTATTCATTTATTTTGAGATGAAGTTTCATTGTTTTTGCCCAGGCTGGAGTGCAATGGCGTTATCTCAGCTCACTGCGACCTCTGCCTCTGGCCTTCAAGCCATTGTCCTGCCTCAGCCTCCTGAGTAGCTGGGATTACAGGCATGTGCCACCGTGCCCGGCTAATTTTTGTAATTTTAGTAGAGACACGGTTTCTCTGTGTTGGCCAGGCTGGTCTTGAACTCCTGACCTTAGGTGATCTGCCTGCCTCGGCCTCCCAAAGTGTTGGGATTACAGGCGTGAGCCACTGCACCTGGCCCACATTGCCTTTAATATCCATGTTTCTACCAATGGGATGTTTATGATGATTAAGGTGTTCTCCAAGACAGTATGGGTTCTCTCTACCAGGCTCCTCACTCCTTCAAGCCCTCATTGGCAGGATCTTTAACATCCATATTTCTACTAACAGTATCTTCAAAGCAGTCTAGGATTTTCAGTATTCTTTCACCCTCTGCCTAATGTCCAATTCCAAAGCTGCTTTCACATCTTTAGGTACTTATTACAGCGGTACTCCACTTTCAGGTACCAAAGTCTGTATTAGCTTCCAATTGCTGTTGTAACAAATTACTGCAAACTTAATGACTTAAAACACAGGAATTTATTCTCTCATAGATCTAGAGGTAAGAAGTCTAACATGGGTCAGCAGGGGTATTTTTCTGCTGGAGGCTCTGCAAAAGAATGTTTCCTTGCCTTTCTAGCTTCTGGAGACTATCTACATCCCTGACTCCTGTTCCCTGAAACCCATCTTCAAAGACATTGGCATCCTCTAGTCTTGTCTGCTTCTATCATCACCTTGCCTTTTTAAAATTCTAACTCTCCTGCCTCCTTCTTATAAAGGCCCATGTAACTACATTGGACCCACCTAGATAGCCCAGGATAATCCTTACTTAATTACATTTTAAAAGCCATTTTTACCATGTATGGTAACATATTCACAGGTTCTGGGGATTATGATGTGGACATCTTTGAGCAGGTAGAGGGGGACATTTTCAGCTGGCCCTGATTAGGCATTGTAAAATGTGCAGAGTAACTACTAAAAGAATACAAATAGAGTATATAACTTAAAAGCCAGTGAAGTGGAAAATGGAATAAGAAAAATATTAATTCAAAAGAAGGCAATAAAAGAGAAAAAAACCAGAAATAGTAGGGCAAACAGAAAGCACAAAATGAGATGGCAGAAATGATAAAATCCAGCTACATATTGTCTATAAGGAACAGTTTTAAACTATAAGAATACACAAAGTTTGAAAGCACAAAAATTACAAGAAACTAAAAGAAGCAAATTCTAACGAAAAGATAGCTATGCTAGGTTTTTTGTTTTTGTTTGTTGTTGTTGTTGTTTATTGAGATGGAGTCTCCCTGTGTCACCCAGGCTGGAGTGCAGTGGCATGATCTCTGCTCACTCCAACTTCTACCTCCTGGATTCAGGCAATTCTCCTGCCTCAGCTTTCCAAGTACCTGTGATTACCGGCATGTGCCACCATGCCTGGCTAATTTTTATATATTTTTTAGTAGAGACAGGGTTTCACCATGTTGGTCAGGCTGGTCTTAACTCCTCACCTCAAGTGATCTGTCCGCCTCAGCCTCCCAAAGTGCTGGGATTACAGGCATGAGCCACCGCGCCCGGCTGCTATGATAGTTTTTTATCATAACATTTTATGGTAGCAGGAACATATATCGGATAAACAAGACTAAAAAATGTAAAGCATTATTGGGACAAAAGAGGACCACTATATAATATATAGAGGACCACTATCAATATAATATACAGAGAGGACCACAAAGTAATATATATAGAGGACCACTATAAATAATATAGAGGACCACTATAATAAAAACTAAAATAAGTAATAATTCTAAATTTGTTACAAATTGCTTCAAAATACATAATGCACAAATATACACACAGACATACATCACTTAACAACAGGAATATGTTCTAAGAAATAGCTCATTAAGTGATTTTGTCATTGTGCAGAAATCACAGAGTACACTTATACAACCTAGATGGAATAGCCTACTACACACTTAGGCTAGATGGCATAATATTGCTTCTAGGCTACAAATCTGGACAGCACGTTACTGTACTGAATGCTGTAGGCAATTGTAACACAATGGAAAGTATTTGTGTATCTAAACATAGAAAATGTACCATAAATACACAATATTATAATCTTATTGGACTTTTAAAAATTTTTTTGTAGTTTTTGCGTTTTTTTTTTTGTATATATAGCCCATCGCTGACCAGAATGTCCTTATATGACACATGACTGTATATATGTATATATATATTTGACAAATTTTCCAACATATGTCTTTCAATTATTGGTAAGTCAATCAAATAAAAATTATCTACAAGAAACGGCAGCTTGTCCCAATGCTGAAGAACCACCAAAGAACTTCAAAAGCATTCCACAAGAAAAGGGGGGTGCTTTTTAAGCTCCAGCCTGGCCCACAGGGCTCTAAGCCAACTTACCAGAGAGTCAGTCAAGGCTACAAGTGATGTAGACCTCACATTTCCTCCCTCTCCCTGCTTTGACCCTGCTAGAGAAAGAGATCAAGCTTAGAGTGGGGAAATGTCAGTTAGGGAAGGAAAAGAGATTCCTATGCTCATTTTTAGGGAGAGAAGCTTTCCTTCCCGTGAGGATTGAAGAGATTCCTAATATATTGTACTGGGCATTTTTACTTTCTGAACAGAGACTTGGTTTTTGATTTAAAGCAGCCTAAAAGTGAGTAGAAATGTCTTGGATGATGAATTGATCGGGCACAGCAAACCACCATGGCACACATTTACTTATGTAACAAATCTGCTCGTCCTGCACATGTATCCTGGAACTTAAATTAAATTTTAAAAAAATGTCTTAGAGGCTACACAGGTTTTCATCCCGAGAGAGGAGAAAGACTACTTTCACTAAGCAGAATGAAAGGGAAAGTGCGAGATTTAAAGAGTTGTGTATACGACTACCTTTAATGTAACCTGTAACAGAAGAAGAGAGGATTGCTTTTAGTTTTGCTCATAAGGACAGACAAACCTTTGGGCTGAACAGGCAGGAGGTTAGATACAGAGTTACTGTGAGCAGATAACACTGTTTCCGTTTCCACTGTAACACTAAGGAAAGTGAAAGCCAAAAGGAAAATTGCATAAGATCTCATCTCTACATTAAAAAATGGAATTATAAATCGATGAGCTTTATACTGAACATTCCTTTGTGGAAAAAGGCAAGAGATTCTTACATTATTCAGTAGTTGCACTGGATAAAAATAAAGAGGTTTAGACCATGTCTGAGTAGCTCCTTCCTCTTGGCCCTAATCTGATGACTATGAATCAGCTCAAATACCAAGGTTTGACTTTTGACTTTACTGCTTGTTAGTTGGATAGCCATGGGTAAGTTATTTAGTCTCTCCATAAAATTAGGATGATAATAGAATTGATTTTATAGAGTTGTAGTAAGCATTAACTTGAGTCATATAAAGGTATCAGCTCTGGGTTAGGCCTGGCACATAACCCAATTGTTGTTGTTATTATTATTATTATTATTATTATTATTATTATTATTATTATTAAGATGGAGTCTTGCTCTGTCACCCAGCCTGGAGTGCAGTGGCATGATCTTGGCTCACTGCAACGTCTGCCTCCTAGGTTCAGGTGATTCTCTTGCCTCAGCCTCCTGAGTAGCTGGGAATATAGGTGTGCACCACCATGCCAGGCTAATTTTTGTGTTTTTAGTAGAGATGGAGTTTCACCATGTTGGTCAGGCTGGTCTCAAACTCTTGACTTCAGGTGATCTGCCTGCCTCTGCCTCCCAAAGTGCTGGCATTACAGGCATGAGCCACTGCGCCCGGCCAATCCAATTATTTTTTTAGTGTGCGGTATACAAAGACTGGCTTGAAGTCTGCTATTAGTTTAAGAGAACTTGCTTCCCCTTTCTTGGATTATATTGTATAAGAATCCCGGGTGATCCAGGAACATGGGGTTGGGAATGCCCGCTGTGGTGGTCACCATGATTGTGTTTTCGCTTGACCAGGTCTGTGTGATCCACTTGAATGTGGGAGCTCCACTGGTTGAATGGAACACTTCTGGAAGCTCCCATTCCAAAATGAGACTCCCTACCCCGACATCTGCTCCTCTTCTTGTGTTCTTTCTCTCAGTGGATGACACACTCTCCAAGCCAAACTCCCCCATTTCTGCCCCTCTCTCTCTCCACAATCAATAAATCACCAAGTCTTTTTATTCTAACCCCATTGCATTATTGTAACCCCTTTTTATAGCAACCCTGTTTTCTTGCCTCTAGTCTCACTTTCAGACCTTCATCATCTCACTCCAGGATTTTTAAATAATCTACTAATGGTCTCTGACTCTAGTCTTGGTCCCCAGTGATTCATCCGGAAGACTCTCTTGGTCAGCATGTGATCTCTCTCAAAACAGAATGATCACATCTCCTTCTAGTGTAACACTTTTCATGGATTCTCACTGCTAAGTCCAAGCATTTATGGGAAATAAGGCCTCCAATGTACTTCTCCACCTCTGTTGTCTCTGTGCTTTGCCATTGTGCCCTATCCCCCAGTCACAGGAAGCACTTTGTGCCTAGCAAATGCAGTACATTCCCCCTTCTGTCTTTATTTACGGCTTTCTTGGCCTCTGATGTCTGGAATGACCTTTGCCTGCCCTTCTTTCTGCCAAAGGTACTCCTATCCATTACTCAACATTTAGTTTAAACATCACCTCCTCTGTGAAGCCGCTCCTGACTACTACCATCCCCAATTGGTAAAAGGGACCATATCCTCCTGGAAGAGTCAGTTGGAGGAGTGGGAGTATCAATGACCTTGACAAAGCAGTGAATGATTTCAGTTTCATCTTAGAAGATACCAGAGTCCCTTTCTGCTGCCTTTTCCCAGTCCCTAGCTTTTGATACCCAGAGACCTCTTAGTCTCTTTTTCCTCCTTTCCAATATTTGCTGTGGGAAAGGAGCTGGTTTCAGTCTTTTGTACTTTAGTTTGAATTTGTCTATATCTGGGCATTGTTGAATTAAGTTTTTGAGTAAACACCATGGGGACAGGGGCCATGTTTATCTTGGATTACATTCTCAGTGAAAAGCAATTGAGTAGGTGCTTGCGATGGTTCATTTTGTGTCAACTTGGCCAAGTCACAGCACCTAGATATTTTGTCAAACATTATTCGAGATGTTTCTCTGGAGGGTTTTTAAGGTGGGATTAGCATTTCAATCAATAGACTTTGAGTAAAAGTGTTTACCCTCCGTAATGTGGATGAGCCTCATCCAGTCAGTTGAAGGCCTTTAACAATCATTTGAGCCAATTCCTTAAAATAAATCTGTCTTTCTCTCTCCTTAGATTTATAAGTACACACCCCCCCCATTGGTTGTGTGTCTCTAGGAAACCCTAATACAGTGCTTTATAAATGTTTTATAAATTTTTGATGAACAAATTGATCATTAAGTAAATCGACATGAGTATGTGGGTAAAATGTCCTTTCAGGAACATTTCTATCTAAGACTCATGTGGAACTGCTATGTAAGAGATTTCAGCTCTTATTCAATATCACGGAACAACAGGTGCCATTCCCCACATTTCTTTGAACCCTCGACCCTTTCTATATTTAGTCAATTAAATGATAAACAGTAAAAACAGAAGCTAGCTCTTGGGTTTTGAGTTTTAAAAACCTCACTTTCAGAAGGGCACGGTGTCTCAAGCCTGTAATCCCAGCACTTTGGGAGGCCAAGGCAGGCAGATCTCTTGAGGTCAGAGTTTGAGACCAGCCTGGCCAGCATGGTGAAACCCCATCTCTATGGAAAGTACAAAAATTAGCCAGACATGGTGGTGCATGCCTGCAATCCCAGCTACTCAGGTGGCTGAGGCAGGAGAATTGCTTGAACCTGGGAGGCGGAGGTTGCAGTGAGCTGAGATCACACTGCCACACTCCAGCCTGGGTGACAAAGCGAGACTGTCTCAAAAAAAGCACCTCACTTACAGTGATCCATGGGAAGACTTTGAGCCTTAGACTTGGGAGGAACCAGGATTGATACTAAATTTTCACTTAAATAAAAACTTGCAGACCAGGGAGATGGGAGTCAAAGAACAGAAGGGAACATATGGATGCTATGAGTCCCTGAAGAGGGCCTCCCTGAACCCTGCCTTCCAGGGCCAAGCCTCAGGATGGGGTGGGGAAAGAAACCCCAGGTGAGCCGGGGGATTTTGATGTAGTAGTAGAGGGAACCTGGATCAGCAAGGAAAAGTGTTGAATGTTATATGTGGACCAAGAAGGCTTTAGATAAGTGAGCAGAGTGAGGCTCAGCAAGGCAAGACAGGTGTAGAGTGGTCCTAAAAGAAGAGTGACAGTAACTGAAAGTTAGCCAGCCATGAAAGGGATTTGAGGTGAGGAGTGAGGGATGACCCAGCAGGCACCTGTGTGTGTTGATGATGGGAGGAAAATGTTTTAGCTGATCTAACCTAGACAGTGACCCAAACCAGATACCACCTCTGACTGCTAATGCTGTGGGCTAAAAAGAGAGAGTAAGAGAGAGTCTAAGATAACGATTTAGAGCATGAACTCTGGCGTAAACTTACAAATCTGTTTCTTTGGGCAAATTACTTAATTCTCTCTGTATCAGTTTCTCCATATGTAAAACAGGACAATAATAGTAGAACCTATCTTGGGCTGTTGTAAGGATTAAAGGAGTTAAGTCAGGGAAGGCATATGAAACAGTGGTTAGTTAGTGGCATTTAAGGGTTAGTCATTGGTTTTCATATTATTACTGTCACATAAGCCTGCCACAATTTAAACTAAACCTCAAGGAAAATGTGTGGGTAAAAGAAACCCGGAAATAACTGAGATTATGTTTCTGCCATCTGATGACATATGGATTTGTATTAACAAATGAGGGGTATTACAGAAAAGTAGAAAAAAATTACATTTTGCACATATTTGTACAATGACACACCTGAAGTTTTTGCAAGCGAATTAGGAATTCCAGATCTCATTATACGGATAGGGAGTTTTTCTTTGGAAAGTTGGGATTGATAGTCCCACGGGTATATAGGCCATATTATCAAGGGAGGTGAGCTTCCCAAGGAGCCATGGAGTGATAGGGACCAGGGGACAGGTGAGGGTTAGCTCAGGGGGACAGGAAGTGATGGAGATCAGAGGACAGGTGAGGGTTAGCTCAGGGGGACAGGGAATGATGGAGATCAGAAGACAGGTGAAGGGTTAGCTTTGGAGAGGAGGGATCGTCTCTCCTTTTGAGGGTAAAG
Organism: Piliocolobus tephrosceles; assembly: GCF_002776525.5. Taxonomy (NCBI): domain Eukaryota; kingdom Metazoa; phylum Chordata; class Mammalia; order Primates; family Cercopithecidae; genus Piliocolobus; species Piliocolobus tephrosceles. The sequence continues at coordinate 18,730,859 of NC_045444.1, read as the reverse complement.
GAAAAGATGGAACTACATAAGGGGGCCATGGTGTGTTGAGCTGAAAGCAATCACCAATCAAGAGCTGTCAGTACCTATGATCTTTCCAAGGTAGCAAGTGAAATCATCCACTGAGGCAGAGTTGGAGATTTACAAAGCAAGGAATAGCTTTAAAATGGCATTTGAGTTGCTTGCTGGGTGATGAACAGCATTAGGACCCCAGTGTATCTGGATTTTAAGAATGTTTAATGGACAACCACTTGGAAACACACAAAGAAATTTTTTTCTCTAATCTAGAAGAAAATGCAGCCAAATGTATACTGTGGTTCTATTAGAGTGGTAAAATTATGAATGAATTTTTGTCTCCCTGTTTTGCAAATACTTTATAATAAAGTTACTACACTTTGATCATTTGAAAGGTTTATGAAAGCATATTTAAAAAGAATTTGTGATGTTTCACATTGTCGCTGTTCTCCAAAGTAATCATCACTAATGCCATCCTTGACCATGAAACACAATGGTTTATCTTCTCTGAGCTGTTTTAGTCATAATCCAGTGTTCTCATCCCGTTCTGATAACCTAGATATACCCGTTTGCTCGAATAATTGAGTCAGTAATCCTACAGCCTTGCACATTCTACTCTAGTTGCCTCCTGAACTCTTTTAAATCAATTGCAGGAACCAAAAATTGAGATTCAATCCAGGATCCCCTCTGATTGTGTTAGCTTTGCCAGATCAGAGTAACCTAATAAGGCTCTGCAATTGTGGAAAGAGCTAGCTATGCCTACTGGCATCCAGGAAAAATGATTGGCTCACTTTATTTAATTTACTTAATTTTTTTATTATACTTTAAGTTTTAGGGAACTTGTGCACAGCATGCAGGTTTGTTATATATGTATACATGGGCCATGTTGGTGCACCACGTATGGTGCATGGGCCATGTTGGTGCACCATGTATGGAGTTAATGGTGCTGCACCCATTAACTCGTCATTTACATTAGGTATTTCTCCTAATGCTATCCCTCCCTCCTCCCCACACCACATGACAGGCCCCGGTATGTAATGTTGCCCATCCTGTGTCCAAGTGTTCTCATTGTTCAGTTTCAACCTGTGAGTGAGAACATGCAGTGTTTGGTTTTCTGTCCTTGCGATAATTTGCTGATAATGATGGTTTCCAGCTGCATCCATGTCCCTACAAAGGACATGAACTCATCCTTTTTTATGGCTGCATAGTATTCCATGGTGTATGTGTGCCACATTTTCTTAATCCAGTCTATCACTGATGGACATTTAGGTTGGTTCCAAGTCTTTGCTATTGTGAATAGTGCTGCAATAAACATACGTGTGCATGTGTCTTTATAGCAGCATGATTTATAATCCTTTGGGTATATCCCCAGTAGTGGGATGACTAGGTCAAATGGTATTTCTAGTTCTAGATCCTTGAGGAATCACCACACTGTCTTCCACAATGGTTGAACTAGTTTACAGTCCCACCAACAGTGTAAAAGTGTTCCTGTTTCTCTACATCCTCTCCAGCACCTGTTGTTTCCTGACTTTTTAATGATTGCCATTCTAACTGGTATGAGATGGTATCTCATTGTGGTTTTGAGCTCACTGATGGTATCTCACTGATGGCCAGTGATGATGAGCATTTTTTCATGTGTCTGTTGGCTGCATAAATGTCTTCTTTTGAGAAGTGTCTGTTAATATCCTTTGCTCACTTTTTGATGAGGTTGTTTCATTTTTTCTTGTAAATTTGTTTAAGTTCTTTGTAGATTCTGGATAGTAGCCCTTTGTCAGATGAGTAGATTGCAAAAATTTTCTTCCATTCTGTAGGTTGCCTGTTCACTCTGATGGTAGTTTCTTTTGCTGTGCAGAAGCTCTTTAGTTTAATTAGATCCCATTTGTCAATTTTGGCTTTTGTTGTCATTGCTTTTGGTGTTTTAGACATGAAGTCCTTGCCCATGCCTATGTCCTGCATGGTATTGCCTAGCTTTTCTTCTAGGGTTTTTTATGGTTTTAGGTCTGACATTTAAGTCTTTACTCCATCTTGAATTAATTTTTGTATAAGGTGTAAGGAAGAGACCCCGTTTCAGCTTTCTAAATATGGCTAGCCAGTTTTTCCAGCACCATTTATTAAATAGGGAATCGTTTCCCCATTTCTTGTTTTTGTCAGGTTTGTCAAAGATCAGATGATTGTAGATGTGTGGTATTATTTCTGAGAGCTCTGTTCTGTTCCATTGGTCTATATCTCTGTTTTGGTACCAGTACAGTGCTGTCTTGGTTACTGTAGCCTTGTAGTATAGTTTGAAGTCAGGTAGCATGATGCCTCCAGCTTTGTTCTTTTGGCTTAGAATTGTCTTGGCAATGTGGGCTCTTTTTTGGTTCCATATGAACTTTAAGGTAGCTTTTCCAATTCGTGAAGAAAGTCATTGGTAGCTTGATGGGGTTGGCATTGAATCTATAAATTACCTTGGCATTATGGCCATTTTCACTATATTGATTCTTCCTATCCACGAGCATGGAATGTTCTTCCATTTGTTTGTGTCCTCTTTTATTTCGCTGATCAGTGGTTTGTAGTTATCCTTGAAGAGGTCCTTTACATCCCTTGTAAGTTGGATTCCTTGGTATTTTATTCTCTTTGAAGCAGTTGTGAATGGGAGTTCACTCATGATTTGGCTCTCTGTTTGTCTGTTTTTAGTGTATGGGAATGCTTGTGATTTTTGCACATTGATTTTGTATCCTGAGACTTTGCTGAAGTTGCTTATCAGCTTAAAGAGATTTTGGACTGAGATGATGGGGTTTTCTAAATATACAATCATGTCATCTGCAAACAGGGACAATTTGACTTCCTCTTTTCCTAATTGAATGCCCTTTATTTCTTTCTCCTGCCTGATTGCCCTAGCCAGAACTTGCAACAGTATGTTGAATAGGAATGGTGAGAGAGGGCATCCCCGTCTTGTGCCAGTTTTCAAAGGGAAGGCTTCCAGTTTTTGCCCATTCAGTATGATGTTGGCTGTGGGTTTTTCATAAATAGCTCTTATTATTTTGAGATATGTCCCGTCAATAGATAGTTTACTGAGAGTTTTTAGCATGGTGGGCTGTTGAATTTTGTTGAAGGCCTTTTCTGCATCTATTGAGATAATCATGTGGTTTTTGTCTTTGGTTCTGTTTATATGATGGATTACGTTTATTGATTTGCATATGTTGAACCAGCCTTGCATCCCAGGGATGAAGCCAAGTTGATCATGGTGGTTAAGCTTTTTGATATGCTGCTGGATTCTGTTTGCCAGTATTTTATTGAGGATTTTTGCATCGATGTACATCAGGGATATTTGTCTAAAATTCTCTTTTTTTGTTGTGTCTTTGCCAGGCTTTGGTATTAGGATGATGCTGGCCTCATAAAATGAGTTATGGAGGACTCCCTCTTTTTGTATTGATTGGAATAATTTCAGAAGGAATGGTACCAGCTCCTCTTTGTACCTCTGGTAGAATCAGGCTGTGAATCTGTCTGGTCCCGGACTGTTTTTGGTTGGTAGGCTATTAATTATTGCCTCAATTTCAGAGCCTGTTATTGGTCTATTCAGGGATTCAACTTCTTCCTGGTTTAGTCTTAGGGGGGTGTCTGTGTCCGGGAATTCATCCATTTCTTCTAGATTTTCTAGTTTATTTGCATAGAGGTGTTTATAGTATTCTCTAATGGTAGTGTGTGTTTCTTTAGGATTGGTGGTGATAGCTCCTTTATCATTTTTATTGCATTTATTTGATTCTTCTCTCTTTTCTTTTTTATTAGTCTTCCTAGTGGCCTATCAATTTTGTTGATCTCTTCAAAAAACCAGCTCCTGGATTCCTTGATTTTTTTGAAGGTGTTTTTTGTGTCTCTATCTCCTTCAGTTCTACTCTGATCTTAGGCATTTCTTGCCTTCTGCTAGTTTTTGATTGTGTTTGCTCTTGTTTCTCTAGTTCTTTTAATTGTGGTGTTAGGGTGTCAACTTTAGATCTTTCCTTCCTTCTCTTGTGGGCATTTAGTACTATAAATTTCCCTCTACACACTGCTTTAAATGTGTCCCAGAGATTCTAGTATGTTGTGTCGTTGTTCTCATTGGTTTCAAAGAACGTCTTTATTTCTGCCTTCATTTGATTATGTACCCAGTAGTCATTCAGGAGCAGGTTGTTCAGTTTCCATGTAGTCGAGCAGTTTTGAGTGAGTTTCTTAATCCTGAGTTCTAGTTTGATTGCACTGTGGTCTGAGAGACAGTTTGTTATAATTTCTGTTCTTTTACATTTGCTGAGGAGTGCTTTACTTCCAACTATGTGGTCAATTTTGGAATAAGTGTGATGTGGTGCTGAGAAGAATGTATTTTCTGTTGATTTGGGGTGGAGAATTCTGTAGATGTCTATTAGGTCTGTTTGGTGCAGAACTGAGTTCAATTCCTGGATATCCTTGTTAACTTTCTGTCTCGTTGATCTGTCTAATGTTGACAGTGGGGTGTTAATGTCTCCCATTATTATTGTGTGGAAGTCTAAGTCTTTTTGTAGGTCTCTAAGGACTTGCTTTATGAATCTGGGTGGTCCTGTATTGGGTGCATATATATTTAGGATAGTTAGCTCTTCCTGATGAATTGATTCCTTTACTATTATGTAATGGCCTTCTTTGTCTCTTTTGATCTTTGTTGGTTTAAAGTCTGTTTTGTCAGAGACGAGGATTGCAACCCCTGCTTTTTTTTTTTTTTTTTTCTGTTTGTTTTGCATTTACTTGGTAGATCTTCCTCCATCCCTTTATTTTGAGCCTATGTGTGTCTCTGTATCTGAGATGTGTCTCCTGAATACAGCACACTGATGGGTCTTGACTCTTTATCCAATTTGCCAGTCTGTGTCTTTTAATTGGAGCATTTAGATTGGCTCACTTTAAATCAGATTTATGAGTGCCAACCTAAAAACTAGTGGTGCACTTGAATTTTATTCATCTTTTTTCCATCATGACTTTGAATCAGGAAGCAGCTTTCCTCTGACTAAGCCTCTTCATTCCCTACTGCTGTAATTGATGACTAATTCAGAAATGAGGTGGCAGACATTTCCATAATGGGAGATTATGTGCTATTCATTCATAATGACAATGCTCGGGTTGTCAGTCATGGCATACTCTTACAAAGCTATGGAGGAGAGAGGCAGAAATAAATGAATGGGAAATTAACCATCAGATGTGTGTTTTAAAAATAATGAACCTCACTCTAGATTTTTTTCAGAACTCTGGTGACAGAAAATAACTCTTTGTCTTGTAAGGTTGAGGGTGGGTTGGGCAAAACCAGAGGTTCTCAATCTTAAATACCAAATGTCAATCACTTGGGAGAACTTTATCCACCTCTCCCCTTCATCTCTTTCTTCCCCTCCCACAGTTGCCAGGAATGCCTAGTTAAATTTGAATTTCAGATGAATAATGGATAATATTTTCAGTATAAGGTGTGTCTCAAATGTTGCTTGAAATGTACTTACACTTAAAAATAATTAATTGTTTGTTTGTTTATTTATTTATTTATTTATTTATTTTTACATGGAGTCTGACTCCATCACCCAGGCTGGAGTGCAGTGGCACGATCTCAGTTCACTGCAACCTCCGCCTTGTGGGTTCAAGCAATTCTCCCACCTCACCTTCCCAAGTAGGTGGCATTGCAAGTGCATGCCACCGTGCCTGGCTAATTTTTGTATTTTTAGTAGAGATGGGGTTTCACCATATTGGCCAGGCTGGTCTTGAACTCCTGACCTCAGATAATCTGCCCCCCTTGGCCTCTTAAAGTGCTGGGACTGCAGGTCTGAGCCACTGTGCCTGGCCAAAAAATATTCATTACTTATCTGAAATTCAAATTTAATTATAGTTCTGTATTTTTACCTGCTAAATCTGGCATGTACACACCCCAAACCACATTTAGAATTAATAGGTGTGAAAGTTGTCAGAAGCAAAATGGAGTCACTTGTGTCAAACTCTTAACAAAAAAATAAACAAAGCTGAGATTCGGCGAAGGGAGGGCCCTCAGTGCGCAAATGCCTATGATGAGAACTGTTACAAAGACTCTCAGAAGGGTTCTTACGAACGTATACCTGTAACAAGAACTTTAGTCAAGTACTTCTCAAACTGCAGCTTGCTACCTGAGTCACAAGGATGTATTGTGACTCAGCTTGCTACTGAGTCACAGCTTGCTGAACGTATGGAACACTTGCCTGACACTGTCTCCATAATGAATTGGCATCAACTCCTGTGATAAGCCCCTGTAACCAATGTTGTTTCTGTCTCAAAACAAATTATGTGTAATTTTCTCTTTTCCCTTTAAAAGCTTTCTGTTTGCCTTAACCTCTTTGGATATGTCTGCAGTCCCTCTAGCCTACATATCCTGGATTTGCAAATCCTCTGCAGGGTTCCTGATGTTATTTAGGAAGACACAAGTCTGGTAGTTTTTTAAAGTTCCTTAGGTGACTCTAATGTGCCAAGATTCTGAAAGAGTGGGCTAAACTTCAAAAGATGTCCTTGGCCGGGCGCAGTGGCTCACGCCTGTAATCCCAGCACTTTGGGAGGCCAAGGCGGGCAGATCATGAGGTCAGGAGATTGAGACCATCCTGGCTAACATGGTGAAACCCCGTCTCTACTAAAAATACAAAGAATTAGCTGGGTGTGGTGGTGGGCACCTGTAGTCCCAGCTACTCAGGAGGCTGAGGCAGGAGAATGGCATGAACCCGTGAGCCGAGATCGCACCACTGCACTCCAGCCTGGGTGACAGAGCAAGACTCTGCCTCAAAAAAAAGAAAGAAAGAAAGATATCCTTTGCAGCTTGGTGCAGTGGATCACACCTGTAATCCCAGTGCTTTGGGAGGCTGAGGCCAGAGGATCGCTTAAGGGCAGGAGTTCAAGACCAGCCTTGGGCAACATAGTGAGATCCCCTCCCTACAAAATATTTGAAAAGTAGCTGGGCATGGTGCTGCACACCTATATTCCCAGCTACTTGGGAGGCTGAGGCAAGGAAACTGCTTGAGCCCAGGAGTTTGAGGCTGCAGTGAGCTATGAGTGCACCATTGCACTCCAGACTGGGTGACAGAGTGAGACCCTGTCTCAAATGTGTATATATGTATATTATTTATGTGTGTTGTGTGTGTGTGTGTGTATGTATGTGTGTATATATATATATATGGTGTCTTTTGTAGGCTCAGGGTGGTAAAGGGCAAACTAAAACAGCAAAGAGAAGGCTAAGAAAACAGCCATGGGATGAGTACAACGCATTCCAACTCCTCTATTTATTTATTTATTTGAGACGGAGTCTCACTGTCACCCAGGCTTGAGTGCAGTGGCGCGATTTCGGCTCACTGCAACCTCTGCCTTCCAGGTTCAAGTGATTATCCTGCCCCAGCCTCCCAAGTAGCTGAGATTATCGGCATGTGCCACCATGTCCAGCTAATTTTTGTATTTTCAGTAGAGACGGAGTTTCACCATATTCAAGCTGGTCTCAAATTACTTGTCTCATGTAACCTGCCTGCCTTGGCCTCCTAAAGTGCTGAGATTACAGGTGTGAGCCACTGCGCCCAGCCCCAACTCCTTTATTTATTAATAGAATTTTATAATTATATTAAACATTTATGTAAAAGATGTTTCATCGTTTAAGAAAGTTTCCCCTATTTCCCTATCTTTTCCATCTTCCTCAGAGCAATAAATACTATTATTATTGCATGGACAAGCTGCTCTATTGTGTTGGACAGTAATTCTATCTTTGTGTTTGATATCATTACACCTCCAAAACTGCACAGTCTGACCGCACTGTTTCACAGTAAAATTGTACCCCACTCAAATGAGAAGAGCCCAAAGAAATTAGAGCAGTCATCAACTTCATATGAATGAATGATAGACAACTAAAGATTTTATGAGACTGACGTGCTACCTACTGCACTCAGGAGGCACCTGACAACCAAAGATTTTAAAGTACTGATTTAGAAGCAGAGTGTCTAAATCACAAGCCTTCCATTTGTCATACTGTTAAAACGTAGATATAGAAATGAAAGCTATGTTAATGAAAATGGAATTCAGAAATGAGGTCATTAAATACAACTAACTACATTTTACATATACCTACCATGTATTTCCTGATTCATAAAAGGTAAATACCTAAACTACCTATCCTGAATTCAAGTCTCAGAAAAAGAGGTCAGAGACAATAAAAAAGAAGGTGATTCATATTACCAGGTCCATTTTTAAAGTGATGAGGTCCTTTGGAAAAATTGCTTCAGTTTTTCTTTTTATCAGAGATTTTTGTTTGTCCTTTTGTTGGTAATCCATTTATGTCTAAACCTTTACAGCCTATTTGGCCTTTATTTTTATCATCGGCTTCTTACACAGCTTTTCTAGGCCGTATGTGACTAACAAAAAGGGAAATCAGAGGGTACATGTATGACTCCAGGAATTTTTTGTAGATCCAGGGGTGAGTTGAAATGACAGTACAAGGAATGCATACCACTGTCCCAGGCTTGAGCTCCTAAACAAGATATCACTTTGGAAGACCTCCGGACTTCAAATCAGTTGACTTTTCCCAAGCAACAACCCTCCCTTCATATATAATACTTTGCTGCAATCATGAAGCTCAAATCACCTTCAACTCCTTTAAGGTCTTCTATTTTGTTATCCTATATTCTGTATTTGCTCTAACTTATTGAAGAGAACACTCATGGTGCCTGCTGCACCCACAGCCCCTCTTGAAACTGCCAACCTCTGGCCCCTGCTGAGTGGGCAGTTCCAGGTGGTTATGCAGGCATGCCTGGCCGTCTTCTGTGTCACTGACCCTTCTTGCCTCTTCCAAACTGTGGCTACTGGGCCTGGGGCTGACTGAACCTAAGGGAAGCACATCACCCAAGATGGTCAGTTTAATGTTTGTACGATGATTCATGAGGTGGCATGGTAACAAGAGCTCTGCCCAGGCAGGGTGATGGTGATTAAATTAGGCCAGACAGTTTCTCTCTTTGTGTATTTTATTTCTGGATACAGGGCATCAGGTGATCAGTAATAGAAGAGGAATCAGTTAGGTCAGTTGCTCTTAAAATTTAGAGGGCATTAGAAGGATTTGCAGAGCTTACTAAAACACAGATTGCTGGACTGCATCTCAGAGTTTCTTTTTTCTTTTCTTTTCTTTTTTTTTTTTGAGACAAAGTCTTGCTTTGTCACCCAGGCTAGAGTGCAGTGGTGCAATCATAGCTCACTCTAGCCTTGACCTGCTGGGTTCAAGCAATCCTTGTGCCTCAGCTTCCTAAGTAGCTGGGACTACAGGCATGCACCACCATGCCTGGCTAATTTTTTTATTTTTATTTTTTGTACAGAAAGGATCTTGCTGTGTTGCCCAGGATGGTCTTAATCACTCCTAGGCTCAAGTGATCCTCTCACCTCAACCTCTCAAAGTGCTGGGATTATAGGTGTGAGCCACTACACCCAGTGTCACCCCAGAGTTTCTGCTTCAATGGACCTTGGCTGGAACCCGATAATCTACATTTCTAATAAATTTTCCGGTGATACTGCTGCTACTTATTTTGATCTAGGGACCACACTTTGAGAATTCCTGGGTTAGTTCATGTTGCAGTGACAAGCTCCAAATCTCAGTGATTTAACAAAAGCTTATTTCTTGCTCATGCCATGTGTCTATCATGCATCAGCTGCATGTTCTGGTCCACAATGTTGATTTCCTCACTCTGGGACCCAGGTGGATGGAGCAGCCACTATCACGAGCATTCTGGGCACTGTGGCAGAGGGAAATGAGACGTGGTAAAGGACACCCTGGCTCTTAAATCTTCCCCCTGGAAGTGACATATGTCACTTTTACTCAATTTCATTGGCCACAGGAAATCATATAGCCACACACAGCTTCTCGTGGAGCAGGTAAATAAACTCTTACCATTTGGTTAGAAGGGGAGAGAGCCAGAGGATTTGGGAGCTGCTCTAATGACCATACAGAAAGGAGCTAAAACTAAAACTAGAACACAAAAGAGAACAGCATGCAGAGGCCATGAGATCATAAGAAGCATGGATTGAGCAAAATTCTTGTTGGCTGTTTGGCAGTGGCAGGAGTAATAGACAACGAGGTGTAGATGAAGCAGATCATATAACGTAGCTTTGTGAATGTGTGGGTGTGGCAGAGGGCATTGACCAGGCTGTGCTGCTCAGGATTCAGAACATGTTGCTGAAGCTGCTTTTGGTACTGGACTGCATTAAAGGTTGTTGGCATTATATTCTGGTTGACATGGGATGCATTAATATGCCCGTTCCATGCTCCTATAAGAGTCCCAAGATCCTTATTTCTACAGACAGTTGGAAGTCATGAAGGCTTCACCTATGAGGTCTCATCACATTACCAAGTCACCACCAACAGAGGCTACCCCAACATTTAAATGCAATTTCTAAGAAACTTCAACTTGTATTTCTTACACATCATTTAGGGGACACATAGACCAAAATAAAACATCTTAAAATTTCTTTAAATACATTTTTTCCCCACATACAACCTCACACTCCCAATTCTTCCCCAGCCCCAGTCTTTGGATTTCTAGTTTTTATCCTTCTTTCCCTTTTCTCCCAATTTTGCAGTTTTAAATCCTGAAAGTCTGACTTAGAAAGACAGGGGTAGGAACTGGGCTGAGCAGGCCCAGTCAGAATCCTCTTCCGTGGGCAGGGAGAGAGGACTGTCTGGAGATACACCTAGGTTAACAATGTGACCCATCGTGGCCTTACAACAAACCCCCATTACTTTAGGTACCCGAGAGACACTGAGTTCCTTGTAATCGACAGAGCACAAACAACCCAGAAATGGACTTTCATGGTATGAGGGAATGAATTCTAAGGTGAAAAGTGCATATGCGCGCACGTGTGTGTGCATGTGTGGTTTAAATATTCAGACATAAACAACAAAAAGGAAAATGGTGAGTTTCCATCATTGCGCAACTGCCAGTCATTTACATTTGAGTTCACACGTGTCTAAAGCATCACCACTATGTTGAGTCTAATCTAGTTGCTTTCCTTCACTATTTGCATGTTTTACACGTGAGTTCATCCTGATTCTTTCTCTTCACTACTTTCTTTGGTTCACTAAGTGATTTACTGAGCTTGAACTCTGCATTTTACTCATCTCCTGGGATCCCTTTTGTGGCTACTTCTGGGGGCAGATAGTATTTCTTTTGGACTTGAGAAAGAAATATTCCTTCTCTGCGCCCATGCTTAGCAGACAGACACTGACTCTGGCTCTCTTCTGGCCTCAGCACCTCCCTCTAAGGCAGGGAGTCCCAGAAGCCAAGAAGACCTGACCACTTGTAACCATGTCTCTCACCATTTAGACCATGGCCCTAGAATTCCCAGTGGCTCTGAGCCTGCTTCCAGATTCTATGGGGGTCTCTGGGTCCATCCTCCCAAGGACAGAATGTGCCACTGCACACATACTCCTAGGACCAAAGAGTGACCAAGGAGTGGCTGTTCGTGGGTGTGCAGATGGAGCCTGGACATGTGGACTTGGATTTTGTAGTAGACTATAAATTGTCCAGTGGGTATTGCTATCTGGGAACTAAAATTACCACACAAACATTTGAGTGTTTCTTCTGATATAAATCTAAAGCTTAACTTTTATTTCTCTGTTGTAGTTTAGATACAGTCCTTTCAGTGTACATGAGAGTTGCAAATTATTTCGTGGTATATAAAACAAAAGAGTTGTAGTACATATAACTGCCACAAGCTAAGGATGTATTACATTAATTTTTAAAAATACTTTAAGTTCTGGGATACATGTGCAGAACATGCAGGTTTGTCATACAGGTGTACATGTGCCATGGTGGTTTGCTGCACCCATCAACCCGTCATCTACTTTAGGTATTTCTCCTAATGCTATCCCTCCCCTTGCCTCTCACCCCCGCAACAGGCCTCGGTGTGTTATATTCCCCTTCCTGTGCCCATACGTTCTCATTGTTCAACTCCCACTTACGAGTCAGAATATGAGGTATTTGGTCTTCTGTTCCTGTGTTAGTTTGCTGAGAACGATGGTTTCCAGCTTCATCCATGTCCCTGCAAAGGACGTGAACTCATTCCTTTTAATGGCTGCATAGTATTCCATGGTGTATATGTGTCACATTTTCTTTATCCAGTCTAACATTGATGAGCATTTGGGTTTTTTTTTTTTTTTTGGAGATAGGGTCTCACTCTGTCACCCAGGCTGGAGTGCAGTGGCACATCTTGGCTCATGGCAACCTCTGCCTTGTGGGTTCAAGTGATTCTCCTGCCTCAGCCTCCCTACTAATTGGAATTACAGGTGCCCATCACTGCTCTGGGCTAATTTTTGTATTTTTAGTAGAGATTGGGTTTCACCATGTTGGCCAGGCTGGTCTCAAACTCCTGACCTCAGGTGATCTGCCTGCCTCGGCCTCCCAAAGTGCTGGGATTACAGGCATGAGCCACCGCAATCAGCCTCGACTGGGATTTTGAAGTCCATTGTGGCATGGAGGGAAACTGGAGATGGGAAGAGAAGCCACATAGTTCATGGGCCAGGGGCCAGAGATCTCAACAATATCATGTTTGGGCTCAGAGCTTTTAGGAACCCAAGAATTTTAATTTCACTCTTAGTGTTCCACATAGTTCTGAAGGTATATTGGTTAAGGTAGGTGGATAGAATATATTTTATTTGACAGCTTGACATATAACTTATAAATATTCACAAATATGATACGTGGATCTCCAATTATATTCTTGCCTCAGACCATGTAAATGTTAGGGTCCAGCCTAGAGGGCAGGTGGAGAACTCAGGAGGCTTGAATCTGGATCCTAGATGGGAGAACCTGCCAATTTCATTTTATGGTGCACACACTAATGAGACTGCTTTTACTATGTAATTTTATAATTTTTTAAAAAACAATGATTTGTCCCCAAATTAAGTTTCCAAAGCTGCACAGAAGAGCCTAGCAAAAATAGAATAAATGCTCATATTTCACTTAGCCAGCTTGGCTCCCATTTTAGTCAGTCAAGAATGTGTATGTGATATGCTATGTTGTAAAAAAAAATTTTTTTGAGACAGGGTCTCACTCTGTCACCCAGACTAGAGTGCAGTGGTGTGATCTCAGGTCACTGCAACCTCTGTCTTCCAGGCTCAAACCACTCTCCCACCTCAGCATCACAAGTAGCTGGGACTACAGGCACATGCCACCACACCCAGCTAATTTTGTTTATTTTTTGTAGAGATGAGATCTCACTATTGAGAGGTGAAGTCAGCTGAGCTTCTGGGTTGGGTGGGGACTTGGAGAACTTTTCTGTCTAGCTAAAGGATTGTAAACAAACCAGTCAGCGCTCTGTGTCTAGCTAAAGGTTTGTAGATGCACTAATCAGCACTGTAAAAACGGACCAATCAGCACTCTATAAAATGGGCCAATCAGCAGGACGTGGGCAGGGCAAAATAAGGGAATAAAAGCTGGCCACCCGAGCCAGCAGTGGCAACCTGCTCAGGTCCCCTTCCACGCTGCTTTGTTCTTTCGCTCTTTGCAGTACATTTTGCTGCTGCTCACTCTTTGGGTACCCACTATCTTTATGAGCTGTAACATTCATGACAAAGGTCTGCAGCTTCAGACCTGAAGCTGAAGCCAGTGAGACCTGAATCCACAGCAGCTTCACTCCTGAAGTCAGCAAGACCACGAACCCACCAGAAGGAATGAACAACTCCAGACATGCCATCTTTAAGAGCTGTAACACTCACTGTGAAGGTCTGCAGCTTCATTCCTGAAGTCGGCAAGACCACAAACCCACCAGAAGGAAGAAACTCTGGACACATCTTAACATCTGAAGCAACAAACTCCAGACACACCATCTTTAGGAACTGTAACGTTCACCGTGAGGGTCTGCGGCTTCATTCTTGAAGTCAGCGAGACCAAGAACCCACCGAAAGGAACCAAGTCCAGACACATTTTGGTGCCCAACGTGGGTCACATTTTGGCAACCAGGAAGGGACCATCAGCTATCGCCAAGCAGTGAGTACCATCGGACTCCTTTTGCTTGCTATTCTGTCCTATTTTTCCTTAGAATTCGGGGGCTAAATACTGGGCATCTCTCGGCCAGTTAAAAGCGACTAGCACAGCTGCCAGACTAAAGACATAGGTGTCAGGCTTCTTGGGAAAGCGCTCTCTAACAACCCCCAACTCTTCAGAGTTGGGAGCGTTGGTTCACCTGGAACCAGCTTCTGCTTTTCCTGTACTTCTGGGCTGAGCCGAGGGTCGACAGAGAGGAAAGCCATTCAGCTCCAGGGTCCCGACAAGTTGGTTGACCCTGCGGCCATGAGCAGAACTCTCAAAGTCATGTTGCCCAAGTGAGACTCGCCCATCTATCCTATCTATTCTGACCCTTGCCTCCTGGGTCCTAATGTCTGTCAGACAAACTTCCTCTCACCACTCTTCTCTGAGGCTAGTCCCAGTTCTAAAAACCACTCCCTGTCTCTAGTGCTTTTCTAGTTTCTCCTATAAGAATGATTTCTAGTATAAACTCCAGGACTCTGTTACCTTCTTTAGGCACCTGGGTTCACCAATCAGAAAGACACAATTTTTGCCCAAAGCCCCGTTGTAGAGGGGACTATCTGGAATTTTAGGATCCCTCCTCAGACAAGCAGGCCTAACAAAAGCTATTCCTGAAGCTAGGATATGGGGAACCTCAGAAGTTGTATCCTTCCTATTCATATAAATAAAGACAAAAGGCATCACTCTTCCAACTCTGGAGATTCCTCCCCTCCCTCAGGGTATGGTCCTCCACTTCATTTTTGGAGCACAACGTCTTTATAGGACAGGGGTAAAGTCCCAATACTAACAGGAGATTGCTTAGGACTCTAACAAGTTTTCAAGAATGCATCAGTAAGGGCCACTAAATCTGATTTTTCTTGGTCCTCTTTGTGGTCTAAGAGGACAGGTTTTTGAGAATACTGGTAAGGGCCACTAAATCTGACATTCCTCGGTTCTCCTTGTGGTCTAGGATGAAAACTAGTGTTTCTCCTACTGTGTTGGTGAGCACAACTATTCCAATCAGCAGGGTCCAGGAACTGTTGCAGGTTCATGGGCAAGAGGTGTTTTTGCTGCTGCATTGGTGACTGCAACTATTCCAATCAGTGGGGGTCCAGGGGACAGCCTGTAACCAGGTATTTCTGCCACCTCCTCAGTTGTAATTGGGAGACTTTGCTCTTTTCACATGCCTTTCTTGTTATGCCTGAAAGTCCCACACCCTTATTAGGGAGGGATATATTAGACAAAGCTGGAACTATCTATGTGAATATGGGGAGCAAGTTACCCATTTGTTGTCCCCCACTTGAGGAGGGAATTAACCCTGAAGTCTGGGCATTGGAAGGACAATTTGGAAGGGCAAAAAATGCCTGCCCAGTCCAAATCAGGCTAAAATATTCCACTACTTTTTCTTATCAAAGGCAATATTCCTTAAGGCTTGAAGCTCATAAAGGATTACAGGACGTTGTTAAACATTTAAAAGCTGAAGGCTTAGTAAGGAAATGCAGCAGTCCCTGCAACACCCCAATCCTAGGAGTACAAAAAGCAAATGGTCAGTGGAGACTGGTGCAAGATCTTAGGCTCATCAATGAGGCAGTAATTCCTCTATATCCAGTTGTACCCAATCCCTATACCCTGCTCTCTCAAATACCAGAGGAAGCAGAATTGTTCACTGTTCTGGGCCTCAAGGATGCCTTCTTCTGTATTCCTCTGCACTCTGATTCCCAGTTTCTTTTTGCCTTTGAGACTCTCACAGACCACACATCTCAACTTACATGGATGATCTTGCCCCAAGGGTTTAGGGATAGCCCTCACCTGTTTGGTCAGGCACTGACCCAAGATCTAGGCCACTTCTCAAGTCCAGGCACTCTGGTCCTTCAGTATGTGGATGATTTACTTTTGGCTACCAGTTCAGAAGCCTTGTGCCAGCAGGCTACTCTAGATCTCCTGAACTTTCTAGCTAATCAAGGGTACAAGGCATCTAGGTTGAAGGCCCAGCTTTGCCTACAGCAGGTCAAATATCTGGGTCTAATCTTAGCCAGAGGAACTAGGGCCCTCAGCAAGGAACGAATGCAGCCTATACTGGCTTATCCTCACCCTAAGACATTAAAACAGTTGTGGGGGGTTCATTGGTATCACCAGCTTTTGCTGATTATGGATCGCTGGACTCAGTGAGATAGCCAGACCCCTATATACTCTAATCAAGGAGACCCAGAGGGCAAATAATCATCTAGTAGAATGGGAACCAGGGGCAGAAACAGCCTCTAAAACCTTAAAGAAGGCCCTAGTACAAGCTCCAGCTTTAAGCCTTTCCACGGGGCAAAACTTCTCTTTATACGTCACAGAGAGAGCAGGGATAGCTCTTGGAGTTCTTACTCAGACTCATGGGACAACCCTACAAGCAGTGGCATACCTAAGTAAGGAAATTGATGTAGTAGCAAAAGACTGGCCTCACTGTTTAAGGGTAGTTGTGGCAGTGGCTGTCTTAGTGTCAGAGGCTATCAAAATAATACAAGGAAAGGATCTCACTGTCTGGACTACTCATGATGTAAATGGCATACTAGGTGCCAAAGGAAGTTCATGGCTATTGGACAACTGCCTACTTAGATACCAGGTACTACTCCTTGAGGGACCAGTCCTGCAAATATATACATGCGTGGCCCTCAACCCTGCCACTTTTCTCCCAGAGGATGGGGAACCAATAGAGCATGACTGCCAACAAATTGTAGTCCAGACTTATGCCACCCAAGATGATCTCTTAGAAGTCCCCTTAGCTAATCCTGACCTTAACATACATACCAATGGAAGTTCATTTGTGGAGAATGGGATACAAAAGGCAGGTTATGCCATAGTTAGTGATATAATCGTGGTTCAAAGTAAGCCTCTTCCCCCGGGGACCAGCGCCCAGTTAGTAGAACTAGTGGCACTTACCCAAGCCTTAGAACTGGGAAAAGGAAAAAGAATACATGTGTGTACAGATAGCAAGTATGCTTATCTAATCCTACATGCCCATGCTGCAATATGGAAAGAAAGGGAGTTCCTAACCTCTGGGGGAACCCCCATTAAATATCACAAAGAAACCATGGAGTTTTTGCATGCAGTGCAAAAACCTAAGGAGGTGGCAGTCTTATACTGCCAAAGCCATCAAAAGGAGAATAAGGGGGGAGAACAACAGCATAAGCAGCTGGCAGAGGCAGCAGAAAGGAAAGAGAGAAAGAGACAGGAAGTCAGAGAAAGAGAGAGGAAGAAACAGAGACAAAGAGAAGAAGGAAAGAGAGGAAGAGACAAAGAAGAAGTCAAAGAGAGAGAAAGACAGAGACAGAAGTAGTAAAGGAAAAACAGTGTACCCTATTCCTTTAAAAAACAGGGTAAATTTAAAACCTATAATTGATAATTGAATGTCTTCTCTGTAACCCTGTAATGCTCCAGTACCACCTTGTTGTCAGTGTAAACAAGGGCATAGCCCAAAAGCATGGAGGCCACGGACAACCCATAGCCTTCCTACCAAAAATCCTTAACCCAGCAGGTTTCCTAACAGGGGATCTAAATCTTAATTAATTACCATACAAAGGTCCGACAAGATCTAGGAGGAACTCCCTTCAGGACAGGATGATAGATGGTTCCTCCCAGGTGATTGAGGAAAAAAGACACAATGGGTATTCAGTAAATGATAAGGAAACTCTTATAGAAGCAGAGTTAAGAAAATTGCCTAAAAATTGGTCTGCTCAAATGTGCGAGCTGTTTGCACTCAGACAAACCTTGAAGTACTTACAGAATCAGGAGGGAGCCATCTATACCAATTCTAAGTTAATATGGACTGAACGAGGTCTTATTAATAGCAAAGAATAATTGAAATCCCAAACTTACAAGGTTTTCAACAAAAGTAAAATTTGCTAGAAGTTAACAGTGTAAACATATATTATGCTAACTTCTAGTCTTGTGGAAATCAGACCCTATCAGTACCCCTCAAAGCTCAAGTCTATCAGTGCGGAGCCATACAACTAATACCCCTACTTATAGGGTTAGGAATGGCTACTGCAACAGGAACTGGAATAGCCAGATACTTCGTTATCCTACTACCACACACTCTCAAAGGATTTTTCAGACAGTTTGCAAGAAATAATGAAACCTATCCTTACTCTACAATCCCAAATAGACTCTTTGGCAGGAGTTACTCTCCAAAACCACCAAGACCTAGACCTCCTCACTTCCGAGAAAGGAGGACTGTGCACCTTCTTAGGGGAAGAGTGTTGTTTTTACACTAACCAGTCAGGGATAGTACAAGATGCTACCTGGCATTTACAGGAAAAGGCTTCTGAAATCAGACAACACCTTTCAAACTCTTATACCAACCTCTGGAGTTGGGCAACATGGCTTCTCCCCTTTCTTGATCCCGTGGCTGCCATCTTGCTATTACTTGCCTTCGGGCCATGTATTTTTAACCTCCTTGTCAAATTTGTTTCCTCTAGGATTGAGGCCATCAAGCTACAGAGAGTCTTACAAATGGAACCCCAAATGAGCTCAACTAACAACTTCTATCAAGGACCCCTGGACCAACCCACTGGCCCTTTCACTGGCCTGAAGAGTTCCCCTCTGGAGGACACTACAACTGCAGGGCCCTTTCTTTGCCCCTATCCAGTAGGAAGTAGATAGAGTAGTCATCGCCCAATTCCCAACAGCAGTTGGGGTGTCCTGTTTAGAGTGGGGATTGAGAGGCGAAGCCAGCTGGGCTTCTGGGTCAGGTGGGGACTTGGAGAACTTTTCTGTCTAGCTAAAGGATTGTAAACACACCAATCAGCACTCTGTGTCTAGCTAAAGGTTTGTAAATGCACAAATCAGCACTCTGTAAAAATGCAGCAATCAGCGCTCTGTGTCTAGCTAAAGGTTTGTAAATGCACTAATCAGCACTCTGTAAAAACGCAGCAATCAGTGCACTGTGTCTAGCTAAAGGTTTGTAAATGCACCAATCAGCACTCTGTAAAAACGCGCCAATCATCACTGTGTCTAGCTAAAGGTTTGTAAACGCACCAATCAGCACTCTGTAAAATGGACCAATCAGCGCTCTGTAAAATAGGCCAATCAGCAGGACCAAATAAGGGAATAAGAGCTGGCTGCCCAAGCCAGCAGTGGCAAACTGCTCGGGTTCCCTTCCACGCTGCTTTGTTCTTTTGCTCTTCACAATCTTGCTGTTGCTCACTCTTTGGGTCTGTACTACCTTTGTGAGCTGTAACACTCACCACAAAGGTCTACAGCTTCACTCCTGAAGCCAGTGAGACCACAAACCCACTGGGAGGAATGAACAACTCCAGACGTGATGCCTTTATGAGCTGTAACACTCACCGTGAAGGTCTGCAGCTTCACTCCTGAAGCCAGTAAGACCACGAACCCACCAGGAGGAATGAACAACTCCGGATGTGCTGCCTTTATGAACTGTAACACTCACCGCAAGCATCCGTGGCTTCTTTCTTGAAGTCAGCGAGACCCAAGAATCCACTGGAAGGAACAAATTCCAGATACACTGTGTTGCTCCAGCTGATCTCGAACTCCTGGGCTCAAGCAATTCTCCCACCTCGGCCTCCCAAAGTGCTGGGATTACAAGAGTGAGCCATTGTGTCCAGCCTTGGTATGTTGTAACATTAAGAGCCCTATGCTAGAAGTCGAAGTGGTTTCTAGGTACTGAACCTGCTGGCCAAGAGCACAGGTTTTAGAGTCAGAGAGAACTATGCTAGAATGCCAACTTCTCTACTTACACATTGAGTGACTACAGGGAGGTCATTAAACCTTTCTGAGCTTCAGTTTCTTCATCTATAAATGGAGAATAATGATACCTATCTCATAGGGGTATAGTAAGGACTTAATGAGAAAGACCTGATGATGTCTGGCACATAACATGTGTTCAGTAAGGGGTAGCTGCTGCCACTACTGCTGTTTGTACTCTTGCTGCTACTTTTATAATTGGTTATGCAACCTTAGATCAGTAAATTACTTAAATTCATTCATTCATTCATTTAGTTAAAAAATCAGATATGAAAAGATGAACATTGAAAAATGTATCTCTCCCACCCCATTTGCCTTATTCCACACAGCCCTGTCTTCCATAGGTAACTACTTTCATTGAGTTTTTGGGGTATCCCTTCAGTATTTCTTTAAGTATAAGAAAATATGAATGTCTATTCTTATTTTCTCCTTTTCATACACCAAAGGTAGCACATTATATAAACTATTCTGTACTGTGCTTTTTCTCACTTAACAGTATATTTTGGATATCCTTCTGTATCAGTCTGTAGAGAGCTTCCTAATTCTTCTTCACAGCTGCATGCTATTCCACTGTGAAGTTCACTTCACTATTCCTCTAGAAATAAATGTATTGCTTCCAGTATTTTTTCTAATGAACAAGACTACTGTGAATGGTTTTGAACATGTGTCATTTAATGCAAAGTAGGCATATCTGTAGGATGGGGATAAGTGGAGTAAATGCATTGGTATTTTTTTGTTTTTTTGTTTTTTTTTTTTTGAGACAGAGTCTCGCTCTGTCACCCAGGCTGGAGTGCAGGGGCGTGATATTGACTCACTGCAACTTCCACCTCCCAGGTTCAAGCGATTCTCCTGCCTCAGCCTCCTGAGTAGTTGGGATTACAGGTGTGCACCATGATGCCTGGCTAACTTTTGTATTTTAGTAGAGACAGGGTTTCACCATGTTGGCCGGGCTGGTCTTGAATTCCTGACCTCAAGTGATCAGCCTGCCTCAGCCTCCCAAAGTGCTTGGATTACAGGTATGAGGCACCACACCTGGCCTGCATTGGTAATTTTGATAGATAATGCCAAAATATCCTCTATGGGGTTGTACCGTTTTGCATTTCCTCCAGAAATGTATGAGGTTTAAGTCATGTGAACTTTTCACTCAGTTTTTTCATCTGTTAAACAGGATCAATAATGGGGCCCAAGTGTGTTACTTTCCTATTTCTGTTGTAATAAATTACCACAACTTAATTACTTTAAAAACGCAAATTTATTATCTTATAGTTAGGAGGTCAGAAGTCCAGGGTGGGTCTCAATGGGCTAAAATCAAGGCTGTGTTCCTTTCGGAGGCGCTAGAGGAGAATTGCCTTCCTTGCTTTTTCTAGCATCTAGAGGCTGCCCCACATTCCTTGGTCTGTGGCCCTGCCTCACTGTGACCTCTGCTTCCATTGTCACGTCTCGTCTTTCTGACTTTCCTGTCTCCCCCAATAAGGACTTTTGTGATTATACTGGGTCCACCCAGATAATTCAGGATGATTCCCCATATCAAAATCCTTGATCACATCTGCTTTTGCCATGTAAGGTAACATATTTACAGGCTGAGGATATAGATTCTTTGGGGAGCCATTATTCCACCTACCACAATTACCTATGGCACAGGATGTTAGGAGAATGGAGATAGAGAAATTCCCATAGAAAGATACCTGGTTTGCTGTTTCCTTGCCAGCCTCACCAACTGGATAGAGGTGCTGCGTTTGGTTTGGCTCTTCAGTGGCTGTCTATGCCTGATACCACTTGGTCACTGAGTAGACCCTCCATATATTTAAAAGTTTTGGGCCAGGGGCGGTGGTTCACACCTGTAATCTCAGCACTTTGGGAGGCTGAGGCAGGTGGATCATGAGGTTAAGAGATCGAGACCATCCTGGCCAACATGGTGAAACCCCATTTCTACTAAAAATACAAAAATTAGCTGGTCGTGGTGGCACGTGCCTGTAGTCCCAGGTACTTGGGAGCCTGAGGCAGGAGAATTGCTTGAACCCAGGAGGCGGAGGTTGCAGTGAGCTGAGATCATGCCACTGCACTCCAGCCTGAGTGAGACTCCGTCTCAAAAAAAAAGGTTTTGATATATGAAGGAATGAATGAAATTCTTAGGAAACATATAAAGCATTATGTTGAAAAATCATTTTTTAAAAAGGGGATTTGTATCCCAATCATCTCAGACAAAAAATGTGACAACTGTGAACTCTTGAGCCATTATTTTGCCAACTTTTAAGATTCAGTAATACAATCTGTTCTCATTCAAAGCATGTGCTTTAGGCTAGGCACAGTGGCTCACACCTGTAATCCCAGCACTTTGGGAGGCTGAGGTGGAAGGATTGCTTGAACCCACGAGTTTGAGACCAGCCTGGGTAATATAGTGAGACCTTGTCTCTACAAACAATTTTTTAAAAAATTTAGCCTGGGCCAGGCACCTGTAATCCCAGCACTTTGGGAGGCCAAGGAGGGCAGATCACAAGGTCAGAAGATCGAGACCATCCTGGCTAACACATGGCTAAACCCCATCTCTACTAAAAAATATAAAACAAAAAAATTAGTCGGGCATGGCAGCGGGTGCCTGCAGTCCCAGTTACTCGGGAGGCTGAGGCAGGAGAATGGGGAGGCAGAGCTTGCAGCGAGCCGAGATTGCACCACTGCACTCCAGCCTGGGCGACAGAGGGAGACTCTGTATTTAAAAAAAAAAAAAATTTAGCCTGGCGTGGTGGTGTGGACCTGTAGTTCCAGCTTCTCAAAAGGCTGAGGCGAGAGGATCACTTGAGCCTGGGAGATCAGGGCTGCAGTGAGCCATGATTGTGCCACTGCACTCCAGCCTGGGTGACAGGGCAAGAGCTTTTCTCAAAAACAAAACAAAACAAAACAAAAACACACACACACACACACACACACACACACACGTATATATATGTTTTATATCTCTGTAGAAATGCATCTGCCCATGTCTAAGGAAAAAGATTTTCAATTTTTTCAATTTCAAGTTAACATGTAATATAGTCTGTCCCACTTTTCCCAGCTCATGTCACTGAGTTACATGTCTGTGGACCAAGAAACAGACTGGAATAAAGCTAAGAATTCACAAGCAGGGAAGAATTCTGTTTCTATGCATCAATAGAAAGCAACTGTTGTAGGAGAAATCAGAGGTGAATACAACAAATGAAGAAATATTTATTCAAGAGAATTTATTAAATCTCATAATCTTGAGAGTCTGTGGTACTTGAACCACAATCTTCTCTCTCCCTCCCTCTCCCCATCTCAGACCAATGATAAAAAAGAGCTAGGAAAAACAGCCACATTTTCTTATTTACCCGTGTACTGAGGTCTTCACCATTTCTTCACTTTTAGTGATGAAAAACCCACTTTTCATCACTAAAATGTGGATTGTGATAGTACAGAATTGACATAAAGAGCTGTATAAAGGAAAAAATATTGTAGGCCAATTATGTCAAGTAGAGTGTATTTGAGCAAAGAAAAATTATGCAAAAGACAACAAAAAAATGATTCTTGAATTGGGCAACCCTCCAGAACCAAACAGGTTCAGAGGACTCCCACCAATGGAATGATTTGTCAACATTTATAGAAAAGTGAGGTATAGGATTGGGGGAAGAGGGAAAAAGAAAAGAAAAGGAAATGTGAGGTATAGAGGCAACTTAACTGGTTACAGCTTAACTGGTTAATTGGTTACAGAGCCTCCTGCAGTTAACTAAAGTTCAGCTACTGGGATCAACTTCTATATTGGTTTGGTCTATTGGGCCCAGTACAAGAGCCCAGTCCAAGTCAATGACTTTCTAAACAAATTTATTTTAGAGAATATTCATTAAAACATTTTATTCAGATGAAATGATACAACATTTGTAAAGTACTTAGCATAGTGCCTGAATAAATGCTAGCTACTTTTCTTATTATTGTCAGTCACTCGTATCACCACAGGGTGATGTCAAGGGTCAAACCCAAGACGAGATCATCAATAACTGCCGCACCTCTGACATCTCAATGGCAATCATCTGGCTTGGACCATCGCCCCCATCCTTCCATTGGGCATATCACTTTCTTACTATCCACTACTCTCAGCTCCTTTCTTCTCAACTTAGATTCCTAAGTGCATACTATATGCCTCCCTTTTAAACACTCTTGACTTCCGCAGTCCAATCTGTCCTTGTATCTGCCTGGCAGAATCCCAGCCTCGGTTAAAACCAAACTGCTTGCCTACTTAGTACCTGAGCAGCTGACAGTAACTGGAGAAAATCATACAACACTAAACCGTGATTTGCCTTTTCCACTGTGTTGACATTTATGCTGATAGTGTAAAAGCAATGGTGGGTAAAACTGCTGAGGCCTTATTAAAAGGAATCAAGGCAACACCACCGAACTGCACCAGCAGTGATTGTATTTTCACCAGTATGCACTTGGAGTTAAAAGAAAAAGCCAGTTTACTTAAGAATGTCCTTAATGAAGCAGTAATAATTATTAATTGTATTAAATCTAAACTCTTGATTACATATCTTTTAAATATTATACAATATTTGGAAAATATTCCAGTGGAAAAATGGGACAGTCTGCATAAAAAGTTGCTGCTGTATATTGAAGGATGCATGTCTTGAGTAAAATACTTGTGCGATTGAGTTATGAGTTGAACTAGCCACCTTTTTCATGAAATGACATTTTTACTTAAAGGAATGTCTGGTAGACAAACTATAGCTATTAGTTTTGTGTAATTGACATAGTTTCTTGAAAATTAGCAAAGTTGTGACTTTAAGGAAGGCAATCAATTTTTTTTGTCAATGATAACATTTGAGGTTTCGAGCAAAAATTAGAATTTTGGAGAACATGCATGGTCCCCTATGGGCTCAACATGTTTCTGATACTTAAAGACTCTTTTCATGTGATCAATAGTGATATTAATGAATGTAACTTTAAAAATACTATATAATATTTATAATTATATGTATAACATTATATAATATTGCCCACTGCAAACTTATTCCTTCTCAGCTTTGATGTGGCACTGTCAGTAGTCATCTGGTCAATGTTCCAGCTCTGAAAACTAAAGACAGTGATCCAAGGATGGCAGGCCTGACAAAATCAAAGTCAACATCCCATCAGGTTTATACTACCCTGTTTGCAAACAGAAAAGAAAAAGTGAGGTATAGAGGCAACTTAATTGGTTACAGCTTAACTGGTTAATTGGTTACAGAGCCACCTGCATTTGATCCCTTTTCTTTTCTGTGTTTGTTGGGGAGTTAGTATCAAATAAAATACATTTTATTTTGTAATATATTTTATTTTAAATGTATTAAAAATGAAATATATTGTATTTTATTATAAAATATTTGGAACTCGGAGAACTAATATTTTTCAGGTGACCAATGCATGACGTTCCAAAATCATTAACAATGCAAGATAGACCACTGGGTTTTAAAGTAACAGAATAGAAAGAGTTAGTGTGGTTTCAGATTCCACACTGCAACTAACTTTTTAAGAAACTGCTACTTGTCAAGTTTTGGTATAGAATCAAAGGAGAATATCCACAATTATCTGAGAGTGCTATTATAATAGTTCTCCCTTTTCCAACTGTATGTCTGTGTGAGCCAAGATAATCTTCATATCCTTCAACCAAAACAACATATCACAACAGCTTGAGTGCGGAAGCAAATGTGAGAATCCAGCAGTCTTCAACTAAGTCAGACATTAAGGAGTTATGAAAAACTGGAAGACACTACCATACTTCTCTCCTTTTTTTTTTTTTGGCTTTGGAGAATATGGTTATTTTTCATAAAAAGTTATGATTAAGTAGGGCTATTGTTTTTATGTGAATTAATAAACATGTTTTTACAATTTTTCAGTTTTAATTTCGAATGTGGGAAAGATTCATAGATTTAGCCTACATAAACAAAAACTCTTCAGTGTCCTCAATTTTTAACTATGTAAAAAGGTGCTGAAACCATAGTTTGAGAACCGCTACTATGATGCGAGATAGATGATATCACCCTGACCCAGAAAGTCTGGGCAGAGTCAGAGCAGGGAAGAGTTGTTTTAGTGAAGGTCTATTTCATTATTGGTGGACAGCATTTTACAAATAAATACATTTAAATAATGCATAGTTGACTGCATTGTAACTGAGTAATCAATTTAAGTAGAAACCAGCAGGCAAGTAATTGTCTAAATATTCTTGTACTAATCATCCCTTGATTATATCCTCCCCTTGAGAAGAATGAAATTAGAAATATAATAAGGCCAAACCTGCTGTGCATGCCTAGCCTCCAACTCCAGATCAGCCAGTGAGAATGTCATACCAGGCTTCAGGGGCTGAGTAGGGTCTGTTCCAATTAGAGTGGAATTGTTGACTTCTTCAGAATAGGAAGCAGTGGGGTCAATGGCTTTTTAGCTGCAGTAGCAGCCTGGATTCACTTGGTGCCTGATGTGCAAGCTGGGTATCAAGGTCTTTAC
Organism: Piliocolobus tephrosceles; assembly: GCF_002776525.5. Lineage (NCBI taxonomy): Eukaryota > Metazoa > Chordata > Mammalia > Primates > Cercopithecidae > Piliocolobus > Piliocolobus tephrosceles. The sequence continues at coordinate 18,704,622 of NC_045444.1, read as the reverse complement.
ATACTTTTGACAGACTGAACCTCTAAATGCTGCCCATCATTGGTATCGGTGTGCCGTTGCCCACTGCAAACTTATTCCTTCTCAACTTTGATGTGGCACTGTCAGTGGTCATCTGGTCAACGTGCCAGCTCTGAAAACCAAAGACAGTGATCCAAGGATGGCAGACCTGACAAAATCAAAGTCAACATTCCATCAAGTTTATACTCTCCTATTTGCAAACAGTCTTCATGTGATCTCTTTTCTTTCCTGTATTTTTTGGGGAGTTAGTATCAAATGTCAGTTTCAAAACATGATAATTCTGGTCTTTAATAATTTATATTCCCTAAGTGTAATCAATGTTCCTGACTTTCTATGAAAGTCATACCATATCACCCCATTTCTATTCCCTAAGGCCGCTTTCATTTTCCTGCATGAGTTTGTTTTCACATCCAGTTTTACCAATCCCAAGTCAAATCCTTTGTTGAAAATGTCTCTGGGTGCTTTAGTATGGTCAGCATGTGACAGAGAAATATGTATGAGTCTCACTAATGTCTGTCCATAAGCCGCCTTGATAAGGCCTCATGACCGGGTGATTTCGTGGTTGCCTGAGGGTGCTGATCTGCTAGCCTCTGTGGCTGGAAGAACAAAGTAAAAGTTAATTAATATTTCTGGCTTCTATTCTGGCGGTGAATTTTGCTTTATTCTCATCTGGGATTTGGAGGTTTTAAACCTCTGTATACTCAAGCGTCGATTTCTCTAGATCCAGGAGGATCCTTAGAAATCTAGTCCAACACTACCATTTGCTGCTGAGGCCATTAAAGGCAAAGAAGGGAAGTGACGTGAGAGGTCAGGGTCAGGCAGTGCCCAAGCTGGGATGCCTCCTCTTTCTTCTTTCCCCTGCCTTGCAACTGCAGGAGTCTCAAAGGCCTAGGTCCAGTATCTGTCTGTAGGTCCTAGATTGGAGGCATTTAGCTCCAGCCTGGTGCCCTACAGCCATGGTGTTATGGATATTTGTGTTTTTTTTCCTTCCTAGGATTTCTTCCTCTTTTCCTGACAGCATCCCCTCCACTTTCCCCTCTCTCAGGCCCCGTGGCTTCAGTGGGGCAAACCCCATCCCCTGATTCCAGTCTGGACAGTGGCCAGGATGATTGGTAGAAGGTTGAACATGTGACCCAAACTTGGCCAATCAGACCCAGCTTCAGGATGTTTGCTGTGGTTGTGAAGAAATATGGGGTCCATTTAGTAGGATATAAAATTGAAGGTGTTCATGGTCATTTTGCCACCACTTGGAAAGAGACTGACTGAGAAGCAAATCAACCCATAGGAAAGCAAAGCTGAGAAGGAGAGGCCGAGGGAGAAACAGACAGATAAACAGAGAGAAGGGGAAAAGAGATGGACAGGGGGAGAAGGAGCAGGGAGAGAGCTTCCTGGTGAGACGCTCTGAGCACCGGAATCCAGCTACATTTCAAGCAAGATTTACCCCTGGATTTTTCTGTGATGTGAACTAATACATTTTTTGTCTTAAGCCAATTTGAGTTGATTTGCTGAAACTTGGTCTCTTTGGTTTGCTAAAATTCTGCTTACTGGCTAGAGTTTAGAGCTCTGGGATGGCCCTGCATGCTATTTGTTCAGGTACATTATAGAAAAGTGCTAGTTGCTGGGGCAATTTGGTTTATCATCCTGCTGCAGCCTGTTGGTGAGTTGTCTGTGCTTGAAGCTGCTCTTGCCCTCTGAGCAGCCTAAGCCCCTGACCTATGGGTGATCTGGGTTGCCTCTGAGTCCTCATTTGATTTGGAGACTCACTTGTAGAGACTGGAAGAGGATGACTTAGTGTTAACGGGCCTTTGGTAGATTTTCTCCAACGAGGAGGCCTGACTTGCTTCTTTCCTCTCTTAGTTTTTAGGTTTCTATTTGTATTAGCATCTCTATCACTGGAGGAATAAAAATAATGAACTCGGCCAGGCGCAGTGGTTCACGCCTGTAATCTGAGGACTTTGGGAGGCTGAGGCAGGTGGATCATGAGATCAAGAGATCAAAACCATCCTGGCTAACATGGTGAAACCCCATCTGTACTAAAAATACAGAAATTAGCTGGGTGTGGTGGCGCCTGCCTGTTGTTCCAGCTACTGGGGAGGCTGAGGCAGGAGAATTGCTTGAACCCGGGAGGTGGAGGTTGCAGTGAACTGAGATGGTACCACTGCACTCCAACCTGGGCAACAGAGCATGACTCCTTCCAAAAAAAAAAAAAAAAGAACCCTCATGCCAGTGAGTTAAAAGGAGCTAGAAATAGCTAGAAATAGTGTGCATACTCACAGTAATGACATTATGTACATAATATGAGGTGTGTAATATAACAGTGTACATCCCATAATAATACGAGAGAGTGCAGACCCATGCACAGTATAAATTAACACATTTTATTTTCTGTATCAATGAAAGGTCCTGGCAGAAACTGATGGCACATTCAAGCTAGAAAATTTGAGAGACCCGAATGAAGGGACTAATTACAAAGTTGTGGGCAGAATGGAGGGAAGCTGTTGGGTAAGTGCAGTGCCCCAGGGCTGGAAATATTGTGGTGCAGTTACCTCTCTGAGGCCTGAAGGCACAAGGGAAGAAAGAGGTTCCAGAACCAAGACTGTGAGAGTGGGGTGGCCCTGCAGCCCACAGGGAGAGAGCAGGGAAGAAATACTCCTTCAGAAGTGGGTTTGTCCTGAAGCTCTTGAAACTGAAGCCCGAAGGCCCCCTACTCACATGCACCCCTGGAGTGCCAATTACTGTTGGGAGGTAAAACGTGTTCTGTGTGGGGAAGCAAAACCCATCAGCAATTGACAGTATTTCTCACTTCTGGGCATAGTCGTTCACGCCTGTAATCGCAGCACTTTGGGAGGCTGAGGTAGGAGGATCATTTGAGCCCAGGAGTTTGAGACTAGCCTGGACAAGTGAATCCTTGTAGGTTACTGTGGGGATTGGATGAGTGAGTATGTTAAGCTCTCAGAACAGTGCCTGGCACATAGTAGGTACTCAATAAATGTTAGCTCTTATCACTATAAGAATTACTCCAACTTGTTTTTATTGAAAACTTTAATCAAATTTACAGAAAAAAAGAACTTAAAAATTGTTAGGACTGTTCTGGTTGTAAGTGACTACTCAAGTAAAGTCATCACATGGTTCCAAGTTGGGTTGTTTTCAAACAGCTGGCTCTGAGGGCCTAAAGACAGTCTCCAGGACTTGCCCTGTCACCCCATTACTTGGGTCTGTTTTTCCCTGTTGTCTTCACGCTCCAACAGCCTGGGCAACAAGTGAGACTCCATCTCTAATAAATAAATAAATAAATAAATAAATAAATAAATACATTCTCTGTAAGCATTTTTGATAAGTTGTCTGAAGAAACCTCAGACTAAAGGGACAGGAATCTGTAAGCTTCCATGAGTTTATTGTGATTTCTCTTTTCATTCTAAATAAATATTCATCTTTCTGTCTCATTATATCTTAGTATTTTTCTTAGAGGGTACCTCAAAAATTGTATAAGCTTTTGGGGGTCCACAAAACCTGGATTTGCCTCAATCTTACTCCCTTCCAGGCTCTCTTGGATCTGAGAGAAACTTAGATGAAAATATACAGTCTCTGTCCTCATGGGGCTTGGCATCTAGTGAAGGATACAGATGGGTAAACAGTGGTAGGCTCTCCATGGTTTTCTGCATCCTGTGTCACCCCGTGTGAGCATTATAGATCGTGGTTCTTATCGTATTGCCTTGTCACTGTCTGGGTTTGTCTTTGTCTCCTCTCAGAAATCCAGGAGCTTCTCAGGGGCAGGAAGTGGTGTCTTTGGTCATTGAATCTCTTGCACCAAGCAAAGAGTAAGAGAAGAATAAATGAATGTATGAATGAATGAGTAGATGAAGGAGTGGGATGAGGGCTGTAACTGATCACTATAGGAGGTACAGTCAGAGCATAAGGAAGGTGCTGTTAAACATTTCATTTTTCTTTATGGTATTCTATTTTACTTTAGATTCATGGGCATGGGATTTAAAAAGTTCCAGAAGTATATAGAACATGCATGCTGCCTTTGTCAAATACAAAAAAAAAAAGAACACAAAAGAAAACTTACTGCTCATACCTGTAATCCCAGCACTTTGGGAGGCCAAGGTGAGTGGCTGTTTTGAGCCCAGGAGTTCAAAACCAGCCTGGGCAACATGGCAAAACCCCATCTCTACAAAAAATACAAAAATTAGCTAGGCATAGTGGTGCACAACCTACTCAAGAGCCTGGGAGGTCGAGGCTGTAGCGAGCCGTGATCAGACCACTGCACTCCAGCCTGAGCAACGAAGTGAGACTCTCCCTGTCTCAAAAAAAAAAAAAAAAAAAAGAAAGAAAGAAAAAGAAAAACTTGCGTATTTATTACATTACACATTATATCAACCTTACCTGGGAAGTTTTTTGGTTTTTGTTTGTTTGTTTTTTTAATGTAAATGCCTGGGCCTTGCTTTAGGAATACTCAGTCAGAATTTCTATAGTTGAGGCTGGACTCTCAAATTTTTAAAAAGCCATAAATAATGCTGATGTTCACCGTTCGTTAAAATCACTAGATTTAAACTATGTAATAATTCTATATACCAAGAATGATATTGCACCACGTATCTATCTGTTGTTTTTGCCATCTCTTCTTCTTTTTCTAGTATTAATAGAAGTTAACACTAGAATCAACTCTTAGTTGATGTGGTTTGGGTCAGGGTGACCCTATGTCCTCACAACCCCTCAACCACTCTGCTATGCCATCTGGCTCCAGAGGTGGAGCTGAGACCCAGTTCTGGCCCATCTTATGTCCCATGCCTCTGGCCACAAAGATTGGCTCCGAGGCAGGCGCAAGATGTCAGTTAGTCCAGGAGCCTCCAGCCTGAAATCCTTGTGGGATATTGTGGGAAAGGAAAGCCCTCTTTCCACTGGGGTGGCCAGATGATAGGAGGTCAGTCTGGGGCTGTGAGAGTGCCTGTTGGAGTGTGAAGACAACAGAGAAAAACAGATCCAAGTAATGGGGTGACAGGGCAAGTCCTGGAGACTGTCTTTAGGCCCTCAGAGCCAGCTGTTTGAAAACAACCCGACTTGGAACCATGTGACGCCTTTACTTGAGTAGTCACTTGCAACCAGAACAGTCCTAACAATTTTCATTGAGTTCTTTTTTCTGTAAATTTGATTAAAGTTTCCAATAAAAACAAGTTGGAGTAATTCTTATAGTGATAAGAGCTAACATTTATTGAGTACCTACTATGTGCCAGGCACTGTTCTGAGAGCTTAACATACTCACTCATCCAATCACCACAGTAACCTACAAGTGAGTACCTGCCTCTTTTACAGATAGAGAAACTGAGGCACTTAGCGAGCCCCACTTCCATCAACTCTGTGTTCAACATGCTTCCTGTTTTCGGGTCAGGGAAATATTACAAAGACTTTGCCTATTATTTGAGAAGCCACCATTTAAGTGAGTGATTGTACTTTTATGGGGTCAAAGTGTATTGCTGCTTCGAGGAGTGTCTCACTTTAACCTTGAGAGGATAAGACAGAATGATGGCCACTACCACTCAGGATCACAAAGGAAAAGTGGTGGTAGGCTGGTATCACACGAGGAAGTCTTTTTGTGCAGAAGAAAGGTTAGAAGGATTCTTTCTCTCTGCAAAATTAACTAAACAATTGAGGGTGGCACACTACTCTCAGAAATTTAGACTCCCGAAGAAGGAAGATGAATGAGGAAATAACAGTACGTTGCCATGGTAGAGGAGATGGGGAGTTGGCTCCTGTGCTATCTCCTGGCAACCATTTGACAAGGAGCTGCACTTGACTTTGAATTACAGGCAAGGAAGCTGCCACTCGGGGATCATCTGTAAGGGAACTTTAATCAAGCTTACCTTGGTGCCTCCAGAGAAGCCCAGATACATTAATAGAAAATAAATACAATTTCAGGTGCCTCTCAGTGGGCCCCTTCCTCAGTCTGACTAGTTGTGAAAGCCATGGAGGCTTTGCTTATGGAGAACCTTCTGCTTCAATTTTCTGAAAGAAGCGTGCCGTATGCCAAGGAGGATTTGCTCTTGTTTGCAAATGCCTTCACCCCAGGGACCAAACCACGGGGGTGGTAGAATCTGGGATACCTCCTGGAATGGAGTTGCCAAAAATCTTACCCTTGTCCAATAAAAGGAGCAAACCCCTCATTTGGAAAGAGGAGCACTGTGTGTGGTGAGTAGGGCAACCAATTCAGCTGGCTTACTTGGGACTTTTCCAGTCTTAGCACTGAAAGTCCAAGTGCCAGGAAACCTCTCAGTCCTACACAGCCAGGAATGGTTTGCCAATACCATCCCTCTGTTCAAAGGGAAAGTCCCACATCCCAGGCATCCTACTCTGTTTGGGCTGCTAAAACAAAATACCGTAGACTGGGTGGCTTAAGCAACAGACATTTATTTTTCACAGTTCTGGAGACTGGAAGTCCGAGCTCAGGCTGCCTGCTTCTTCAGGTTCTGGTGAGGGCTCTCTTCCCAGCTTGCAGATGGCTGCTTTCTTCCTGTGTCCTACATAGTGGAGAGACAGACAGAGACAGGGAGAAGGAAAGAGAGTGAGAGAGAAAGTTCTCTAGTCTCTTCTTATAAGAGCACTACAATCCCATCATGAGGACTCCAAACTCATGATCTCATCTAAATTGAATTACCTCCCAAAGTGTTGGGACCTCAACATATGAGTTTTGGGGGCACATATTCAGTGTCCCCAAACTGGTACAGTCGATCATCTGTGGATGACCCACCTTCCCCAGTGGTCATCTTTCATAATGCTTTATTAGAAATAGAGAATGTACTCTTTGAGCATACAGATATGTTTACTTTCTCTTTTGAATCTCCCATAGGCTAAGCCCACTGTGACTAAATCTCAAAGGGGCAATTATCTGCTTGCATAGAAACGAAATATCCTGTCCATCTTACAAACACAGTCTCAAACACACCTCAAGCTTCACCTGCTCTAAGTTCTTATTGGCGGGGAGTGGTGGCTCATGCCTGTAATCTTAGCACTTTGAGAGGCCAAGGCAGGAGGATTGTTTGAGGTCAGGAGTTCAAGACCATCCTGGGAAACACAGCAGAACCCTGTCTCTATTCTAAAAATAAAACAACAACAACAACAACAACAACAACACTTTTTTAAAAAAAGAAGTTCTTCTTGATCCTTTCACCTCTCCTTGAGCAGAGTCCGTGTTCTCTTTTCAAGGGCCAAGCACATAGTAGGTGCTCAATAAATAACCCAGCAAGTAAAATTTTCTCTAATTATGCATGTCTTCAAAGTTCCTTAGTTGCTCGTGTAGCTTTTACAGTCTTATGGTGGTCAGTGGTATCTTCTCAACTCAGAGGCCAACATATGTGTGCCTGTTCTCTGACAATAACTCGTAGTGCTGGGTGAGGATGGCTTTAGTGATACCCTTTCCAGCCAACTAGTCTTTGCCAAGGCATGGCAATTCCAAGCTGACTAATGCCTCTGGGCCAGGTTTTGACTTTCTGACCCGTGGAATAAAGACACCACAGAACAGGAGTTCTCAACCTTGGCTGCACATTGGAATCATTTAGGAGCTTTAAAAAAATAAATAAATAACCAGCTCCTACCACAACCAACCTATGGGGCCTGAATGCCATCATTTTGGAAAGCTTCTTAGGTTTTTCCTGTGAGTAGCCAAGGTTGAAAACCACTGGCCTAAAGGATCTTTAAGGACAAGGATAAACTATAAGAAGGAATTATTCTGGGAAAGCTTATCTGTTCTAAGACTAAAATTCACAGATACCAGCAGTGCTTGAGTCAAAAAAATCTTGTTTTCTGTTTTTAAAATATACTGTACTTATTTTTAATTATGGAAATTATATACAAATTACCTTCGTAAGGCTTCAAATGATTTAGAAATTTGTAGGTAGATTAAAAAGGCAAAAATTCCTTCTTACCCACCCTGCAGTGGTAACTCTCTTGTTGGGATGGGGTATATCCATTCAGATCTTTCCATTGCTATTATATTTGAATATGTTTGTATGAAAATATATTTTTCATAAATGCAGTCATGCTTTTTATATTCTTCTCAATTTTTTTCCTCCATAATGACTCCATCTTCTAGGTATTTCCAAGCTACCATATCTCTATCTACTTCATTCATTTTCATTGCTGCCTGGTGTTTGTAAGATGAATGTTTCGTAGTTGATATCACCATTCCCTTGTTTGTTTCCAGAGATTTGCTGTAACAAACACTGCTGCCCTCAACATCAGATTAACACTATTCCGTGCCACACTCAAGTGGATTTGCTAGAATAGAAACCTACTAGAGGTTTGCTGCATGCGTATTTAAAAAATTGATAGAAACAGCCAAATTGCCTTTTAAAAGACCATAGATTTACATTCTTACCAACAGCTCTCAGTGAACACTGCCCCTGTCCCCACCCCTCTGGGGGCCTTTGCACATGCCATGCTATTACCTCTACTGGGATTCTTCTCCCTTCCTCATCTTTCAGATCTCAGTTCAAGTCCTGCTTTCTCACCCCCTTGTAGGACCATTCTCTTGTGTCCTAAGCTGTTAGGACATCAAGCTCTTTTCCTTCAGAGTGTTTAGTGTGTATATTTACTTTAATTTGGGGATTGGTTGGTTCACATCTGGCTCTTTGTACTGTTTTAACTCTCTCCGTGGCCCTCCCCCAGGCCCATTCTTCACCCTTCTCTGTGCCCCAGAGGTTGACCCTGGACTCGCTTGCCACCTGGCTTCCTGTTGGGTTTAGCCACAGGAAGCACTGGCAGGTGATCTGGAGGGCTGTGACTGATACATCCTCCGGTTCTAGAAGGCATTGCAGAATGTAAGTGATGTTATTATAGGGATTACTGCAAATTTCATTTAATACTTTAAAACATCATACACAAACTTCAGTACTTCATGATGAGTCCCGTGACAGTCCATTATACCTTAGAAGTCCCACAACAGAGAAGTTTGAGAACTGGGATAAGGTTATCGAATAGAAACTTCCAAACTGACAGCCAAATGAGGGGCTTTTAGATACAGATGATTCTTCTTATAATTGACAGTTAGATTCTATATAGTAGCAGCAAATGCTGAATTTGCAAATCTTGAACAATTGCTTGTAAGAGAAATACAGGGCTAAATTCCTGTAGCTTCTGGTCACAACATTTTTGTCAGCCAATAAATCTATAACCTTGTTTTGTGTGTATTTCTGTTTAAAGACGTCTTATTTAATATACAGTGCTGTCTTGCTAATGTTGAACTCATGGCCAACAGCAATGCAACTCATGCCTGAACAAAGCTTATCTAACACATGCTATTTTCCCTACAGGGCACATCACAGCCCTTTTGTGCTTAGGAACCCAAGGCAACACTTCAGCACACACTTGGAGGCCATTTTCTTTTCTTTTCTTTTCTTTTGAGACAGAGTCTCGCTCTGTCACCCAGGCTGGAGTACAGTGGCGTGATCTCAGCTCACTGCAAGCTCCGCCTCCCGGGTTCACGCCATTCTCCTGCCTCAGCCTCCTGAGTAGCTGGGACTACAGGCTCCCGCCACCACGCCCAGCTGATTTTTTGTATTTTTAGTAGAGACAGGGTTTCACTGTGTTAGCCAGGATGGTCTCGATCTCCTGACCTCATGATCTGCCCGCCTCGGCCTCCCAAAGTGCTGGGATTACAGGCATGAGCCACTGCACCCCACCGGAGGCCATTTTCAACAGCAAAATCACAGACAAAAACTCCACCAAAATATGACAAATGTGGCAGTAAATAGGTAACAGAAAGGATACTTATTTGCAGCTGAAACAGGAAGGCAGAGTGTGGCTAGTTTGACCTCAGCTGGGAACAGGTGGGTGGGGAGCCTCCAATTTTTGCTGCTTATGCATGCCTGCAAAGGACCCACAAACACAGGCAAGTATTCATTTGGAGGCTACAAATACATTTTAGCAAGTAGGTGAATGCACAGATACAGAATCTGCAAACAATGAGGGTAGTTTGTATTTTGTTTGACCAGCATGGTGATGCAAAGAAAAAAAGAAATGGAACGGGAATGATTGGGGCTGAGGGAAGCCTTCTGGAGCTGGCCACAGTTCCCACAACTCCCAGCTGTTTCCTGCGGACTGCCTCACACATTTACATTCTCTACACAGACGGTGGCCGCGTGAGTCTGGGGCACCTGGCGGGCGTTGCCAGAGGTAAAGCGCCCCTTCTGTCAGAGGGCAGGTCTGAGAAAACATTCACTGTTACCTCCATCCCAGTGAAGTGGGATAATGAGCATCCAGGGAAGCGGACGTGGAGCGTGAGAAAATCAGGGAAAACAGTGCAGCCTGTGGGGGGAGGGCAGAGATGAGCTATTGGCTGTCCTGGTGGGGTTGGGTGTGACTTAGGCCTCTCAAGGAGTCCAAGTCCACGCGTCACCATGGAGGCACTGCCTGGCTTCTGCCTCCCAGAGCCCCAGCTGCTCCCTCCATGTAGGCCGTGAAGATGAGGCCTGGGCCAGCTGACGCTCTCACTCTGCCCTAAGGACATTCGCCTGCAGTTTCAGATGAGTGACCTCACCTGAGCCAGCAGAACTAGGGGGAAGGCCATGGGTCAAACAAGTTCCCATCATCTATTCACAGATGATGAGGGCTGAGTTTTCCAGAGACCTGAAATGTGTCTGTTGGGCACACAAGTTTAAATTTCTAGTCATGGGAGGGAAATCTTTTTGATCGATTGTTTTTTCTTTATTGCCAGGTAAAATGACACTAAACATAAAATAGCATAGCATCACTCTGTCACCCAGGCTGGAGTCTTGCTCTGTCACCCAGCCTGGAGTGCAGCGGCGTGATTTCAGCTCACTGCAACCTCCATCTCCTGGGTTCAAGCTATTCTCCTGCCTCAGCCTCCCAAGCAGCTGGGACTACAAGCATGTGCCACCATACCTAGCTAATTTTTGTGTTTTTCGCAGAGGCGGGGGTTTCATCATGTTGGCCAGGCTGGTCTCGAACTCCTGGCCTCAAGTAGCCCCCCTGCCTCAGCCTCGCAAAATGCTGGGATTACAGGTATGAGCCACCGCACCCAGCCGTAGCATCACTCTTAACACAGTACTATTTTGAACTAGAGTGATTTCCTCAGGGCCTGAAGACTCCTACACTGAATGCCTCCTGCTATTTTCCTTTTATTTGTTGCATTTTTGTATGTTTTAGCTGATCAGTAATTCCTGTTTCCTGCTGTCAACGTTCTGGTGAAGTCCAGAAAAATAGCAAGAACAGACTTAGCAAAGTAGGCCTGAGCTTTTTATGTCTACAAAAGCAGGAAATATTGTTTGGAAGCTCTAGAGTGCTGCAGCAGGTCTGCTTGCCGACTGAGTTCCAGGGAAGTCTGCCAGGGAAGTATTGCCCCTTGGCCTAGGCTATGCTGTGTCCTGGTCAGGACTTTCAATGCTAAGATGAAAATCTATACTCCTTCAACTTTCTCCTGCTTCTGGTCTTCAAGTGACAAACCCACTGCCTTTTGCCACAGTGTGGTCTTTATATTCTGATTGACAATCTTCACATGCACAGCTCCTGGCCAGCATGGGTTTTGGGGCCACTCTCTCTTCACTGCTCACTTACTGTCTGATGCAGCTGTTGAGGTTGGTGCTGCTGGCCAGAGATGGTGAACCATAGCCCAGAACTAAGTGTATCATTCAGAGAAGGACAAAGTAGGTGGAAAGAAAAGCTCACTGGGCAGGAGATACAGGGCTGGCAGAGCTTTCTCCTGAGAAGCTAGAGAAAGAAGATAGCAGGAAAGCAACTGTCTTAGTCTGTCTGGGCTACCATTACAACATACCATAGACCAGGGGGCCTATAAACAACAAGAATTTGTTTCTCACAGTTCTGGAGACGGGGAAGTCCAAGCTCAAGGCAGATTCTGTTGTGTGGTGAGGGTCCACTTCCTGGTTCTTAGATGGCACTTCTCGCTCTGTGTTCACGTGGAGGAAAGGGCAAGCTCGCCCTCTGGAGTCTCTTTTAAAAGGGCACTAGTCTCATCCATGCGGGTTTTGCTGTCATGATCTAATCACCTCCCAAAGGCCCCACCTCCTAATACCAGCATCTTGAGGGTTAGGATTTTAACATATGAATTTTAGGGCGACATAAACATTCAGCCTATTCCAGTAAACTCAGACTGCCTGAACCATCTGAAGCAGTTTCTGGAACTCTTCATGAGGTACTATTTCCAGGAAAATAAATTGTCTAGCAATTTCACAAATAGTAAAACAAAGACAAAAGTTTTCTTGCCTCGAACTAATGTTGAAATTCTGCCTTGCATCAGCATCCTACTACAAGCAAACTCCTCATGGATTAAAAGTGTCCTCCCTATCTCTGGGGATGACACCAGTGGCCCCATAGACCTACTCACCCAGGCCAGAAGACAGGGACCCACACAAATATGGCCTTTCCCTCACTCCCCACAGCAGATCTGTCAACAAGTTCCATCACCACAATCCCCCAATATCACTGGTGTCTTTCCACCTCTACCACTGCCTTGTTTGAGATTCTGGTCTCCGACATTTCACACCTCACTCTCACCAGAGAGACCTTCCTAAGAAACTAATGGGATCATATGTGCCCTTGCACATTGCCAACCAGATGAGCCTAATTTCATTAGCATGGCATGTTCATCGCTTCTTGAGCTCACCTACAAAACACATGCCAGTAGTCCGCTAGTGACCCTTCACCAGGCTTGCCTGGGAGTGCCCACGCAGGTGTCAGAGAGCGAAAGGCTTGGTTCTGTACCTCAGATTTGCCACCTACTAATGGTGTGACTCAGACAACTCACTTAACATTTCTGAGACTCAATTTTCTCATCTGTAAAATAGAGATAATAATATTTAGCTTCACTACTTACCAAACTGTTCATACTGGCTCCTTTTGAGAAATGCAATCAGGGTCAGTGTGAAGAAGGGGCTTACGTTTTATGCAACCTTAAATTGTTGACTTCTTTAGTAAGAATATGCATTGCTTTTTACCAGTAAAAGTGTTCAAGGAATGAAAAAAGTCTGGTAGAAGTTGCATAGCATGGTGTTAGATTCTGGAGCCAGGCTGCCTGGTTTAAATCCAGCTTGCCCACTTACTCGCTGTGAGACTGTGGGCAAGTTATTCAAACTTTCTGTGCCCGCTCTACTGATTTGTAAAACAGTGCTTAGCTCGTAGGGTTGTTGTAATGATTAAATATGTAACATACATGACATGTTTGGAATAGTGCCGGCACATGCATACTGCATACGAGTTTGTTGTTATTAGTAATGTATGGTGAAACACAACAAGTGAGTCATACTTCTCTGGTGTCCTCTGCCCTCTCCCGTAGATTTCATAGGGTTGCTATGAGGATTAAAAGGGGCGTATACGAGTGGCAGCTGGGTCATGTTAAGCACACGGTACCTGCTGAATAAATGCTAGTTCCCCTCCGTTCTGCTTTCCTTTTCTTTCCAGGCTCAGTTCAAGGACTTTTCCTTTGGAAAGACTTTTCTGACCCCGAGGCTGAGGCTGTCTTGGCCACCCCTGTGTTTTCCTATATTAGGACGCTTTGCACAAGGCAGCGGCATTGCTGGTTTACTTCTCTGTTCTGCACCAGACCCTAGGAAATTTAACGGTAAGATGGTCTTAACTTAGCCTTGCATTTCTAGCGCTTGGCACAGTACCTGGCAAACAGTAGGAGCTCAATCCATATTCTTTGTACTTTGCATGAAATAATACGACCTCCACCTCAAGCAGTTTATAATGTATCTAGGGTGAAATATAAACATTCAAGAGCTTAATCTCATAAAATGTAAATACCTGTTTTCAACAATATCATGGCACTGGTGCTGAGGTTGCCCTGAGGCCTTGGGACAACCGCCTCACCTCTCAGGGATGAAATTCCCTTCGCCATAAAAGGGGAGTTCAGAACATATGTTCAGGCCACGTGAAAATGCTTGGTCAACACACCGGTGCATAAGTAGCAGACTTGGGGAGAACATCCATCCATTCTGGAGAAACTCAGAGAGGGAGAAATCTACTTTGGCCTCTGTGGTTCTGTACATCTTTATGGAAAAGGCAGTATCTGAGTTGGGCTTTGAGGGGGTGGGCAGAGATTAGGGAAATGGGGAGGAAGGCAGACTATTTCAGGCAGGATAATATCTTGAGAAGAAAAAAGTTTAAAGGAAATGAAGAGACAGATGGGAAAGAATCTTTTTTCTTTTCTTTTCTTTTTTTTTTAAATTTTTTGTCCAAAAAGAGGAATTAAAAGAAAAAGCACATTGTCTTGTGAGTACTGACATTTTATTTCCACTATTACCTTTGAAGTAAAGGAAGGGAAACACGAACTGGAGGCTATTTAAAACAAAACAGGGGGCTGGCACAGTGACTCATGTCTGTAATTTCAGCACTTTGAGAGGCCAAGTTGAGAGGATTGCATGAGGCCAGGAGTTATGATTGTGTCACTCCACGGCAGCCTGGGTGACAGAGACTCTGTCTTGCCTTTTTTTTTTTTTTTTTTGAGACAGCGTCTTTCTCCGTTGCCCGGGCTGGAGTGCTGTGGCTTGAATATGATTCACTGCAGCCTCAACTTCTTGGGCTCAAGTGATCCTCCCACTTCAGCCTCCCGAGTAGCTGGGACTACAGGCATATGCCACCATGCCTGGCTAATTTTGTATTTTTTGTAGAGACAGGGTTTGCCATGTTGCCCAGGCTAGTCTCAAACTCCTGGGCTCAAGCAATCTGCCTGTCTCAACCTCTCAAAGTACTGAGATGATAGGCATGAGCCACAGCACCCAGCCAAAAACTTTTTTTAATCGAAAAAAAAAAAAAAAAAAGAGTCAGGAACACAGAGGTCTGCTCAGACCTGGAGAAAACTGTGATTCTAAAATTTGATAAGAGGTAAAATTAATTTTTTTAAAAAACAGTACACTAGAGTTTAAAACAAGCAAGCAAACAAAAACAGTAGGTGCAAAGATAATTGAGCTAATAACCAAATGTTCTTATTGCTTTGGAATTTAACTTAATAAAATGAATTTTAATTTTCAAAATCACGACTCAGTATAAAGGTCTTTAAGAAAGAAAACACTAACACTTAGTTGTTTTGTACTCAACTTTCAAGAACTGAAAGTGGCATAAAAACCATTTTAAAAAGTACCCGTATTTTCTAAGTTTTCTACAATGTGGCATTACTTGAGTGATTTATAAAAGTTCTAAAATAAAAATAAAACCTAGTTACAATAACCTCTGAATTTTTTGAGCCCATATTCTCCCTCTTCTGGTTCATTTTCCTTCTATATGGCAATAGCCCAAAATATAACAATACAAAGGAATCCTAAATGCAACTGTGCGTCCTCTAGCATCTGTTTATGTATGTGTTTCTACCTTGTCTAGATTTTTGTCATGCTGCAGAGTATGACAAAGGTAACAGTAAACTTAAATACCATCACTTTCTAGTTTAACCTTTAGCCAGTGCCAGTGCTGAGTGACAGGGATCTGTTATTAATGGATATTGCCCCCTAGTGGAAAATTCACAGGTCCATTCACATTTGGGACAGCTACTTGGCCACAGTGCAATTTTCAAACCACTCTGTTATGAAAGCGAGATGAAACTCCCCAGTGTCAAGCTGTTCTGTCAAACCTGGCTGTGGTAGACAGAACATTATTTTCCACCCCCAGCCCACCAAAGACGTCTGTGTCCTAATCCCCAGAACCTGTGAATATGTTACCATACATGGCCAAAAGGAGTTTGCAGATGTCATTAAGTTAAGGGCAGTGAGATGGGCAGTTATCCTGGATTATCCAGGTGGGCCCAATGTAATCAGAGGGTCCTATCAAGAAAGAGGTAGGAAGGCCAGAGTGAGAGAGGAGATAGAACAGAAGCAGAGAGAGAGAGAACTGAAAATGCTTTGATGCTGTCTCTGAAGATGGAGGAGGGGACCACGATCCAAGGAACACAGGCAGCTTCATAAAGCTAGAAAAAGCAAGGAAACAGATTCTCCCCTAGAGCCTCCAGTAGGAACCCAGGCCTAGTGACACCTTAATTTTAGCCCAGTGAGACCCATTTCAGAGTTCCGACCTCTAGCACTGTAAGATAATAAGACTGTGTTGTTTGAAGCCACCAGGCTACTGGTGATTAGTTACAGTGGCCATAGGAACGAAGGCACTAGTTTTTGAGAAAAGGGAAAGCCGCTATGGGGCATGCTGCCAGGAGACCTAAAACCCTGACCCTGGTGCTGTTGCTTTTGTGTTAATCATCCAGGAAGAACGTGAACCAAATTCTTGAAAGTCATGACACTGTGAAAATGCATTTAAAAGAAGAGCAATTTTACTCTCTCTGGCCCCACAGAGAGTCAACTAAAGTGGCATCCTTGCAAAAGTAAATGATGACAGTTACCTGACTGATGAGAATACACCTAACTGTCCTAGGGAGGGGGACCTTTTTTTGAAATAAACACTTTTTTCCTTAGGCAATAGATATATGTTACATGTGTACTCTAGAAAATTAGAAAATATAGGAAA
The DNA here is from genome assembly GCF_002776525.5 of Piliocolobus tephrosceles. Taxonomy (NCBI): domain Eukaryota; kingdom Metazoa; phylum Chordata; class Mammalia; order Primates; family Cercopithecidae; genus Piliocolobus; species Piliocolobus tephrosceles. Next base: position 18,688,131 of record NC_045444.1, on the reverse strand, counting down.
ACAGAGAATAAAAATCACCCATAACTCCACCCCTCAGGGAACCACTATTGTAGCATTTTTCTTCTAACCAGTTTTTGTAATTGTCAAGAGTATGTAGCATGAGCAATGTTGAATCATTTTTTTACTTATTATATCATGAGCATTTCCAACATCACTATAAATCCTCTGAGAATATTGCTTTTAATGATGACACAATACTCAACCGTTTTCATGTTCTACGATGGACTTAATGTTGCTGTTTTTGAGCATTTAAGCTGTTTGGGATTTCTAGTATAATGAATAGCAGTGTAGTGAATATTTTTATGCAAAGTCTTTGCTGAATTTTGGATTATTTCCTTAAGGTAGATAGCCAAAGATGAAATAAGTAGTTTAGAGGTTGTGGATAATTTCAAGGTCTGTGAAACTTCTTGAAAAATTATTTTCCATTAGGTTTGTACTAGTTTTCTCTCCTACTAGCAGTATGATGGGCTGGGAAATCTGCGTGTAGTAATCTTAGTGGCTCTCAAAGATATTTAACTGTAACTCACCCTAAAAAACACATTTTGTATCTTAACCAAACACACACCCACACACTCATAAATGAACTGAAACGAAGCTTTCTTTTTGAACACATAATGCACTCCTCTGATGTTGTGTTTTCTTTTATCTCCTATTCGATTTTTTAAAATGCCAGCTTTAATTCATAAGTTGATTTCAAGGCCTAAGAATAAATAGGTCATGACCCAGGTTGAAAAAACACTGGTAAGATCCTGGTGGAGGACACAGCTGAGTGTGATTCACATGTGCACCTAGGAGGATCACAGGAACTGCCCTTTTAAAACATATCTCAAGACCCAAATTTCCTGCCACTTCAAGAAACATGCTTTTTTGATGAAACGATCATAGCACTAGATAAAAACAACACCTGCATTGAACAGCTGACCACCTTTTAAAATCTGAATTTAGCTCTGCCTCAAAGCCTAAATGTCATTCCCATTAGTTCTACATTTTTGGATGTTTGTTAACTCAAGAAATTCTCACAGGCACACATCTTGTGATTTCTATGCATTTAATAATGGAAGATGAAGTGGCAACAACACGGAATTTTGAATTTTGTGAGATTTTGATGTAACTTCCACCTTTGGTGTTATCAACACTTTTGTGTATCTGAGAGTTCTTCTACCTAGGCTTAAAAAAAAAAAATTAGACTTTCCAGCTAACATCTGGGAAAGGCGAATGAACAGCAGTGGGTTTTCAAAAATAGAGAAAAGGACATAGAAGAAAGAAAACAGGCCGGACTCGGTGGCTCACGCCTGTAATCCCAGCACTTTGGGAGGCCGAGGTGGGCAGATCACCTGAGGTCAGGAGTTTGAGACCAGCCTGGCCAACATGATGAAACCCTGTCTCTACCAAAAAATACAAAGATTAGCCAGTGTGGTGGTGCACACCTGTAGTCTCAGCTACTAGGGAGGCTGAAGTGGGAGAATCGCTTGAACTCGGGAGGCAGAGGTTGCAGTGAGCCAAGCTCAAGATTGTGCCCCTGCACTCCAGCCTGGGTGACAGAGTGAGACCCTGCTCCAAAAATTAAAAAATTAGAAAAAGAAACCACCTCTATTTTTAGATAGATGTCAAATTAATTTTCTGGATTCAGTGTAAGAGAAATCCCTTCTTATGTTTAACACATGAAATTTTTTAAAAGCTAAATGTATTAAATATAAATATAAGCAAATATACTACATTCATATCATAGACCACTTAGCTCTAAATTTTATGAGAGGGCTGAAGGACAAACATTTCATGAAACATTACATTTTCGATTGGTATTCTTTTTTCTTTTTCTTTTTTTTCACTGGCAAAGAAATAGAGAATACTAGAAGAAAGACAACAATGTGAAACAGTTAGACATAAAAGATTATAAAGAAGTGCCTCAAAAATTAGATCACTTTTATTTATGATACACTTTTCCTTCAGAGAATTCAAAGCACTTCACAGACATCTTCCTTATTCATCTCCACAGTTCTTTAGTGTAAGAAACAGACAAAAGAATCTTACATCCGTAGTACAGAGAGATTTAGGAGAAAAGAAGTCTTGTAGCCCAAAGACCTGCCCAGCTTCAAAAAGAAGATTGGACAAAAAAAATTTTACATTTAAAAATTCTAAATGGTTATCTTACACATGCCCTGTGCCTTCAACCACAGGGCACCCTCCGGAGTTTGGGGTTCTGAGAGCAGTGTCCATTCATTAAACATAGCACCAACTGTGTGGCCAGGCACTATTTCAAGTGCTTTTCAAATATCAACTTATTTAATGTTCATGACAACCCTAGGAAGTGGGTACAATTATTTCCATTTTACTGATGAGGAGACTGAGGCACTGAGATAAATGACTTGCTCAAGGTCACGGCTAGTTAGTGTTGGGACTGAGACAAGAGAATAGGGCCTGGAGGCAGGGAACCTAAGGCCAATTCACGCTGACTTCCCAGGACTAAATCAAAAGGAAAATCCCAACTTTCCATGCCTAAGTGAAAAAAGGACCTGAGGCTACTCCCTTTGCAACCCCTACCACCCCACTTTTCTGCAGGCGTATGGAAAATGGAAAGTTTTCCATACGCCTGCTTTCTGCAACCAATCAGATGTTTGCATAGGAGTGTAACCTTTGTAACTTCACTTCAACCTCTCATTGGTCACAACCAATCAGACTGATTGTGGGCCACTACTTCATGTGCATGGGGTAAACACCAAGTAGCCAGTGGGAAACCTCTGGCAGGTATTTGGACCCCAGAAGCTTCTATAACCGGCTCCTGAGGCCCTATGCTCGGGACCTGCTCCTACCCTATGGAGTGTACACTTGTTTTCAATAAATCTCTGCTTTTGTTGCTTAATTTTTTCCTTGTGTTGTTAGTGCATTGTGAACAATTCTTCGTTCAAAATGCCAAGAACCTGGACACCCTCCACTGGTAACAGAACTAGGGTCCAAAGACTTCAAGTCTGGTCCCTTGGCCTCAATGATTATACTCTGTAAATGATTATACTCTGTGAATGAATGCTCACTCTTTTCATTGGAAAGCCACTCTTCACTGGGAGTTTTTGTTGTCTGCTACATCGGGGCATATTTTTTGACATGCTCATTTCTATCAGAGAAGGAATCCAAAAGCCTGTGTGTGTCTGTGTGTGTATATGAATACACACATATATGCTCACATACATGTATGAAGCAGGATAGAAGTTTACACACTACAACTCACACACACACACACACAAAGCCTGTAATTTTGTATTTACTCACTGAGCCCATCTTGCCCATGTTGAGGAAAACACTTAAAATTGTGTATTAAATTTAACTCAGTCTCCCAGTTTAAATCTGTGAATTGTGGGCAAATAGTGGATTTTTACCCTATTTACATTCTTTCTCAAGACTGTATTTTCCCCTCTCCTTGGGCACCTGCGTAGAGGTGGCAGGGGTAGGGGGGGTGCCCTCTGTGGGTTGCCCCTGCTGACCACTAGATGGCCTTCATCCTACAGGGCCATCTGTAACCATGATGTTGAGGACAAATAGGTCCTCGCTAGAATTTTGGATGTCACCACAAAAGATGAAGGTCCCTGCTACACCCTTCAGTCGTAAGACCTTATGCTGTGGGGCCTCCTCTTTTTGATGCCCAGCTTCGTCTGGTCCGCCGGTTTTCTTAGTATTTCCACATCCCCTCCTGGAGCCCTGCATGCACCAAGTTGACTGTGGTCCACTGGGACCACTAGCTCCACTTGAATGAAGCTGGTCCACCACTTCCCTATAGCATCATTGCCCAGTGTGGGACTTTCTTTCCTACAGCCTCCTCATGCATAGAACCCCCAGTGTTCTCAGGTTTCTTCAAACGTAAGAGTGGGCTCGTTACACCTCTTCTGGAAGTTTCCACCCCTCAGGGCAAGCCATTTGCATTTGATCTTTTGCCCCCTTTCCTCTTCCCTTTTCAAATGTTCCCCCTTTATCCAAGTTCTTTCCTTCTCTATGATCGAAGCTTTGTTTCTTTTTATTTAAACGGAAGGTTTCAGAATTTAGAAAACACCATTGTCATTCAACAGAGCCCAGTTTTCAAGATTATTATATTCATCATGGTCTTCAAATCTACTTGAAACTTAAAACTGAGCTATGATTTCTTTGATCTCAGTGGTGTCCGCCTTCTCTCTGAGGCAAAGAAGGTCACTGCTTCAACAAGGGCTCAGCAACGTGATTTACTGGGAATGATAAACAGCATTCCTTGATTCAAGTACCAATACTAGAGAATAATGAGCCTTCAACTTAAAAATCTTAATTATATTGGCCAGGTGCGGTGGCTCACACCTCTAATCCCAGCACTTTGGGAGGCCAAAGCAGGTGGATCACGAGGTCAGGAGTTCGAGACCAGCCTGGCCAATATGGTGAGACCTCGTCTCTACTGAAAAATACAAAAATTAGCCAGGTGTGGTGGTGTGCACCTGTAGTCCCTGCTACTTAGGAGGCTGAGGCAGGAGAATCGCTTGAACCTGGGAGGTAGAGGTTGCGGTGAGCAGAGATCGCGCCACCACACTCCAGCTTGGGGGTGACAAGAGTGAGACTCTGTCTCAAAAAAAAAAAAAAATCTTAATTATAGACTACTTATAGGAGCAGAATAATATTAGGGGTAAATATAAGTGAATGGGTTCTTTTTAAAAATCACACAGTAAACTACTGCCATGCCCCTGCCTCCTGTCTTTCTTCTCTACTGCAGTCTGTCCTCGATGCCCTTTAACAAAATATTTTTGTAATAAGTTCCTTCTGTGCTTAAAATCTTTTGAATTCCTATCACCTTCACAATTAAGTTCAATATTCTCTGTGATCTGGGCACTGCCTGGAGCTTCAGCTTTCTCTGATGCTACCCCGACCACTCCATCCTGCACCCTCCCCACCCAGTGCATCTTATGCCCCACCTGCCAAAGAGCTTAATTCCCTGCAGACTCCCCTGAGCCCCCCACAGTCACAATGGCAATCCCTCATGCATGTTGCCATCCCACTTGAATGCCTTTCATCCTGCTCCTCCACCCTGGCCACTTGACTTATCCTTCAAGACTCAGATCAAGTGATCACCCCCCGGAAAATCGTCCCTCAGGCCTTGATGTATTGTGATGTGTCTGATCCAAGCAGCCTGATGACCCTCTATCCTAGTATTTAGCAAGCTGTGTTTTAATTATCTATCTCTAAAGTATTTCATGCATCCACATATCTTAAATACCATTATTTCACCAATGAGAATGTGTATCTAACCATAAATTGCATTAATCAACAAGTCACCAATTTCATCATTCAACAGCAATTTTTGACATTCACTGTCCTAATTGTCAAAGCATTGATGGAAATATGATCAGAAACATGTGTTGTGGCCTTTCTGATGTAAAGCCAACTGATCACCCCTAGAACACATGTGTTTGATTAAGACAACTGACATGCTCGGAGATGACATTTGAGCCATCTAGCACATATGTCTAGCACACCTGGTCTATGATGAAATGTTGAAAGCAATTTATAGACATAGGGACATGCTCTTTGCGATGTCAAGAACATCTGTTCCAAAAGCTCTCTCCTGCTGTTGCCAAAGTCCCTGCTTCCGAAATGGACTTCTAGAGCAGCTCTGGGCTAAATATGAACATAGGTCTTCTTGACCTCTATGACACACTTCGTCACCTGGCCTTGAAGCAATATTGCCCACAAAGTAACCAACAGCCCTTATGGTACCTTTGTGCAGATTAGAAAAATGCCCCTTCCTCCAGGTGGGTGCAACCAGTGCCAGGCATTTCAATGAGCAGGGAATGAGCTGGATTTGCATGCCCACTTGACCCGCTTGGCCAGGTGGCCTTGTGTGGAGTGGAGAAAAGTCCCTGACGGTCCATGTATAGACTCCCATAAAAACCCTCAGAAAAAAGAACTCCTTTAACTTTTTCCTTCAGCTCGTTGTCTTTTGCAAGCAAACCTCCAAGGGCATCCTCCCCTTCATAGCACACACATACATATACCCTAGTGAAATGTGAAAAGGCAACCACTCATCCCCACAGGAACAAACAATCATCCAGGCAAATGCTAGTCTCAGTTCGTAGACAGCCAAGAAAGACTGTGCTTCCTCTCTCATGCTGTGCCCCTCGTTTCCCCTGTTCCCTTGAAAAACAAAGTAGAAGCTTCAGAGAAAAACAATCTAGTCTTGTGACTATGTATATAATAAAATAGAGCATTAAAAATCGACTTCAAGTCGATGGGACCATGTATCACTTAAGATGCTTTTGGTGGGAATGAACAGAAAACCCATCTCAAAATGGCTACAACTATAGGGGAATGTATTGTCTCACTCAGCAAGAAGTCCTGAGGTAGAGCAGCTGCAGGGCCAATTAGTCCAGTGGCTCAAACAACATTCTCTAAAGGCCAGGTTCTTTTCACCTCTCCCCTTTGTTATCCTCACATATCAGCTTAGCGCCCTCTCTGTTACAAAGTGGTTGCCATTGTTCCTGGTTTCACATACAGGCATGAGCCTGTCCAGCAGAATAATAGGAGCTTTTTGTTTAATGTGCTTTTTGGTTCCCCATTCCCCAGGGAACTGAAGATTTCCCTTCTAGTTCTTAGCCAGAACTCTGTTCCATGCCCACACCCAAATGAATCACCTCCAGGGAAAAAGGATCACCAGGCCTGGCTTTAGGCACTGCCACCATTCACCCTTGGAGCTAGGATGAGGAAGGAGGGTTTCTGTCGGGGTGCTTAAGGAACTGAGTCAAGTTCAGGGTGGCTGGTGTGGAGCATGCAGAGGAAGGATGCCCCGGCCTGTCATGCCGTGGTGAGGAGTTGGCCTTTATCCTGCCTGTCACACAGAGGCATTTAGTATCTGTTTGTAGAAATAATTTTGAAACTACAATCTTTAAATAAAAGTTGTCTTCCATTCACACCCTGCTCTCCACTGTGTCTCTTCTGAAGATGCCTAAGTGGAAAAGGATGAGATCGCTTATCTTGTGCTTTTGCATTTCCTGTGGGGAGGATTCCCCTTTCGAAGTGACAGGAAGATTATCTGATGAAGTCATTTACAAGAGCAGGGCTCAGGCACTCATCTGGGACCCACATGCACATTTCTTTCAGAGGCCACACCTGGGCCCAGCAATGGTTCTAATCCAAGAAGGCCTCATCCCATGGGGCTGGGACATCCATGCCATCCCCAGGCCCCAGCAGGGCTTTCTCCTCATTAAATGTTGTTGAGGCAGTTTTGGGAAGCATCTACGTTTTTTCCCCAAAGAGAGTTACTCACATTTTCCCAAATTAAACTTCTCACCCCAGGTAATTTTTATTTTGAACCCTCTTTAGGCCCTGAACTGTGACTTTTAGTCTCTGCACTTCAGGTTCTATTTTAGTATGCATCGCAAATGTCAAGGTAATGATATGTGATTCCTTTTCGGGAACAGTGTGGAAGATGCTAATGGAGAAGTGTGTCACCAGACGACCTCCTGAGGTCCCCAGAAGAAACATGCACAGAGAGGGAGCCCACTTCCACCGGGCTGGCCTCCTGAATAGGGATGGGAAGTCATGTTTGCTGTGACTGTACTCTAGGCCAGGGGCTTTGCAGCCATTTAGTCTGCCCAAGAGACCTGACGTGGGCATTACCATTTCTATTGTTCAGACATGGAAACTGAGTCTGAAAGAAGTTAAAGAACTTGCTCAAGGGGGAATTTGAGCCCAAATGTGCTGCCTCTAAAATCTATGCTTTTATCAGTGCATTGTGCTGGGCTCTGGCAGGAGTAAGGCTAAGTGTGCTCAATTCATTGTAACAGGCGCTGACCTCCATGGAAAGGAAAACCCTGAGCCTGGTGGCCCCTGGGGCCGTGTCACACTTTCACCTTGTCCTGGCCTGAGCATCTGGGATGATGAGGCAGGGAAGTGGGCAAGGTGTGTGTGTGGCTGGGGAGGGTCACCGCAGATCTTGCCCCACACCCCTCCTCCATTTTTGAATCAGTATTTAGAGCAGCTGCTCCCTGGGGACTTTCATTTTGGGCCTCACATTGAGGGGGGGGGAAAAAAAAGAGCAGGGTAAAGACAGGCAGGGCATGAGTTCTGAGCCTCGCGCCAGGTCAGAAATAGAAAGGTGACACCTCCCCTCTGAATGAGATGTTCTGGGAGCTTAAGAAGACAAAATGAATTCCTGAGATTTATTTTTTCCCATTTTGTCTGAAACAGTTTTCTCTTTCCACTGAGAAACCACTGCTGAATAACCTTCCCTGAACCTCACAGTTTGGATAAGGAAACAAATTTCCTGCCGCCACGGCAACAGCCTCTCACTTACTCAACTGCGGAGTGGGGGGAAGCCCTGGGCAGCAAGGTCTGTGATGCACCAGACAGTCGCCCCAGCGAAGGGCCCATTTACCGGTGTATTCACCAGGTGCCAGGGACCCACGTCAGAAACCCAGGCTCCCTTATCTGCTCAACAGATGGCCAAGCCACATGGCCACATGGCCCAGGGCAGGGCACTGAGAATTCTTATGCAAAACCAAGCCTCCCTGGGCAGGAAGCCTGAACTGGGGATAGTGATGGATGGTGAGTCTCCACCTTTTCTCCCAGCCAACCTCCCAGGGGGGCTGCCTGTTTCCCTTCTCACATTCTCTTATAAAATAGAAAAGCCAAATCAACTCATACTTTTTGGGCAGGGCACTGTATGACATACAAAATATATACTCTACATTGGCAACAGTCTGAAAGAAAATATGTCAAATGGTTAAGAACAATTATTTGTGATTAATGAGATTATAAGCGATTTTAATTTTTGATGTTTATTATGTTTTCTTCACAAGTCTCTACATTGAACATGAAATACTTTCCTACTAAAAAAAGAAAACAGAAATTAATTCTTTTAGAAACAGAACAAAACAAACACTAAGAAATACAGTCAGTTTTCCCCTCCCATTCTCAGTGTAGAAGGGCAGGTGTAAGTAGATCTGGCCCAAGCTGTGGCCCAGACGTGGCCCATTGTTCTGTCAGAGGCGTTTGAATTGCAGCACCTCCATCTTGAATAACAGCTGGATAAATGAGGCTGAGACCTGCTGGGCTGCATTCCCAGGACATTAGGCATTCTTAGTCTCAAAATGAGCTAAGAGGTCGGTAGGTCTGGCATCACAAGATACAGGATATAGAGCCCCTGCTGATAAAACTGGATGCAGTCAAGAAGCTGGCCAAAACCCACCAAATCCAAGATGGCCATGAAAGCAACATCATCACTGCTCATTCTATGCTAATTATAATGCAGTAGCATGCTAAAAGACTCCTACCAGTGCCATGACAGTTTACAGATGCCATGGCAACACCCGGAGTTACCTTATAGAGTCTAAAAGAGGGAGGACCCTCAGTTGGGGGCAATCCCCACCCCTTTCCCCGAAAAACTCATGAAAGATCCACCCCTTGTTTAGCATTTAATCAAGAACTATCCATAAAAATAGCCAACCAGCGACCCTCAGGGCTGCTCAATGGAGTAGCCATTCTTTTGTTTCTTCTCTAATACACTTGGTTTCACTTTGCTCTCTGGACTCACTCTGAGTTCTTTCTCGCAGGAGATCCAGGAACCGTCTCTTGGGGGTCTGGATTGGGACCCCTTTCTGGTAGCAGTTCACTCTCATGCTTTTCAGTGCCGTTTCTCCGACTCCTGATTTTTATCTCCAATCAGACCTCTCCTCTGAGCTCGAGCTTTGGATTTATGACTATCCATGTATCATCTCCACTTGGATGCCTGATTCTCAAACTTAACATGTCCAAAACTAAATTCCTAATCTTTGTCTCCTGGCCCCTGGCCACTCCCAAATCTGCTTCTTTTGAAGCTATTTCCCTTCTCCAGTGGTAGTAGTGCCATCTTTCCAGCTGCTCAGACCAAAACCCTTAGAGTCATTCCTGACTTATCACTTTCTCTCACATCCCACATCCAATCTGTCTATAAATCTGTCTGGCGTATATATCATATGCTGTTATCTCATCAAATCAAATCACTTCTCTTCACCTCCGCTGCTACTGCCATGAACCACACTATCACCTTCTAATACCCGGATTACCACAATCTGTAATTCACAATCGCTTCCTGGTTTCCTCCCTTACATTTTAACAGGATTTTGTAAGACAGATCTTGTTAGGCCTCTGCTCACATTCCTCCAGAAGCTTCAGGACATTCCACATGAAAAGCAGGCTTACAATGGCCTTGAAGACCCTATACCGTGTGCCCACTGTCAGCTATCTCTGGCCTTGTCTCCTACCATCTCCCTCCCCATCTCCAGCCACACATGTCATTTTCTGTGCCGCAGTGAACATTTCAGAAACACTCCAGCCTCAGAGCCGTTGCATTTGCTGTTCCCTTTGCTGGGAATGCCCTTCCCCAAGATGTCTGTATAGCCACTTCTTTATGTCCCCTAGATCTTCACACCAGTGATTTAGATCTTCCCAGTGAGGGCTTTCTGGTTCTAAATTCCTCCACCCCAGTTCCAACACTTCTTCCCCCTATATCCCGACTGTAGCAAGAGTCACGAGTCACCATCTACACTATTTATTTAATCCATGTGTGTTGTTTACTGTCTCCCTACCCCTACTGGATGTGAATTGCCTGAGGCAGGGATTGTATGTCTTGTCGCTGCTGTATCCTCATTCCCTGGGTCAGAGTAGGTACCAGCACAGTGAAGGGGATACCAGTGGTTTGGGGCTGGGGGAGGTCCCCAAATGCCAGTCGGACCTCGACCCTAGCTAGTGTCCAGGCTCTTGACACCATCTCAAGAATGAATTCAAAGATGTGTCAGAAAATAGTGAAAGCACATAGGTGGATTGCAAAGAGAAAAGTACACACTGAAGAAATACGAGTGCAAGCGTGCTCAAGAGAGAGACATGCATGAGGGGGGTTGATCTGCTACCTTTATGGTTTTCTTTAACCAAGGGGTGGGATATTCATGAAAATTCCTGGGAAAAGGTGGGGATTTCTCGGAACTGCCATGCCACCCATTTTTGCACCAAATATGAGTGTTCTCAGAACTGTCATGATGCTAGTGGGTGTGTGATTTGTATGTTAATCAAATACATTACCATGTTGGGTTCAGTCATCCTGAACCAGCTTGGCCCACACCCTGTTTTTCCTGGTCTTTATCAGTTCCTAGCTTCAGCAGCTATTTTAACAGTTTCCTTTTGCTTGTCATGTGAAACTGCTGGCTGGAATTTTCTATGCTCCTATGACCACCTTGTATTATTCCTGTTTTAAAGGCTCTTGTGGTAGGCAGAATAAAGATCCCTCAAAATGTCTGTGCCCTAATCCTGAAACTTGTGAATATGTTACCTTACATGGAAAAAGGGATTTTGCAGACATGATTAAAATAAGCATTTTGAGATGAGGAGATTATCCTGGATTATCTGGGTAGATCCAACATAATCACAGTGGTTCTTATGAGAGGGAGGGCAGAAGGGTCAGAGTCAAAGGAGATATGATGATGAAAGCAGGGTTGAAGAGATGTGATTGTTGGAAGGGGCCATGGACCAAGAAATGCGGGCAGGCTCTGGAAGCTGGAAAAGGCAAAGAGATGGGTTCTCCCTTAGAGCCTCTAGAAAGAATGCAGCCCTTCCATCCCACTTTAGACCTCCTAGAACAATAAGAATAATCTTGTGTTGTTTTAAACCCCTGAATTAGTGGTACTTTGTTACTGCGGCAATAGGAAATGAAAACAGTACTCAAAAGCTTTCAATAAATGAATGAATAGGCTGGGCTTCCATTCCCTTGTTTGTAAAATGGGAGGTTTGTACTCAGTTAATGATCTGTAATGCTGTATTTTAAACTACATTTTGTTTGCTTAACTGAAAATGAATGCATGTAGTTGGCAAACAATTCAAATAGTCTCAATAAAGTGTATGATAAAAATAAATTTATCTTCTACCGCACACTTACAGTCCTTGGTCTCTCTCTCCAGATGCAAGCACCATACACTTCCTTGCGCATGCTTTTGGAGACTGTATGGATACAGATACAATTTCCCCCTTCATCCACAAATGGTGGTATATTACACACCCTGTTTTGCATATTGCTTTTGTCACTAAAATATAATTTGAAAATCATTCTGTATCAGCATATATAAGAGGCAATCATTCTTTTCCATAACTGTGTAATGTTCCATTCTCTGGCATAGATGTACCTTGGTTTGTTTAACTAATTCCCTAGTGATAGGTTATATCTAGTCTTTTGTTCTACAACTTTGACTATACATCTTTGCACACAGGTACTGTTTATCTGAAGGATGAGCTCTTAGAAATGGAATGCAGGGCCAAAGAGTAGATGCACGTTTGTTCCTATATTGCCAAAACCCGCTCCAAAGTGGATCATACCTACTCTTACCAACTGTGTAGGAGTCTGTTTGCTTGTGACCTTACTAAAACTTTGTGGTTAAATTTTTTATCTGTGTCAAGCTGATAGATGAAAAATGATATTATGTTGTTTTGTGTGAGGTTGATCATCTTTTATGTGGTCATGAGCCCTTTATGTTTATACTTAGATTTCTGTGGATTTTCTAGTCATGGTTGGTTATTTTTTTAAATTGATTCCTTGACCTCTATTTAAAATTGACGTAGAAATACTCTATGTATTAGGGAAGTTAACTTCCTGACATTTATCATGCAAATATTTTTCCAGTCTGCAGTTCGTGTGTTTTAGGTATTTGTTGCCATGTAGAAAAATTTTTAATTTTATCAAGTCAAATGCATCAATAACTTCCTCTGTGGTTTCTGGGCTTTGTGTATTCCTTAGAAAATCACTCTGCATTCTGTACTTTATATATTCTCAAATTCTGTTATACTTTATTCGAATACTTTTATAATTTCTTTTTTTTTAAAGCTAGGTGTATTTTTTTTTTCATTATACTTTAACTTCTAGGGTACATGTACATAACATGCAGGTTTGTTACATAGGTATGCATGTGCCATGTTGGTGTGCTGCACCCATCAACTCATCATTTACATTATGTATTTCTCCTAATGCTATCCCTCCCCCAGCCCCCTACCCCACGACGGGCCCTATTGTGTTATGTTCCCCGCCCTGTGTCCAAGTGTTCTCATTGTTCAGCTCCCACCTATGAGTGAGAACATGCGGTGTTTGGTTTTCTGTCCTTGCGATAGTTTGCTTAGAATGATGGTTTCCAGCTTCATCCATGTCCTTGCAAAGGACATGAACTCATCCTTTTTTATGGCTGCATAGTATTCCATGGGGTATGTGTGCTACATTTTCTTAATCCAGTCTATCACTGATGGACATTTGGGTTGGTTCCAAGTCTTTGCTATTGTGAACAGTGCTGCAATAAACATACGTGTGCATGTGTCTTTATAGTAGCATGATTTATAATCCTCTGGATATATACCCAGTAATGGGATCACTGGATCAAATGATATTTCTAGTTCTAGATCCTTGAGGAATCGCCACAGTGTCTTCCACAATGGTTGAACTAATTTACACTCCCATCAACAATGTAAAAGCACTCCTCATGATTAACTGTGGTTACCTCTAGGGGAAGGATTAGGACAGAAGAAACTGAACTTTGATACTCTACCTCATAAATTACAGAATTGCCAGAACTTTTTTTTACAATGAACATGTATTATGCCTATAATAGAAACAACATTTTAAGCCCATTTAAAAGAATATTAGTTATTGTACTCAGAGGCATGTTATGTTACATTACCATAAATTAATCTATAAATATAATACTCTCCCAATGAAATATAAATAGAGGCTTTTTGAGGGTAATATAACAAGGTGATTTTCTTTTCATTAAATTAATTAATTTTCTAAGGATGGTGTCTCACTATTTTACCTGACTGGTCTCGAACTCCTGAGCTTATGTGATCCACCCGCCTTGGTGGATCAAAGTGTGTTAGGATTACAGGTGTAAGCCACCATGTCTGGCCAACAAGCTGATTTCAAGTTAATATGAAAAAATAAACACACTAGAATAATCAGGAATTTTGTGAAAAGGAAGAGAAATTAAAGGAGATAAACCCTAGCAGATATTAAAATTCACTGTCATCAGGTGCTCATCCTACAAGGTGTTTTTAATAAGCACATTTGTAATTATGCATACACATATGTTTAACATGTGTATATTTTCTTTTTTAGAGACAGGGTCTTTGCTGTGTCACCCAGACTGGAATGCAGTGGCTCACTAACACCTTGAACTCCTGGACTCAAAGGATCATCCCATCTCAGCCTCCTGAGTAGCTGGGAATACAGGTATCTGCTACCACACATGGCTAATTTTTTAATTTTATTTTTTTGTAGAGACTGAGTCTTGCCATCTTGAACACGGTATTGAAGTCCTAGATTCAAGTGATCCTCCTGCCTTGGCCTCCAAACTCCTGGGATTACAAGTATGAGCCACCACATCCAGCCTATATTTTTAAATATCACTATATCTAAGTTAGTATCACACATACTGTGTCTAACCCAATTTTTTCTTCAATTACACATCATATTAATACCTGGAGACCTACCTTATCCTTTTAAAGGTCACATGGTGGCCCACTGTGTGGGGAAATAAGAATGCCATAATTAATTTACCTGTTCCCCCATAATGAATTATTTCATCATTTCCAGTTTTTCTTAATTATAAATGGTGCTGCAGTGAAGAACTTCAAGCATTATCTTTGCACTTTTGTATAGATACTTCAGCCAGAAAAAATCCTAGAAACAGGACTGCTGGATCAAAGTCTAAAGACCCTTTCAATGATTAAGTGTCATGATGTAGAAATGACTTGTCAATCAAAGGGAGACTTGTCTCAGAGTGTGACATTCTCTAAAGCCTTCTTCCCCAAGCACATGTGGTGGCTGCTGCCATTTGTGTGGAATTCAGAAGCTCTGGGGGAATGCTCAGTCCCATTACAAATGCTTACAGGTCCAGTGGCTGGCTGAGTGAATGGAATTAACAACAAACTCTGGAGGCACAGAGTCTTGGTCCCACCTGCAGGCTGGCACTGGAGGCTGACCAAGGCTTTCACCACATGTTGGGCAGGAAAGCTGAAGGAGAGTCTCAGAGATGGGTGGTAGAAGCAAAGGGTGCTCTTGGTCTACTGACCTGTAACTTGGAATACGTTTTTCCATACAAAGGTTACAATTAGTAATAGTGGGAGTTGACACTGAAGTATTAATATAGCCATCAGCTCATGAATTCAGGGACTTTGAAGAATAAATAGACTTTGATGTGTTGCTGGTTGAAGAATCAAACGACTGTAAACAATAGTTCTGATAAGACAATGCTGTGTGAGTCCAGACAAGTCACTTAAAAATGAGTTTTCTAACCATATGTGAATTGGAGGCTGTGTGTGAAAGACACCCTTCCAGCCTTCACCATCTCCCCCACTTCACTTCTCAGCCTCCCTTCCTTTCCCTTTGATGGTTCCCAGGTCTCCCAGACCCAGGTCTATGATCCCTAGGACATTGCATGTAATTTAGTTACATCCTTTTACTTGTCTTTCTTCCCTTCCAAACCTTTTTCCTTAAGACCTTCACACAGTCCCAGCCCTGTCATAGTTGGATGGCTTCATCTCCCACATTACCAAAAAAATTTACCCACTGGGAAAAAACTGCCCTAATTTCCTGCCTCCCACTTTACTCCTAATATATTCATCTATGTTCAATTTCAAAGGGTGAGTACCCCAACTAAAGCCAAGCTATGTTCTAGATAGTTCCCTGTCTATCGTCCTCTCATCAGTGATCACTCCCTGCCTATGTGCAACTGGGTCACTGCATTGTTCAACTGTAGGGGGAGCGATTCACAAGTAATACAGTGTAAATGATGCCACCTGGAGTTGGCAATGGACAGCATTGTCCTAAAAATAATACTTTTCTACCATCCCTTTCTCCCCAGTATATTATTATTATTATTATTATTATTATTAACAACGACAGCAGCCATCTCCCTTCCTAACAGTCATTTTCTCTCCTTAAGAAGACAACCTTCTTAAAAAAGTTACTTACACTTGTCTCCACTTCCTACCTCCCTTTAACTTTCCATTGTACAATTCACTCATTCTTTCAATATATATTTATTAAATACTTACTTTATGCCAGGTAACATCCTATATGCTCAGACTACTAAATAAATAAGGTCCCACACATTCACAGAGCTTACAGACTATTGAGAAAGAGAAACAGGGTTAATAACAAATTACTTTTTTTTTTTGAGACAGAGTCTCACTCTGTTGCCCAGGCTGGAGTGCAGTGGCGTGATCTCGGCTCATTGCAAGCTCCGCCTCCTGGGTTCGTGCCATTCTCCTGCCTCAGCCTCCCGAGTACGTGGGACTACAGGCACCTGCCACCATGTCCAGCTAACTTTTTGTATTTTTAGTAGAGACAGGGTTTCACTGTGTTAGCCAGGATGGTCTCAATCTTCTGACCTCATGATCTGCCTGCCTTGGCCTCCCAAGGTGCTGGGATTACAGGCATGAGTCACCACGCCCCACCTACATTTTTTTTTTTTTGAGACAAAGTCTCACTCTGCCACCCATGCTAGAGTGCAGTGGCGTGATCTTGGCTCACTGCAACCGCTGCCTCCTGGGTTCAAGTGATTCTCCTGCCTCAGTCTCCTGAGTAGCTGGGATTACAGGCTTGTGCCACCATGCCCAGCTAATTTTTGTATTTTTAGTAGAGATGGGGTTTCACCATGTTGGCCAGGTTGGTCTTGACCTCCTGACCTCAGGTGATCTGCCTGCCTCAGTCTCCCAGAGTGCTGGGATTACAGGCATGAGGCATTGCGCCTAGCCACAAATCACATTTTAAAAGTACTTAAAGTCAACTGAAAAATCATGAGATCCATAAATTTGGAAAGGGGAACTTTATTTCTTATAAAGGGCTACATCCTGCAGGCTGGCCATCCTGTGGGCTGAGAAGTATAGCCTCCAGCAGAAACTAAAAGCAGGTACTTCAAGGGAGGGAAAGATGAGACAAGGATTTATGCTGAATAAGTTGGCCAAGTATGCATATGCAACAGGTTATAGGAGGAGCTATTAGTACTCACAAAGAGAGGGATGTACACATGTGTTGTAAGCTAAGCAAACATGCCTGTTACACGCATCCCTTGTTCACTTTGGGGCAGAGATGTAACATTTAAATATATTACAATTAAGTCCTATGTGTCAAAAGGTGAAGCAGGGACATGAAGGCACTCAGTGTGCAGCCTCTGTAAACTGGTCAGAACCAGTCCACCGTCAGTGATCTCTTAACAGGAGAAAGTTGACTGGGCATGGTGACTCATACCTGTAATCCCAGCACTTTGGAAGGCTGAGGCTGGCAGATCACTTGAGCCCAGAAATTCGAGAGCAGCCTGGACAATATGGCAAAACCCCATCTCTACTGAAAATACAAACATTAGTCAGGTATAGTGGCACATGCCTATAATCCCAGTTACTCTGGAGGCTGAGGCATGAGAATTGCTTGAACCCGTGAGGCAGAGGTTGCAGTGAGCTGGGATCACACTATTGCACTCCAGCCTGGGTGACAGAGTGAGGCTCTTGTCTAAAAACAAAGCAAAAAAAAAAAAAAAAAAGAAAGAAAGAAAGAAAAAATAAAAAGTTACTGACATCAGTCTCTTATCCAGTCAAAGCTGTAGTTATGGCTTTTTGAACATGGGGCCAGTTAGTCAGCATCTTGTTGTCAGTGAGCAGCAATTGTTTCAACATTGCTTATCTCAAGGCCAATGCTTGTTTAGCTGCTACAGAGAAAGCAAAAAGCCTTGTAGCAGTTAGAATGTAGTTTATTCTTTGGAATGTATGACTTAACCCTTGCCTGGCATGGTTTTATTTGGTATCTTGTTGACACAAAGAGCACATTCTGTCAGTCTTATGATCTCTGTTTTAACAATTGTTTCAAATAGAGATACGTTTTATTTCCACATAAATGGAGGCAGTATATAAAAGCCTCCTGTGTAAGAAAGAGGCTGATCTACTATCCTTATTAAGTAATATATTTGCAAAATATACAAATCTGTATATTTGCAAAGTATACAAATCTTGAAATGCTCCTATATTTCTTTGGACTGGCGAAGGGTAGGAGTTCTCACCCTATACTAGGTCAATGGGAGAGACATCTGTAGGTGACTAAAGCTTTTGGCATTCCTCAGATCTCTTTGCTTCAACAACTATAAGCCAGCCTGTTGGGGTGTATGGTTAGACCAGGAGTGGAGAGAGGAGAACACTCCAATCACCCTCCCTAAGCCCTCTGTGTACAGTACAAGAATGAGTGGTTTGACTTCTGAGGCCCCCAGATGAGAATGTGCTAATTTGGGGGAAGGATCTTCCTGTTGAGCTCTTACTCCAGAAAATAAGGCTGAGTGGAGTCATCCAAGCTCCAGACACAAACACAGTGAAATGCAGAGTCATGAAGGCAGATGAATGGGGAGGCTGAGTGGCTTCCTGTGAGTCTCATTGTTTATTATGATGGACTGGTGCCCCTGACTACCATTTCTCCAATGCTGGGGGATGGGGGTCCCTGACTCCCACAGAGCTGACTTCAGGATGGTGCAGCCCAGAATGGTGAGAAGAGCAGCTGTGTTCAGATCCATGCCCAGCAGCGGCTGCATCTGGGGAGCCCTTGACTCCTTGTTTGACTGCAGCTGATTACAGAGTTGTAGAGTTGAAATTAAACTAGGGGTGGGACAGAGGCAAGAGCCAGCCACTTTGGCTTTCCAGACAGACAGAGAGATAGACATGGTTTTGCAGTCTGGCACTGCCACTTCCTAGCTGTGTGTCCTTAGGGAAGTTGCTCCTGTGTCAAGATGTTTTTGGGTTTCATGTAACATGATTCTTGACTAGCCTGGCTTAATTTCTAAAGACACTTATGGTTCACTTAAGAAGCAGCCCAGAGCTAGGCAAGATGAGGTAGCTTTCAGTGGCTCAAGGAGATCACCAAGGACCGAACTTTCTCACCCTTTTCTTCTTTCATCCTCAGGTACATCCCATCCCACACTACCCCCCATGATTGCCATAAGACTGACAAAGACCCCAGCTTCACCTCCTCTCATGATAATATCCCAAGCATGAAGTAATAGGAGCAGTGTCATAATTGTCTCCTGCTCTTTTATCTCTTGTAGGGAGAAAAGACTTCCCCAGGAGCCCTCAACAGACTTTCCCTTCTGTCTGTCATGCCCACCTCTGTACCAAACATGGATAAAGTGGACTATGGCTAGCAAAACTGGCTTGGCTAATCTTGTCTCACTGACTCACCAGGAGCTGGGCTCATTGCCACTACCAACAAAATCAGGTTCTGTTAGCAAGAAGGCACAGGGGAATGGCCTTGGGTAGGCACCAGCAGCATCTGTCACACTCAGCCTCCATAAGCCTCCGCCATCTCATCCTTTCAAAGGGGCAATAATAGCACCTACCTCATTGGTTGTCATGAGGAAGGAGATAACAGAAGCAGAGCACCTGGTACAGAGTAAGCACTCAGTACAAGTCCACTTCTATGAGTTAGAATCTAAACCTTTAGGACTAGCAGAGACCTCAGATATTAGCAGGTCAGACGTGAGATATTGCTTCAGTGGGTCACAGAGCAAATGGACATTAAAGCCAGACCCGGGAAAGAAATGCCAGTGGCTTAGACACGGGTGGTGGAAAAAGTTAGGCTAGGGATATATGACAACAGTACTGCTAACTGAACGTGCTGATGGATTGGGCACACAGGTGGCAAAGAGCAGAATCAAGGTGGACTCAGGGTTTTTCTTTTTCTTTTTCTTTTCTTTTTTTTTTTTTTTTGAGACAGAGTTTCACTCTATTGCCCAGGCTGGAGTGCAGTGGTGTGATCTTGGCTCACTGCAACCTCCGCCTCCTGGGTTCAAGCGATTCTCATGCTTCAGCCTCCTGAGTAGCTGGGATTACAGGCGCTAACCACCATGCCTGGCTAATTTTTGTATTTTTAGTAGAGACGGGGTTTTGCCATGTTGGCCAGGCTGGTCTTGAACTCCTGACCTCAGGTGATCCATCTAGCTCAGCCTCCCAAAGTGCTGGTTACAGGTGTGAGCCACTGCGCCCGGCCGGACCCAGGGTTTTTAGATGGTGCCGTGTGCTGAGATGGGGGAGACGCTGGTGGGGAAGGTAATTTGAAGTTTGCAGACATTCTTGTTGTCTTCAAATTCTGTGTTGTATAGGTTTAGGAATGATTTATACCATATAGGAATAATAGGCAATTTCTAAATACAAAGAAAAATAAGATGTCTAGAGATTTCCGCGTAACTTAAAGCCCTGCAAATTTCTCAGGATCCTATTAGCTAATGTTGACACCTGATCAATCCAAAAAGTCAAATTAATGTTTAAAAATAGTCTCTGCTTCCTGAAGTTAACATTCCCTCTGTTTGACTCACTCCATTTGGGTGGCAGAAACAAAAGATGAAAAAACAAGCCGTCATTGCCTTTCTGTGGATTCTGAAGGCTTCCAGGCAACGTCTTTAAGAGATGCAACCCCTGCTCCCCAAAAAGTGGTAGTTTTCCTTTATTTAGGAGACTCCAAGGGCAGGGTCTTGCATGCAACCCAGGGAGGCTGGTTTTGCTTATATGCTCAAGAACACACTTTAAAATACTGGTTCTTCATAGCCAGGTCAGATGTGGTCCTTCTTGGACTGAATAGATGAAGTCTCTGGTACTGACTGGGATACAGTGTACCCATTCATCCTTGTCTTGGAGTGACAGCCACGGGCAGGGATCATGGAAGTCATGGAAAATACAGAAAATACAGATCAGAGAAAGAACTTTAAGAGTTCTTTATTTTTTCTTTTTTTCTCTCTCTGTTTTTGTTTGTTTGTTTGTTTGTTTTTTGAGATAGGGTCTTGCTCTATGGCCAAGACTGGAGTACAGAGGCACAATCACGGCTCACTGCAGCCTCAACTTCCTGGGCTCAGGTGATTCTCTCACCTCAGCCTCCTGAGTAGCTGGGACTACAGGCAAGTGCCACCATGCCTGACTAATTTTTGTATTTTTTGTAGAGACAGGGTTTCACCATGTTGCTCAGGCTGGTCTTGAACTCCTGGGCTCAAGCAGCCCTCCTGCCCCAGCTTCCCAAAGTGCTGGGATTACAGGCATGAGCCACGACACCTGGCCACTTTAGTTCTTAATGATCAACTTAGATCAGTGGTTCTCAGCCTCGGCTGCACACTGGAATCAACTGCGTGTCTTTCAACGCTGCTGAGGCCTGACTACCACCCAGGGATTCTGATCCCAGAGGTCTGGGATGTGGCCAGGGCATCAGTGGTTTTAAAAATCCCCTCCCCAGTGATTCTAATGTTCAGCTAGGGTTAAGACTTTGTTCCACTTGTTCCACTGATATTGTTCCACACTCCCTATAAAGATAAGCTAATTGTGTCCCTGAACTTGAAAAAGGCCACATGACTAGTTAACTGGGACATGAGGATTCAAACTCAGGTTTCATAAGTCAATGGTCTTAAGGAGAGGTGGATCTAGTCAGAGAAAAAAGAGAGGAAGACCAGTTTAGAAGGATTGGTGGGAACACTTGTGAATTCCATGAATTCTAAATAATTTCAGTGGTTCATGTCAGAATTGTGGCTACATCATTTTAAAACAGTCCCTGGTGGGAAGTCTGGCATGGAAACTCCAGACACCAGCCTAGGTAAAACTTTCTCCTCCAAAGTCGTGTCCTCTCTCTTGGGAGTGGTTCTCACCATCCTGGGCAAACAGAAATAAGTGAGAAAAAACAGAGTGCACAGAGAAAGCTGGACATTTCCTGAAAGAAGAACTTTAAAAAATGAATCCATTCTTTTATTATGAGTATTCCAATGAAAAAGTTTTTAAATAAAATTCACACATAATTGATGTACTTATTTTTGAGGTACATGTCATAATTTAATACATTCATATAATTCAGAACGATCAAATCAGCGTAATTGGGACAACTATCACCTTAAATATTTGTCTTTTGTTAGAAACATTCAAATCATTCTCTTCTATTTTGAAATATACAATAATTATAAATATATATATGAAATTATAAATTATACTCCCCTACTGATGCCTGTTCTAATTTCTTCTATCAAACTGTGTATTTGTACCCATTAATCAATCGCTCTTTATCTCACCCTTCCGCCTCCTCTTCCCAGCCTCTGGTAACTACAAGTTTACTCTCTATCTTGATGAGACCCACTTTTTTAGCTCCCAAATATGAGTGAGCAACATGCAATATTTGTCTTTCTGTGCTTGGCTTATTGCACTTAACATAATGACCTCCAGTTCCATCCAGTTTGCTGCAAATGACAGGATTTCATTCTTTTTATATGGTTGAATAATATTCTATTGTGCATATATATCACCTTTTTTTCTCCCTTCCCCTCCCCCCTCCTCCCCCCTTCCCTCCCTTCCCTCCCCCCTCCCCTCCCTTCCTCTCACCCCCCCTTCCTTCCCTCCCCCTCTCTGTCTCTTCCTCTTTCTCCCTTCCTTCCCTCCCTTCCTTTCCTTCCTTCCTTCCTTCCTTCCTTCCTTCCTTCCTTCCTTCCTTCCTTCCTTCCTTCCTTCCTTCTTCCTTCCTTCTGTTCTCTCTTTCTCTCTCTCTTTCCTTCCTTTCTTCTTTCTTCTTCTTCTTCTTTTTTTTTTGAGGTAGAGTCTCACTCTGTTGCCCAGGCTGGAGTGCAGTGGTGCCATCTCCGCTCACTGCAAACTTCACCTCCCAGGTTCAAGTAATTCTCCTGCCTTAGCTTCCCCAGTAACTGGAACTAGAGGTGCCCGCCACCATGCCTGGCTAATTTTTGTATTTTTAGTAGAGACAGGGTTTCACCATGTTGGCCAGGCTGGTCTTGAAATCACATTTTCTTTCTTTCTTTCTTTCTTTTTTTTTTGAGAGGGGGTCTGGCTCTGTCGCCCAGGCTGGAGTGCAGTGGCACGATCTCGGCTCACTGCAAGCTCCGCCTCCCGGGATCACGCCATTCTCCTGCCTCAGCCTCCCGAGTAGCTGGGACTACAGGCACCCGCCACCTCGCCCGGGTAGTTTTTTTGTATTTTTTAGTAGAGACGGGGTTTCACCGTGTTAGCCAGGATGGTCTCAATCTCCTGACCTTGTGATCCGCCCGTCTCGGCCTCCCAAAGTGCTGGGATTACAGGCTTGAGGAAATCACATTTTCTTTAACCATTCATTTATTCATGGGCACTTAGATTGATTCTATGTCTTGGCTATTGGGACTATTGTTGCAATAAACATGGGAGTGCAGGTATATCCAAAAGAATCCGATTGATTAATATGTTGATTTCCTTTCTTTTGGATATATACCCAGTAGTACATTGATAGATCATATGCCAGTTTTATTTTTAGTTTCTTGAGGAAACTTCATACAGTTTCCTTAGTGGCTGCACTAATTTACATCCCCACCGGCAGTGTACAAGGGTTCCCTTTTCTCCACATCCTTGCCAGCATCTGTTATTTCCTCTTTTTGATAAAAAGTCACTTTAACCAGGGTGAGATGATATCTCATTGTGGTTTTGATTTGCATTTCTCTGATTATTAGTCATGTAGAACACCTTTTCATGTGCCTTTTGGCCATTTGTATGTCTTCTTTTGAGAAATGTCTATTCAGATCTTTTACTCATTTTTAATCAGGTTATTTGTTTTTTTGTTATTGAATTGTTTGAGCTCTTTTTTTATTGTGGTTGCTAATCCCTTATCAGATGCATAGTTGGCAAATGTTTTCTCTCATTTTATGAGTTGTTTCTTCACTTTGTTGATTGTTTCCTTTGCTGTGTAGAAGCTGTTTAGCTTGATGTAAACCCAAAAAAATAGACATATTTTTGCTTTAGTTGCTTGTGCTTTTTAGGTCTTACACACACAAAAATCTGCCCAGACCAACGGACTAGAGCACTTCCCCAAGTTTTCTTCTAGTAGTTTCATAGTTTTGAGTCTTGATTTAATTGTTTAATCCATTTTGATTTGATTTTTGTATATGTTGAGAGATAGGAGTCTAGTTTCATTCTGCTGCAAATAGTTATCCATTTTTCCCAGCACCATTTATTGAAGAGACTTTCCCTGTTGTATGTTCTTGGCCCCTTTGTTGAAAATGAGTTGGCTGTAGAAGAGTGGCTTTATATCTAGGTTTTCTATTATGTTCCATTTGTCTATGCATCTGTTTTGTTTTTGTTTTTTTGAAATGGAGTCTTGCTGTGTCGCCCAGGCTAGAATGTAGTGGTGCAATCTCAGCTCACTGCAACCTTCACCTCCCAGGTTCAAGCAGTTCTCCTGCCTCTGCCTCCTGAGTAGCTGGGATTATAGGCACCTGCCACCATGCCCAGCCTATGCATCTGCTTTTATGCTAGTACTGTCCTGATTTGGTTACTATAGCTTTGTAATATATCTTGAAGTCAGGTAGCATGATGCCTCAACTTTGCTGTTTTCACTCAGGATTGCTTTGACTATGAGGGGTCTTTTGTGGTGCCACATAAATTTTAGGATGTTTTTTCTATTTCTGTGAAGAATGTCATTAGTATTTTGATAGGGATTGCATTAAATCTGCAAATTGGTTTAAGTAGTGTTGTCATTTTAATGCTATTAATTCTTCCAATTCATGAGCATGGAATATCTTTCCATTTTTTTGGTGTCCTCTTCAATTTCTTTCACCAGTGTTTTATAGTTTTCATTGTATACATCTTTGATTTTTCACTTCTTTGGTTAAATTGATTCCTTGTAGCTATTGTAAATGGGATTGCTTTCTTGATTTCTTTTTCAGATTGTTCATTGTTGGCATATATAAATACTGCTGAATTTTTTTTTTTTTTTTTTTTTTTTTTTTTTTTTTTGCTGATTTTGTATCCAGCAAGTTTATTGAATTTATATATCAGTTCTAATGTTTTTTGATGGAGTCTAGGTTTTTTAAATTATAAGATCATGTCATCTGTGAACAAGGCTAATTTGACTTTTTTTCCAATTTCAATACCCTTTCTTCCTTTTTTTTTTTTTTTTTTTTTGTTTTTTGGAGACAAGATCTGATTCTATCCCCCAAGCTGCAGTGAAGTGACATAATGTTGGCTCACTACAAACTCTGCCTCCCAGGCTCAAGCCATCCTTTTACCTCAGCCTCCCAAGTAGCTGAGACTACAGATGCATATCACCATGCCTGGCTGATTTTGGTATTTTTAGTATGTGGGGTTTGCCACATTGATCAGGCTTGTCTCGAACTCATGAGCTCAAGCCATCTGCCTGCCTTGGCCTCACAAAGTGCTAGGATTAAAGGCATGAGCCACTGTACCTGGCCTTTTTCTTTCTTTCTCTTGCTCATTGCACTGGCCAGGACTTACAGTATTATGTTGAGTAAAAACGGTGGAAGTGGGCATCCTTGTCTTCTTCTAGATCTCAGTGGAAAGGCTTTCAATTTTCCCTGTTCAGTATATTAGCTGTAAGCTTTTGTCATATATATGGCCTTTATCATGTTGAGGTATGTTTCTTCCATATTCAGTTGTTGAGGAATTTTGTCATAAAGGAATGTTGAGTTTTATTTAATGCTTTTTCAGTATCTATTGAAATGATCCTATGGGTTTTTTTTGTTTTTGTTTTTTAAGAGTCTCACAATGTTGCCCAGGCTGGAGTGCAGTGGCATGATCTCGGCTCACTGCAACCTCTGCCTCCCGGGTTTGAGTGATTCTCCTGCCTCAGCCTCCCGAATAGCTGGGACTACAGGCACATTTCACCATGCCCAGCTAATTTTTGTGTTTTTAGTAGAGATGGGGTTTCACAATGTTGGCCAGGGTGGTCTCGATCTCTTGACCTTGTGATCTGCCCGCCTCAGCCTCCCAAAGTTTTGTTGCATCCTAGTCTGGTTTTGGTATCAGGGTAATGCTGGCCTTGTAATATGAGTTTGGAGGTAGTCCCTGTTCTTAAATTTTTTTTTGCAGTGTGAGTAGAATTAGTATTAGTTCTTTAAATCTTTGGTAGAATTCAGCAGTGAAGCCATCAGGTCCTAGACTTTTCTTTGATGGGAGACTTTATTATAGCTTTGATTTCTGATATAGTTTGAATATTTGTGCTCTCCAAATGTCATGTCGAAATTTGATCTCCAGTGTTGCAGGTGAGGCCTAGTGGATATGTTTGAATGATGGGGGCAGATCGGTTATGAATGACTTGGTGCCATCTTCATAGTAATGAGTGAGTTCTGGGTCTATTATTTCCTAAGAAATCTGGTTGTTAAAAAGAGCCTAGCACCTCCTCCCCTCTCTCTCTTGCCCACTTCCCACCATTTGATCTCTACATGCCAACTTTCTGTAACCTTCTATCATGAGTGGAAGCATCCTGTGAGGCCCTCACCAGAAGCAGATGCTGGCACCATGCTTCTTTTACAGTTTGCAGAACAGTGAGCCAACTAAACCTCTTATTTTTTTTTTTAATAAATTACCTAGCCTTATGTATTCTTTTACAGCAATGCAAAATGGACTAAGACAATCTCACTACTTTTTACTCATTTGTTGAGGTTTTCTCGTTCTCCATGGCTCTTCTTGGTAAGTTGTATACGTCCAGGAACTTATCCGTTTCTTTTAGGTTTTCCAATTTGTTGGCATATAGTTGTTCATAATAGTCTCCAATTATTCTTTGTATTTCTCAGTTGTTATGTTTTCATTTTTTATTTTATTTATTGGGGTCACCTTTTTTCCTTAGTCTAGCTAAAGGTTTGCCAATTTTATACTTTTTTTTAAAAAAGCACAACTTTTCATTTCATTGATCTGTATTGGTTTTTGTTTTTGTTTTGTTTTTTGAGACTGGGTCTCACTTCCGTTGCCCACGCTGGAGTGTAGTGGTGCCATCTCAGCTCACTGCAGCCTCGACTTCCCAGGCTCAGGTGATTCTCCTACCTCCTACCTGAGTAGCTGGGACCACAGGCGTGTGCCATCATGCCCAGCTAATTTCTTGTGTTTTTAGTAGAGACAGTGTTTCGCCATGTTGCCCAGGCTGGTTTTGAACTCCTGGGCTCAAGTGATCCACCTGCCTCAGCCTCAAAAGTACTGGGATTACAGACATGAACTACTGTGCCCGGCCTGTATTGTTTTTTATACATTTCCTTTCTATTTATTTCTGCTCTGATATTTATTACTTCTTTCCTCCTACTTATTTTGGATTTGGTTTGTCTGGGCTTTCCTAGTTCCTTGAGGTGCCCCATTAGATTGTTTAGTCTTTTTACATTTTTTATATACAAGTTCATTGCTACAAGCTTCCCTCTTAGAACTGCTTTTGCTGTATCCTATAGATTTTGGTATGTTGTATTTCCATTTGCATTTGTTTCAAGAAATTGTCAAATTTCTTTCTGAATTTCTTCATCAACCCATTGCTCATTCAGGAACATGTTGTTTAATTTCCAGGTATTTGTGTATTTTCCGAGGCTCCTATTGTTACTGATTTTTGGTTTTATTTCACTGCAGTCAAAAAACGTACTCAATATGATTTCTACTTTTTTGAATTTGTTGAGACATGTTTTGTGACATACAATATAATCTATTCTGGAGAATGTTCCAGGTACTTATTAAAGAATGTGTATTTTATTGTAGTAAATGTCCATTAAGCCTATTTGATCTAGTGTGTATTCAAATCTAACATTTCTTTGTTGATTTTCTGTCTGGATGATCTGTCCATTACTGAGAGGGGGGTGTTGAAGTCCTCTGCTGTTATCATATTGCAGTCTATCCCTCCCTTTGGAACTATTAATGTTTGTTTTACATACTTGGGAGCTCTGGTGTTATTTGTACAGATACTTAAAATTATTATATCCTCTTGCTGAATTGAGCATTTTGTCATTATACCATGACCTTTTTTTGTCCTTTTTACAGTCTTTGATTTGTAGTCCATTTTTAAATCTAAGTACAGTTATTCCTGCTCTTTTTTGGTTTCCAGTTGTACAGAATATCTTTTTCCAATCCTTCACTTTTATTCTATGTGTGTCTTTATGGGTGAAGTGGGTTTCTTATAGACAGTGTATAATTAGGTCTTATTTCTTTACCAATTCAGCCACTCTATGCCTTTCTATTGAAGAATTTAGTCCATTTACATTCAATGTTATTATGTATAAGTAATTACTGCTGCCATTTTGTTGCTTGTTTTCTGTTTTTTTTTTTTTTTTTTTTTAGTTCCTCTCTTCTGTTTTTTCCTTTCTTACTGTCTTCCTTTGTGGGTAAGTGGTTTACTCTATTAGTAGGTTTTAATTTCCTGTTATTAATTTTTAGTGAATCTGTTGTAGGTTTTCGCATTGTGGTTACCATGAAGCTTACAAAAAACATCTTATAGTTATAATGAGTTATTTTAAAGAGATTACATCTTAGATGACAAAGAAAATAGCAACAAAGAAAAAAATGAAAAAACTATACTTTAACTCTATCCCCTCCAAATTTTGACTTTGTCATCTCAAATTACACATTTTTATATTGCCTATCTCTTAACACATTGCTGTTGCTAGTTTTAATAGTTTTGTCTTTTGGGCTCTATACTAGAGTTATGAGAGGATTACATATCCCAATTACAGTATTAGAGTATTCTGGGTTTGTCCATGTAGTTAATGTTACCAGTGGGTTTTATCTGTTTAAGTGGTTTCTTTTTGCCTGTCAATGTTTTGTTTTGTTTTGTTTTGTTTTCACATTGAAGAACTCCCTTTAGCATTTCTCGTAAAACAGGTCAGGTGGTAGTAAATTCTCGCAGAATTTTGTTTGTCCAAGAAAGACTTGATCTCTCCCTCATATTTGAAGAATAGCTTTGCTTGACACAGTATTCTTGGATGAGTTTTTTTCTTTCAGCACTTGGAAAATGTCATGCCACTCCCTCCCGGTCTGTATGGTTTCTGTTGAGATGTCTGTTGCCAGATGAATTGGAGCTCCTTTATGTGCTATTTGCTTCTCATCTCTTGCTGCTTTTACCCTTTGAGAGTTTGTCTTTACCCTTTGAGAGTTTGATTATTATATGACTTGGAATAGTCTTATTTTGGTCAACTCTGTTGTTCTCTTACTTTTCAATATCATGCTATTTGTCTCTTTCTCAAGTTTTAGAAAGTTTTCTGTTATTATTTATTTGAATATGCTTTCTACCCCTTGCTCTTGTTCAACTTCTTCTTGAACATCAATGATTATTAGATTTGGTCTTTTGAGGTAATTTTCTTTGTCTTGCAGGCAATCTTCATTCTTTTCATTCTTTTTTCTTTTTCTCCTCTGACTGTATATTTTCAAATAGCCTGTCTGTGAGCTTGCTGATTCCTTCCTCTGCTTGATCTATTATGTCATTGAGAGTTTCTAATGCAGGGAATATATTTCTCAGTTCCAATATTTCTTTGATTTTTTTTTAAACTTCAATCTCTTTATTTTAACAAAGAGTTATGAATTCATAAATTACTTCAAGTAATTTATGAATTGCTTTTCTGTGTTATCTTAGAGATCACTGAGTTTCCTTAAAACTGCTATTTTAGGAGGAGGTTCCAAGATGGCCAAATAGGAACAGCTCCAGTCTGCAGCTCCCAGGGTGAGTGACGCAGAAGATGGGTGATTTCTGCATTTCCAACTGAGGTACCAGGTTCATCTCACTGGGGCTTGTCAGACAGTGGGTGCAGCCCATGGAGCAGGGCAGGGCATCACCTCACCAGGGAAGCCCAAGGGGTTGGGGAATTCCCTTTCCTAGCAAAGAGAAGCCGTGACAGATGGTACCTGGAAAATCGGGACACTCCCACCCTAATACTGCGCTTTTCCAGTGGCCTTAGCAAATGGCACACCAGGAGATTATATCCTGCACCTGGCTCAGAGGGTCCCATGTCCACAGAGCCTCGCTCACTGCTAGCACAGCAGTCTGAGATCAAACTGCAAGGTGGCAGTGAGGCTGGGGGAGGGGTGTCCACCATTGCTTAGGCTTGAGTTGGGAAACAAAGTGGCCAGGAAGTTCGAACTGGGTGGAGCCCACCACAGCTAAAGGAAGCTGGCCTGCCCCTGTAGACTCCACCTCCGGGGGCAGAGCATAGCTCAACAAAAGGCAACAGAAACTTCTGCAGACTTAAACGTCCCTGTCTGACAGCTTTGAAGAGAGTATTGGTTCTCCCAGCATGGAGTTTGAGATCTGAGAATGGACAGACTGCCTTCTCAAGTGTGTCCCTGACCCCCGAGTAGCCTAACTGGGAGACTGACTGACACCTCATACAGCTGGGTGCCCTTCTGAGACGAAGCTTCCGGAGGAAGGATCCAGTAGCAACATTTGCCGTTCTACAATATTTGCTGTCCTGCAGCCTCCGCTGGTGATACCCAGGCAAACAGGTCTGGAGTGGACCTCCAGCAAACTCCAACAGACCTGCAGCTGAGCATCCTGACTGTTAGAAGGAAAACAAACAAACGGAAAGGACATCCACAACAAAACCTCATCTGTACGTCATCATCATCAAAGACCAAAGGTAGATAAAACCACAAAGATGGGGAGAAACTAGAGCAGAAAAGCTGAAAATTCTAAAAATCAGAGCACTTCTTCTTCACCAAAGGAGCGCAGCTCCTCTCCAGCAATGGAATGAAGCTGGATGGAGAATGACTTGACGAGTTGAGAGAAGGTTTCAGATGATCGATAATAACAAACTTCTCTGAGCTAAAGGAGGATATTCGAACCCATCGCAAAGAAGCTAAAAACTTTGATAAAAGATTGGACGAATGGCTAACCGGAATAAACAGTGTAGAGAAGTCCTTAAATGACCTGATGGAGCTGAAAACCATGGCGCGAGAACTATGTGATGCACGCACAAGCTTCAGTAGCTGATTTGATCAAGTGGAAGAAAGGGTATCAGTGATTGAAGATCAAATGAATGAAATGAAGCAAGAAGAGAAGTTTAGAGAAAAAAGAGTAAAAAGAAATGAACAAAGCCTCCAAGAAATATGGGACTATGTGAAAAGACCAAATCTACATCTGATTGGTGTACCTAAAAGTGACGGGGAGAATGGAACCAAATTGGAAAGCACTCTTCAGGATATTATCCAGGAGAACTTCCCCAACTTAGCGAGGCAGGCCAACATTCAAATTCCGGAAATACAGAGAACACCACACCTGGGCTCACAGGGAAGTCTGATCAGCTGTGTGGGCTTGTGGAGAGCACTGTGATACCACATCTGCCTGTCATGGCCTCCCAGCCACAGTAACTTTCATTTTATTTATTTATTTATTTATTTATTTATTTATTTATTTATTTATTTATTTTTGAGACGGAGTTTGCTCTGTTGCAGAGGCTGGAGTGCAGTGACATAATTTCAGCTCACTGCAACCTCCACCTCCCGAGTTCAAGCAATTCTCCTGCCTCAGCCTCCCAGGTAGCTGGGACTACAGGCATGCACCACCATGCCTGGCTAATTTTTGTATTTTTATTAGAGACGGGGTTTTGCCGTACTGGCCAGGATGGTCTCGAACTCCTGACCTCAAGTGATCTGCCTGCCTCAGCCTCCCAAAGTGCTGGGATTACAGGCACAAGCCACCGCACCTGGCCCCATTTTTAAAAAAATTGTAAAATGCACATACCATGAAGTTTACCATCTTAACCATTTTTAAGTGTGCAGTTCAGTAGTGTTAAGTACACTCATATTGTTGTGCTACCCTCATTACCATCCATCTCCAGAACTCTTTTCATTTTACAAAATTGAAACTTTATACCCATTAAACACTAACTCTCCATTCCTTTCTCCTGCTAGTGCCTGGCAACCACCATTCTACTTTCTATCTCTGAGTCTGACTAGGTACCATGTAAGGGGAGTCATACAGTATTTGTCCTTTTGTGTCTGGCTTTTTTCACTTAGCATACTATCCTCTAGTTTCATTCATGTTGCAGCCTGTATCAGAATTTTCTTTCCTTTTAAGGCTGAATAATACTTCATTGTAGGTATATACCAAGTTTTGTTTTTCCATTCATCCTTTAAGGGACCTTTGGGTTACTTCCAACATTGGCCCATTGTGAATAATGCTGCTGTAAACATGGGTGTACAAATACCTGTTCAAGTCCCTGCTTTTGATTCTTTTGGGCATATATCCAGATGTGGAATTGCTGAATCATGTGGTAATTCCATTTTCAACTTCTTGAGGAACTGCTGTATTGTTTTCCATAGCTACGCCATTTTACATTTCCATAGCAAGTGCATTTTGTGTATCTATTGAAGTGCATATGAAAGGTTTGTCCTTTATTCTTTGTTTTTTTTTTGAGATGGAATCTCACTCTGTCGCCCAGGCTGGAGTGCAATGGTGCGATCTCGGCTCACTGCAACCTCCACTTCCCAGGTTCAAGTGATTCCCCTGCCTCAGCCTCACTAGTAGCTGGGATTACAGGCTCCTGCCGCCATGCCCAGCTAATTTTTGTAATTTCATTAGAGACAGGGTTTCCCCGTGTTGGCCAGGCTGGTCTGGAACTCCTGACCTCAAGTGATCTGCCTGCCTCTTGCTGTGTTGACCAGGGTGGTCTCTTTCTTCGCATGGATGTAAGCTTCTTACGCACAGGACACTCATGTTTTTTCTTTCCAGTGTCTTTCCACCACTAAAATCAATGTTGACACATGGTAGACGGTAAATATTGGTTGAAATAATGAACATCAATAACCACAATAATAGTTGCTTTTTGGCAGCAGGCACTGATTCAAATGGACTGATGTAAGACCAGGTACTGATTTAAGTGTTCACAAATACCATTTTATTTAGTTCTCTAAAATAATACTAAATGCAAATACTATTTTCCCCATTAACGAAGAAGGAAATGAGGCTTAGGAGAGACTATAAAAGGTTCATGGCCACACCAATATTAGGGTGTGGGGCAGGGCAGCCCCAACTAATCCGTACCTTGACACACATCCTGCCTCTTTGGTTACAGGCAGGAAAAGCCAATCCACCAAATTAAAGGTGGTGGCCTCGGGCTGACAAATCTCTGTGGAAGCCCAGAGTGAGGCCCTTTTGTTCCAAGCGGTGGCCTGTGTGAGCATTTGAGGAGCTGCTGTACAGCAAAGGCTCCACCCGTGGCACAGTCTTGATAAGTAACAGACACCTTTAGAGGCTTTGTTTTCACATCCTCTTTTTGTAAATGGATTTGCTTCCTTAAACACAGTTGGCTTCATCTTTTATGTAATACAAATTCATATTACTGTCTTTCATGAAGCTAGTGTCTTCTTGGCCTCGATGTGTGTCAGCTGAAGCTTTAGACGGTCTGGCCACAGAAGCTGATGACCCAGAGTCACTTGAGTACTTTCTTCTGTTCCAAGAACCACACCTAGAGCACCACAGGGATGACTTCATGTCATCCTTGCAACAGCCCAGCTCTGGTTACCTAGCCCACGCTCTGGATTAGAACCCTGAGGCTCAAGGGGTCTACATTTGGCACCCCAAATCACATAACTAGTCCATGGCAGGCCTACTGTCTACATTCCTACTGCCTATGTATGCCTGTGCAGTGACTGGCCAAGAGGCATGTGTTACGTGATGCTTACAATTTATTACTTCTCTACAGCAGGGATAAGATAATGATGATGATGATGGTAACTCCAGCCTTGTGATAGGACTTGAGCTTCATTATCTCATAATAGCCCCATAAGGGTTATTGTTGGGGCCCCCACCAGATACCCTTTAATCTACCAGGCACCACCCCCTAGCTGACTGTTGGCTGCTCACAGGTTGCAGCTGCTTCCTTCTTCTGAATGCTCAGCTAAGGGGAGCCACCTTGCCCAGAAATGTCTGCTTTCCCCTTAGGGGAGGCCCCAGTCAGTGATTGACAGATATGGGGTGCAAAAGTCTGGTGCCTTGTCTCAAGGTTGCATAACTTTGTGGTGTTCTTCATACTACGGTGGGATCAGGCTGAGTTGGGATCAGGCTGAGGTTAAAATGCAGCTAAATCTACAATTTTCTTGGCTTCCTTTTTCTTTCTATCTTGCCACCCACATTCCCTTTCTGAGATCACTTACACCAAGAATCTCTGTCTCAGGTCCTGCTTCTATAGAACTTCAGACAAGCCCTTTGAAGCCAGAACTATTGTCCATGTTTTGCTGAGTGGCAGCGTGAAGCTGGAGGTGGCTGTCCAACTTCATCTTGTCCTAGAGATGTGGCATGGCTCTGACCTCCTTAGCTATGTTGGGAGTATTCATTCCCAGTGCCCCTCTTTGAAACCACTGCCTCCCAAGAACCAGGGGTGCAATATCAAGGGCTCTGATCCTCTGGGCCCACTCTTTCTTATCTTCATTCTTTCCCTGGCTTCTGTCTCATCCTGGTTGCCCATCACCCATCATGAACCATGGCCATGAGACACTCTCAGACAAGCTGGAGACTGAGGTAACCATGAATTTGGCTTGCCCGGCATGATTTTCTTCCTGTGGCTTCTCCTGATAGTACATCCGGCCCTCCAGCTTTGCCCACAGTGTGGACACATGACCCAAGCTGGACCAGGGCACCACCCCTGGCTGGTCACAGAGATTGGCTCAGAAATGAGCACACTGCAGGACCACAGGTCCCTGTCTCTGGGTGACCTTGGCCAACCCAGCTCTTCCCCTTCTTTCTTTTAATTCCCAGACAGAAACTACTGAGAATGCAGCATTCTGTAACAAGGAGGAAATGTCTGGAGCAATCCAGGCTACGTCCTTATTCCTTCTAGAATAAGATGTTCTGCAGTGCTTGCATTCAGTGGTCCAAGTGGTACCCAGGGTGTATAAACCCAGGATGGAGTGCTTTCAGAGTCCCTCAGCTAGAGTGTAATGTGAGGCATGCTCCGACTCCATCTGCCCTTGGCAGCATTCCTGAACCCTGGGGAACTGCTCATGGTGGACCCTGGGCTTCTGTTGATTTTTGCTGCTTATCTGTAACAAAGTTGCCTTTCCTAAATTGTGCCAATATTCTTTTTCACCAGACTAAACCAAAAAATGCAAGTGGTGAGGGTCTGGGGCTCCTTTTTCTCCTTGCAGCTGTCCTGATGGTGTGGGGACTGCCGCAGCAGCCAAGGCTGCTTTGAGCCCCAAAGTAAGAACCCTTGCAGAACTCTGGAAGCTGGGTTTGTGCAAGACCTCCTGCCAGACTTGGATTTTGCATACATGATCAAACCAGGACAGTTAAAGCCCTTCTTTGGGACTGTTTTATCGAAACTGAGGAAAAGGACAGTCTCCCGCCTCTGAGTTGCTACAAGGATTCGAATCTAGGGCTGTCGGCGTTCATCTTTCCTGCCATGTGGAAAGGCCCTTCAGAGATAATATAGAGTATACCAACATTCAGGGAGTGACAGCACCAAGGTGTGGAGAGAGTAAACAGCAGTCTAACAACAGTGATGCAGTTCAGAGTCTGCCACACCTGGTGCACCCTGTCCTTCCTGCTGACACAAGCCAGCGTAGCCTCTGTGATTGATTTCTGTTTCACCTTGAGATTATCCTGGCTTATCTCCGTGGCCTTATTTTAATCACAAAGATCCTTATAAGAAGAAAGCAGGGGAATCAGAGTCAGAGAGAAGAAGACTAACTGACAATAAAAACAGAGATTGAAGCAATTCGGCCAGGAGCAGAGGAGTGACAGCCACCTTTAGAAGCTGGAGGATTGCAAGGAAACAAATTCTTTCCTGGAGTCTCCAGAGAAAATCAGCTTTGCTGACACCCCCATAAGATGACTTCAGCCCCATAAGACTCATTTCCAGCTTCTGACTCCCAGAATTGTAAGAGAATAAATCGTGTGATTTCAAGCCTCCAAGTCTGCGGTAATTTGTTATGGAGCAATAGCAAATGAGTACACCCCGCTGCGCCTCAAGTTTCTCACTTGTAAATTGGGAGTCTCACCAAATTTAACTGACCTGTGAGGCCTCATCTAACTCTCTTTTTCATATTTGCATTCTATAATTGTTCTCTTGGCTTTCTTTTGGGCTAGGCGGAATAAGTATCTATCAGCTGGCTTTTTCAGACATTCAGAAATCGAGGTGCAGTGAAGTATAATAAGGACACACAGCTCTGGCTAAGGCGAATCAGAACCCAGTTACTCATCTCTTCAGTTCCATTAGATTACAAAGTCATAGAAGAGGTCTTTCTTACTTATGTTTCATTTGGATATGGAACAATTTGAACCAATCCCAATGGCATCAGCATCATGAGATGACAACTCAAGGTCAGACTAAGGGAGGACTTGAAAGTCAGAGTCAAGGTGATGAACAGCAGCCCTTCCCGACAGGCAATGAGCATTAGAACCAGTTATCAAGTTTATAAACAGCCACAAAGCTTCACAGTCTCCCAAGGTGGCAGAGACGCTTGCACACACAGGATTACTATTTCAGAATTAAAGTACTATCAGGACTTTTTTTTCCCACTTATTAAGGGGCTTTGCATCTGAAGATCTTGATGTCCATTTCTACCCAATGAGAACTTAGAATTTTCAGTCTTCACCTGAGAAAAGAGGGAGGAAAACATCACAGAGGAGAAAGAGGAACAAAAGTTTCCACCCTTATGTATAGGTTCTTTAAACAACTGTATTTTGAAACATGTTCCTTAAACAACAGTAGTGGAAAGGACTACATTGAGTTCTTTTAGTAGAGTCATTGTTAATTCACTCTTTTTTTCATTAAATCAGTGAATATTTTTCTACTTTATAAATATGTATCTACCTTATCCCAGGCACTGTTCTAGGCACTTGTGATACATGTGTGAATAAAAGTGGCAACCCCTCTCATCCATGTGGGCCACATGTTCTCAGGATATCTGATGGAACGTGGCATGACTGATGGTGGAAAAACCGATGGCTGTGGAATTAGAGGACTTCCTCAGGCTCCTTCCTGGGAAGTGAGTCACATTGTCAGCCTGTGTCCCCAGCAGCCATTCCTCCTTCCCCACTGTATTGCAAATATATTCTTAAATTTTCTGTATATTATGATGTTTTGACATCATAAAACATAAAACCCCTTTTGAGTCAGGGAGAGACTAACCCTCTGGGGCTAGTCAATTCTTAGAGATAACAAAAGGCCCAGCCTGAAGCATTTTCTTTTTTTTAATGTTTGTTTGTTTGTTTCTGTTTTTGTTTTTTTGAGAGAGATTCTCACTTACTCTATCACCCAGACTGGAGTGCAGCGCTATGAACAAGGCTTAATGCAGTCTTCACTTCCTGGGCTCAAGCCATCCTCCCACCTTAGCCTCCTGGGTAGCTGGGGCCACAGGCATGTACCGCTACACCCAGCAAATTAAAACAAAAATTGGGGTAGAAACAGGGTCTCACCCTGCTGCCCAGGCTGGTTTCAAACTCCTAGGCTCAAGTGACTCTCCTACCTTGGCCTCCCAAAGTGCTGGGATTACTACGCCTGGCCCTAGAGCATTTGATTAGCAAACTAACCAATCAGAGCCCTCCCTTATCTGACCCATACACCCCAGGAGACAATGTCTGTCTGCGTTCATCACCCCAGGGCCAGGCGTAGCCTAGAGCCTGCTGAAATTATTCAAACCAGCCAATCCTAAACTGTTCACCCTGCCCCACCTTGCTTTTCCACAGAAACACCAAGGAAAGCTGTGGTTTAAACCTTGCCCTCACTCTTGTCTTCTGGCTCCTGACCACCCTGGTGTCTTCCCTGGTGGCCCTGCAAGGCATACCATGCTTCTTGTCTCTAGGACCTGTGAGTATAATAAACTTTGTTTTCCTGAGCCTCTCCTGTGTCCCCTGCTGTGCGCACAAAAGAACACAAAGCAGCCACTCACCAAGCTCCCTTCTCTTTTAATGGCTGAGCACAGGGCCCAGCAGAAAAGGCTGGAGCTCACGGAGTCAGATTCTGTGATTCCAGTTTTGGCTCAGTCACCCCCTAGCTGTGTGACCTCAGGAAAGTCACTTTCAACCTCTCAGAGCCTCAGTTTTCTTAGCTGTAAGATGAAGGTGATCATAATGACTTGTTACCTACCGTGGCAAATACTTGTTACCTACCGTGGCAAATACTTGTTACCTACCGTGGCAAATACTTGTTATCTACCGTGTAGCAAATACACCATTATGTACTGGTAGCAAATACTTGTTGCTACCGTTAGGGTTAAAGAATGGAAAGTGCTGGGCCCGGAGTAGCTATGAGTCTCTCACCTGTTCTCGCCCTAATTATGGGCTGGACAAGCTCTGGTATAAACAGTTACTCTGGGATTGAAGTAGACATGGAACATGGAGGTAAGGAAACACCAGAACTGAGGGAGCCAAGCTCATTTGTAAATGGTAACCAGACAGCAGGCACTGGGCAAGGGCACAGCTGGGAGAGGCCAGGTATCCATTTATTCATCCATTCAACAGACGTTCACCATGGTCTATCGTGCACATGCTGGGTTCTGTAATAGGACGCAGGGAGACCGAGAATAAGATGCGTACAGTCACGAGAAGGGGACCAGTAGAAAGCAATACAATACAATGTGATATGTGCTCTGAAAGAGGGGTGCACTGGTGTGCTTTTGGAAAAGGAGGAGGCCCATCTCCTCGCCTGAGCATGGGGAGAGTGTCAGGGAAGGCTTTACAGATCATGCAAGCACTAAATGGAAGGCATTAGCCAGGTGGAAAGGCATTCCAGGCAGGTGGGAAAACAAAGGGCAAGACTTAGTGATTTGGGGGAACCCAGGACATGAGTGTGGCCGGAGCTTAGGGATCGAAAGAGAGACAGAAAGGTGCAGAGGCCCTAAGAGGCCAGAACATGGGTGGCTTTGTATGCCAGGCTAGGGAACTTGTAAACAGTAGCCTGCGATAATGAGGAGCTATTGGTGGAGTTTTAGCAAGGAAAAGAAACAACTAAGCTTGTGTTTTATTACTGTGACTGCATTGTGGAGAAGGAGTGGGGCAGAGAGTGCTGCTGGGGGAAGCAGAGCCAGTGGGAGGCTCTTGCTCAGTTCAGGTGAGAAATGATGACAGGCTGCTCCGTGACTATGTAAACTAGTACAGCCATTATGAAAAACAGTGTGGAGATTCCTTAAAGAACTAAAAGTAGAACTACCATTTGATCCAGCAATCCCACTACTGGGTATCTACCCAGAGGAAAATAAGTCATTATACGAAAAAGATACTTGCATATGTATGTTTATAGCAGCACAGTTCGCAATGGCAAAATTGTAGAACCAACCCAAGTGCCCATCAATCAATGAGTGGATAAAGAAACTATGTTATACATACATGATGGAATACTATTCAGCCATAAAAAGGAATGAATTAATGGCATTTGCAGCAGCCTGGATGAGATTGGAGACTATTATTCCAAGTGAAGTAACTCAGGAATGGAAAACCAAACATGGTATGTTCTCAGTGATATGTGGGAGCTAAACTATGAGGATGCAAAGGCGTAAGAATGATACAACGGACTTTGGGGACTTTGGGGGAAGGGTGTGAGGGGCAAGGGGTAAAAGACTACAAATAGGGTGCAGTGTGTACTACTCGGGTTATGGGTGCACCAAAATTGCACAAATCACCACTAAAGAACTTACTCATGGCCGGGTGCGGTGGCTCATGCCTGTAATCCCAGCATTTTGGGAGGCGGAGGTGGGCAGATCACAAGATCAGGAGATCGAGACCATCCTGGCTAACACGGTGAAACCCAGTCTCTACTAAAAAATACAAAAAATTAGCCGGGCATGGTGGTGGGTGCCTGTAGTCCCAGCTACTCGGGAGGCTGAGGCAGGAGAATGGCATGAACCTGGGAGGTGGAGCTTGCAGTGAGCCAAGATTGCACCACTGCACTCCAGCCTGGGTGACAGAGCAAGACTCCGTCTCAAAAAAAATATATGTGTGTGTATATATATTTATTTTGATATATATATGTGTATATATATTTTTTGATATTTTTTGTATATATATATATACACATACACACACACACACACACATATATATACACACACACAACCAAACACCACCTGTACCCCAATTACCTATGGGAAAAAAATACCTATGCCCAGGCCTCATCCCAGACTAATTAACCCAGAATACCTAAGGTGGGCTTGGGCATGGGTGTTCTAAAGAGCTCCCCAGGTGAATCTCACGTGCAGTCGAGGCGGCAGGCCACCGGGTGAGAGAAACAGGAAAGAGGACATATCTTCAGTGGTGTTTCTCAAAGTGTGGTCATTTCCCTCAGAATTACCTGAGAGTATTTGTTAAAAGTGCAGGTTTCCCAGCGCCATCACTGAACTAGTGAGTTTGCATCTCTGGAGCTGTGGTCTGGGAATCTGAATTCACAAAGCAGTGAGCCTTAAGCCCTGCAGGGTTGGAAAACCATTCATCTACAGACACCAAATAAAGGAAGGAAGCACCAACTCTAAGCAGACTGGTGGGCAGAACCTGGGAGGAGCAGAACTGGAGGGAACACCCATCAGAGGTCAGGACAACACGGGGAAGAAGGGGCCTAGGAGCCACCCAGACAGCAATGGAGCAAGCAAGGAGCAAGGAGGCTCCTTCTGGACCATTCAGGGGTTTCCATAGCACACTTGGGCTTGAGCACTGTATTAGTCTACTAGGGCTGCCATAGCAAACACCACGCACCGGGGGCTTAAACAACAGGAATTTATTTTCCCTCAGTTCTGGATGCTGGAAGTCCAAGATCAAGGTATCCACAGGATTGCTTCCCTCTAAGGCCATTCCTTTGGCTTGTGGGTGGCTGTTCCTCCCTGTGTTTTCACAGGGTCTTCCCTCTGTGGGTGTCTGTGTCCTCATCTCTTCTTATAAAGATACCAGTCACAAGAGCCCACCCTAGTGAACTTGTTTCACCTTAATTATCTCTTTAAAGGCCCTATCTCCAAATACAGTCACATTTTGATGTACTGGGGGTTAGGGCTTTGTATTAG
This sequence comes from Piliocolobus tephrosceles, assembly GCF_002776525.5. Taxonomy (NCBI): domain Eukaryota; kingdom Metazoa; phylum Chordata; class Mammalia; order Primates; family Cercopithecidae; genus Piliocolobus; species Piliocolobus tephrosceles. Next base: position 18,647,406 of record NC_045444.1, on the reverse strand, counting down.
TCCATTCTCACACTGCTATAAAGAAATACCCGAGACTTGGTAGTTTATAAAGGGAAGAGTTTTAATTGGCACACGGTTCTGAAGGCTGTATGGGAAGCATGACGGCATCTTCTTGGCTTCTGGGGAGGCCTCAGGAAACTTTCAATCATGGCAGAAGGCAAAGGGAAAGCACACATTGCATGACTGGAGCAGGAGCAAGAGAGAGAGGAGGGAGGTGCGACACATTTTTAAACAACCGAATCTCATGAGAACTAATCACAAAGGGAATGGTGCTAAACCATTCATGAGAAATCCACCCCCATGATCCAATCACCTCCCTCCAGGCCCTGCCTCCAACATTGAGTATAACTGTTCAACATGGGATTTGGGCAGGGACAAAGATCCAAATCATATCAGCTTCAACATATGAATTTTGTGGAGACACAATGCAGCCCATAACTGCTATCTTAGAGCTGGAAAGGGAGATCGAGACATATGGGCCCTGACACCCACAGGAAAATAGATCAGAGGAATAGAAGGTTTCCACCAAGGGCAGGTGAGAACGCAGGTCTTCAGGAAGCCTCCGACAGGACGGAAGAAGCCTCCGACAGGACGGAAGAGGAGCACCTCCTTTAGGGACTCAGTTGATTCTCTGTCAGGAAGACGAGGAAAAGGGAAAAAAGTTATCATAAAAACTACAAGTAAAATATTACAGCAAAGAGTAAAGAAAGAACCGTGTTTACAGTTGAATGCAATAGATAAGTTATTTCATGGAAAATTCTCCATATTAAATATTTTGTATTAAAGCTCTAAATTGCCTCCAAGTGACGTTCTAGCAAAGAGCTTGCATGTGTTTAAGTCAATTTGAGCTTGCAGGCAGGGGAATGGACTGGGCTTCCATGGATTTTGGTATCCACGAGGGTCCTGGAACCAATCCCCCAGTACCAAGGGATGACTGTATCTCTTCCAAAAATTACTTTACATTTTCTGTTTAAGATCTTGTTCAGAATGAAATGGTCAATGTAGAATTTTTGCAGAAGATATATTTAAAACAATCTAAATGTTTGTCAGGGAAATAGTTAAATAAATTATTGTTCACTCATACGATGGAGTATCTTGCACCTATAAAAGGTGAGGTAGATTTATATGTATATAAAGGTGCAGAATAGTGTGAGTTGCAGAATAGTGTGATTCTATTATACTTAAAAATTAACTCTGTGTGTGTGTATATATATATGAAAAAAATGGTCTCAAAGGATATTTACAGCAATGAATAATATGGTGGCCTTCCCAGTCTCCATTTCAACTATACCTCATCAGGTACTAGCCATTTATTTGGTTTGGGTGGAACTAACCCCTCATTCTTCAGAGGTTGGTCCTATTGTTAGAATCAATTAGGATAATCCCATCCTTTTTGCCACAGAGATTGATTCAGGAAAGGGAACTGTTCCAATTATTTCTTGACATTCCCCAGGCTTTAATGATTGGCTTGTAAGTAGGCATATAACCAAATTTGATCCACTCAGAATGAAGCCTAGGACCTTCACTCCACCGTTGTTGAGTTTCTGTCTCTTCCCTCTCTTTCTTTTCTTTCCCTCCCTACCCACTTCTCTCTGATAAAATATGTAGCCCTGTTGTCAGCTATGATACAACCTGAAGTGAGCCAGCCTCAGGATGCAGCTGATATCTTGGAAGCAGAGCAAGGAGATAGAAACGGAGTCTTTGATGACATAGTTGAGTGACTGAATTAAACAAATCCCAAAGCCTGCCCAAACTCTGGACTTTCAAGATCTCTTTACATTTTCTGTTTAAAGTGTTCAAAATGAAATGGTCAATGTGGCATTGTTCGTAATAGCAAAACATTGGAAACAAATGTTCATTCACTCAGAAAATGATTAAGTAAATTATGAGAGGCAATACATTGTTTTACTGTTTTGTCCACTTTGAATTGAGCTTTTCCTTACTGGTAACATAGTTTGAACTGGTAAATACCCCAAACTGTTACAAGTTTTTAACCTTGGGAATGGTGGTGGTGGAAGTGGGGGGTGAGCAGAGGGTTGATAGGGAAACTCTCGCTTTCTACAATTTTGTACTTCTGTTAAGTTTTAACTTTTTACAGTGAGCATACGTTGCTTTCTTTTAGAATTAAAAACTTTTAAAAATAAATGGAGAGTAAAATACAGAAACTTTTCACAAAATAGTTTGTGCCAAAGCAAATTTGGAAATATTTTCATCTAGTCTTGGGCGGGGTGGGGTTAGTGCATAGAGGGGACCAAAGGAGATGCTTTAGGGGTACGGATCATACTCTGTTTACGGAAATGTTTTTGTGTGTGTTCACTTGGTGAACATTTGTTGAGTATAACCTTAAGATTTGTGTGCCCTCTTACATGTGTGTTAAATTTCAATAAAATGTTTATATAAAATATTGCAGGCTTTTAGAGAGGGGTTAAAACATGTGTCAGGTTTGAAATCATGTAATCTCAACAGCATCTGCCACACTGGACATACGAGATGGGAAGGGAAGGTTGTCCGCCATCTTTAGGGGGATGGTATAAAGTTACATTTTTTTTTTTTTCCCTGAAAGTTCGCCCGTCTTAGCAGTTTCAAAGCTAGACCATAGGTTTCTCTTTATTTTTCTACTGATGGAGGGGGAAGGGAGGAGGCCTAGGAGGAAGAGGAAATCTCTGAGAACTGCTTCAGTGGCTGGATGTGAAGTCAGTCACAAATGACCTGGTCAGCTCAATTATCTAAGGCTTGAAGAGAGTAACTAAGCATTTACTCATTTGTTCCTTCAACAACCTTTTCTTTTTTCTGGGCACTTACACTCTGCCTGCATTCTGGTAGATGCCTGAAACACTATGATGAATAAACTGTTCTTGCCTCAAGACATTTTCCATCATGCAGAAAGAAATTGGTATATTAACAAAATTAGAGAAATACAGTGTTATAAGGGCTGCAATGGAAGTATGCATAGAGTATCAATAGAGAGAGAGAGGGAAAAATCGGAGCCCCTTTGTGGGTGGTGTTTCAGGAGGCAATGATCTAAGGGGTGGCAAGAAGGTGGAATGATCAGAGGTTGGTCACCTGCTGCTTTCAGGGTGTGAGGAAGAGTGAAGTCAAGGGGAGGTATTTCTCGGATCCTGGCTTGAGATGATATGGTGGATGGTGCTGAAATTCTCCAATAAAGGGAGGTTGAAGATGTATAGATTTTGGGATTCTGCTTTTGGACATTGAATTTAGGGAGTGGGCTTACTCAGCAGGAGATGTTCAAGGACAATTGGATTTGTGGGTCTGGGGCAAGAGGCCAGAGGGGTAGGAAGAAAATCATGGAGAGTAGATGCCATCATTTTTTTTCATATATGAGCAGAAGAAAATGAAACAATTTTTTGAGCGTATGTAACTCCCTTTTCCCATATCAGATTCAGCTGACTTTGTTCTTTATTCCTGTTAGTCCCCTACTCCTCCATATCTCTGACATTTCCCATGGAGCTGAGTGAGATGACTCATTAGTTCTGCATAGTCAGTAGCCCCTAGCAACCTCTGACCGGTTTCAGTACAAACTGTTTAGCCAAAGCAGACTTATCCCTCCCAATATATGTGGTGATTCCAGATAAACATTTTTATAAATATTTATATTGTAAAATAGTATTGTAAAACCACAGATGCTAAAAATCACAGAAATCAAACGCATGGCTTAATAAATCGTTATGAAGCAAGTAGCACCCAAATCAAGAAATACAACTCTCCCAGTCACCGCAGAAGTTCCGTCAATATGCCCCATCCAAATTCTTTTCTTCCCCCACAATTAAGCATTACTCAGAGAAAATTGTGGATTTGTACACTTAACAAAGTTTTAGCTTATTTTAGCTTATTTTTATGCCCACCATTGCCTTTTCCTGGGATGCCCTTCCACCCTTGTAAGTCAGTGTTAGAACTCACCACCATAAAGCATTTCTAGATTATATGTGTCAAATACCCACTATGTGTAGTCAGTGTAGTAAGGAATCCAAGAAAATAATGTGTCTTAGAACCTGCTCCCTCTCCTTACTGCATTACTAGCTACTTAGATTTTATTTGATTTTCCCCCTTTTGTTAATTTTGTCCTGATAGCCTTCTCTTCCTGACTCTATTATAGATTCTTTCAAAGTAGAAACAAAACATACTGCTTGTGTTTTCCAGATGCTTGCCATTCAGAGGCTGGTCTGTACACCAGCAGCACTGGCGTCACCAGGGAGCTTGTTATAACTGCAGAAAATTGGACCCCACTCCAGACCTGCGGAATTAAAATCTGCATTTTACCAAGATTGCTAGGTGATTCTTGTGTACTTTCAAGTTAAGAAGCCCTGCCCTTGAGCAGGGCTTTCTTGTGCTTTGCTGTACATTGGAATCACTTGGAGATCTTTCAGAAACATTGAAGCCTGGGTCCCACCCCCAGAGATTCTGAGCCATTTATCAGGGGTGGGTTGGCTTGAACATGAAGATTTTTTAAAGCATCCCAATAAGGTGACTAACTGTCTCGATTTCCCTGGGACTGAGAGAATTTCCAGGACATGGAATTTTCAGTGCTAAAACCAGGCATATCTCGGGCTAATCAGGGTGACTTTGTTGCCCTGTCCCTGGTGATTGTAAAGTTGAGACCCACTGCTGATGAGAATGCACAGTAAAGGCTGGTAATGCAGAACTATGCTATTCTGTTTAGACTGCAAGTCTCTTAAAGGCTGAAATGACATTTAAACATTCTTTTTGTATGTATATTTTCCACATGAAGCCTCTTAATAATGCTATAATCAACATGATATTTCTCCGAATGCTCTATAGTCATATCTCAAGTTTATACTTTTTTTCCCATGATAAAGAGAGTTAATAAATTTAAGATTCACACCTTCAGGCATGTGGACATACACACACTTCCCTCTTTCCGAGTGAAGATCTTAGAGCCCTTTCTATAAATGCTGTTAGAGCTGACCTTGGCAGCCAGCTCCGATACTCTAGTACTGGACAGCTCCTCACTCAGCCCCAGCTCTGGAGTCCGTGCCTGCAAGGGTGCCACACCCTAGCTCTCGAGTGTTGCTTGTGTTTCTTCAAGACATGCAAAAGATGAATATGTTTATATTTGGTTTTCCAGAGCCCATACAAGAAGCAAAGTAACGTAACTATATACCTTAACCTGAAATCTCATGGAGCTGTATCAGGTACAGAAGCCATGCTCTTGGCCATCTGTAGATTCTTCCAGAGAGGCTGTGCATGGTAGTGGATAAAAGCAGACCTCAGGAGTGAGACTCAGTTTCCTTATCTTTACAACAGGGATACTAATAATACCATATCTGATTTATAGGACTATGAGGACTATGTGATTTCTTACGTGCAGTTTCATTAGAACACTCATGACCCTTAGCAAGTGGCTCCACCAGAGATAACTGTGACGTTTATTCCCAGTGGAGGCTCTTATGTCTAATGTGTTTCCTTTGACTTCTTGGTCTTTCTTCTTTTTTCCTATGTATATTCCTGAAATTAGGGCTCTGGGGACATTTACTAAAAATGTTAAAAAATAGATAAGAACAAAAAGGAGATTGGGCGGAGCAAGATGGCCGAATAGGAGCAGCTTCAGTCTCCAACTCCCAGCGCGAGCGACACAGAAGACCAGCGATTTCTGCATTTTCAACTGAGGTACTGGGGTCATCTCACTCGGGAGTGCCGGACAATCGGTGCTGGTCAGCTGCTGCAGCCCGACCAGCGAGAGCTGAAGCAGGGCGAGGCATCGCCTCACCTGGGAAGCGCGAGGGGGAAGGGAGTCCCTTTTCCTAGCCAGGGGAACTGAGACACACAACACCTGGAAAATCGGGTAACTCCCACCCCAATACTGCGCTGTAACACCGGCACACCGGAGATTGTATCCCACACCTGGCCGGGAGGGTCCCAGGCCCACGGAGCCTCTCTCCTTGCTAACACAGCAGTCTGCGGCAATCTAACCGCAAGGCAGCAGCGAGGCTGGGGGAGGGGCGCCCGCCATCGCTGAGGCTTAAGTAGGTAACTAAAGCCGCTGGGAAGCTGGAACTGGGTGGAGCTCACAGCAGCTCAAGGAAACCTGCCTGTCTCTGTAGACTGCGCCTCTGGGGACAGGGCTCAGCTAAATGAGTAGAAGCCTGTGAAACGCGAATGACTCTGTCTGACAGCTTTGAAGAGAGCAGGGGATCTCCCAACACGGAGGTTGAGATCTGAGAAGGGGCAGTCTGCCTGCTCAAGTGGGTCACTGACCCCTGAGTAGCCTAACTGGGAGACATCCCCCACTAGGGGCAGTCTGACACCCCACACCTCACAGGGTGGAGTACACCCCTGAGAGGAAGCTTCCAAAGCAAGAATCAGACAGGTGCACTCGCTGTTCAGCAATATTCTATCTTCTGCAACCTCTGCTGCTGATACCCAGGCAAACAGGGTCTGGAGTGGACCTCAAGCAATCTCCAACAGACCTATAGCTGAGGGTCCTGACAGTCAGAAGGAAACCTATCAAACAGGAAGGACACCTAAATCAAAACCCCATCAGTACGTCACCATCATCAAAGACCAGCGACAGATAAAACCACAAAGATGGGGAAAAAGCAGGGCAGAAAAGCTGGAAATTCAAAAAATAAGAGCGCATCTCCTCCTGCAAAGGAGCACAGCCCATCGCCAGCAACGGATCAAAGCTGGTCAGAGAATGATTTTGATGAGATGAGAGAAGAAGGCTTCAGTCCATCAAACCTCTCAGAGCTAAAGGAGGAATTACGTACCCAGCGCAAAGAAACTAAAAATCTTGAAAAAAAAGTGGAAGAATTGACAGCTAGACTAATTAATGCAGAGAAGGTCATAAACGAAATGACAGAGATGAAAACCATGTCACGAGAAATACGTGACAAATGCACAAGCTTCAGTAACCGACTCGATCAACTGGAAGAAAGAGTATCAGCGATTGAGGATCAAATGAATGAAATGAAGCGAGAAGAGAAACCAAAAGAAAAAAGAAGAAAAAGAAATGAACAAAGCCTGCAAGAAGTATGGGATTATGTAAAAAGACCAAATCTACGTCTGATTGGGGTGCCTGAAAGTGAGGGGGAAAATGGCACCAAATTGGAAAACACTCTACAGGATATCATCCAGGAGAACTTCCCCAACCTAGCAGGGCAGGCCAACATTCAAATTCAGGAAATACAGAGAACGCCACAAAGATACTCCTCCAGAAGAGCAACTCCAAGACACATAATTGCCAGATTCACCAAAGTTGAAATGAAGGAAAAAATCTTAAGGGCAGCCAGAGAGAAAGGTCGGGTTACCCACAAAGGGAAGCCCATCAGACTGACAGCAGATCTCTCGGCAGAAACTCTACAAGCCAGAAGAGAGTGGGGGCCAATATTCAACGTTCTTAAAGAAAAGAATTTTAAACCCAGAATTTCATATCCAGCCAAACTAAGTTTCATAAGTGAAGGAGAAATAAAATTCTTTACAGATAAGCAAATGCTTAGAGATTTTGTCACCACCAGGCCTGCCTTACAAGAGACCCTGAAGGAAGCCCTAAACATGGAAAGGAACAACCGGTACCAGCCACTGCAAAAACATGCCAAAATGTAAAGACCATCGAGCCTAGGAAGAAACTGCATCAACTAATGAGCAAAATAACCAGTTAATATCATAATGGCAGGATCAAGATCACACATAACAATATTAACCTTAAATGTAAATGGACTAAATGCTCCAATTAAAAGACACAGACTGGCAAACTGGATAAAGAGTCAAGACCCATCAGTCTGCTGTCTTCAGGAGACCCATCTCACAGGCAGAGACATACATAGGCTCAAAATAAAAGGATGGAGGAAGATCTACCAAGCAAATGGAGAACAAAAAAAAGCAGGGGTTGCAATCCTAGTCTCTGATAAAACAGACTTTAAACCATCAAAGATCAAAAGAGACAAAGAAGGCCATTACATAATGGTAAAAGGATCAATCCAACAGGAAGAGCTAACTATCCTAAATATATATGCACCTAATACAGGAGCACCCAGATTCATAAAGCAAGTCCTTAGAGACTTACAAAGAGACTTAGACTCCCATACAATAATAATGGGAGACTTCAACACTCCACTGTCAACATTAGACAGATCAACGAGACAGAAAGTTAACAAGGATATCCAGGAATTGAACTCATCTCTGCACCAAGCGGACCTAATAGACATCTATAGAACTCTCCACCCCAAGTCAACAGAATATACATTCTTCTCAGCACCACATCACACTTATTCCAAAATTGACCACATAATTGGAAGTAAAGCACTCCTCAGCAAATGTAAAAGAACAGAAATTATAACAAACTGTCTCTCTGACCACAGTGCAATCAAACTAGAACTCAGGACTAAGAAATTCAATCAAAACTGCTCAACTACATGGAAACTGAACAACCTGCTCCTGAATGACTACTGGGTACATAACGAAATGAAAGCAGAAATAAAGATGTTCTTTGAATCCAATGAGAACAAAGATACAACATACCAGAATCTCTGGGACACATTTAAAGCAGTATGTAGAGGGAAATTTATAGCACTAAGTGCCCACAAGAGAAAGCAGGAAAGATCTAAAATTGACACTCTAACATCACAATTAAAAGAACTAGAGAGGCAAGAGCAAACACATTCAAAAGCTAGCAGAAGACAAGAAATAACTAAGATCAGAGCAGAACTGAAGGAGATAGAGACACAAAAAACCCTCCAAAAAATCAATGAATCCAGGAGTTGGTTTTTTGAAAAGATCAACAAAATTGACAGACCGCTAGCAAGATTAATAAAGAAGAAAAGAGAGAGGAATCAAATAGATGCAATAAAAAATGATAAAGGGGATATCACCACCGACCCCACAGAAATACAAACTACCATCAGAGAATACTATAAACACCTCTACGCAAATCAACTAGAAAATCTAGAAGAAATGGATAATTTCCTGGACGCGTACACTCTTCCAAGACTAAACCAGGAAGAAGTTGAATCCCTGAATAGACCAATAGCAGCCTCTGAAATTGAGGCAACAATTAATAGCCTGCCCACCAAAAAAAGCCCAGGACCAGATGGATTCACAGCTGAATTCTACCAGAGGTACAAGGAGGAGCTGGTACCATTCCTTCTGAAACTATTCCAATCAATAGAAAAAGAGGGAATCCTCCCTAACTCATTTTATGAGGCCAGCATCATCCTGATACCAAAGCCTGGCAGAGACACAACAAAAAAAGAGAATTTTAGACCAATCTCCCTGATGAACATCGATGCAAAAATCCTCAATAAAATCCTGGCAAACCGGATTCAGCAGCACATCAAAAAGCTTATCCACCATGATCAAGTGGGCTTCATCCCTGGGATGCAAGGCTGGTTCAACATTCGCAAATCAATCAACGTAATCCAGCATATCAACAGAACCAAAGACAAGAACCACATGATTATCTCAATAGATGCAGAAAAGGCTTTTGACAAAATTCAACAGCCCTTCATGCTAAAAACGCTCAACAAATTCGGTATTGATGGAACGTACCTCAAAATAATAAGAGCTATTTATGACAAACCCACAGCTAATATCATACTGAATGGGCAAAAACTGGAAAAATTCCCTTTGAAAACTGGCACAAGACAGGGATGCCCTCTCTCACCACTCCTATTCAACATAGTGTTGGAAGTTCTGGCTAGGGCAATCAGGCAAGAGAAAGAAATCAAGGGTATTCAGTTAGGAAAAGAGGAAGTCAAATTGTCCCTGTTTGCAGATGACATGATTGTGTATTTAGAAAACCCCATCGTCTCAGCCCAAAATCTTCTTAAGCTGATAAGCAACTTCAGCAAAGTCTCAGGATACAAAATTAATGTGCAAAAATCACAAGCATTCTTATACACCAGTAACAGACAAGCAGAGAGCCAAATCAGGAATGAACTTCCATTCACAATTGCTTCAAAGAGAATAAAATACCTAGGAATCCAACTTACAAGGGATGTAAACGACCTCTTCAAGGAGAACTACAAACCACTGCTCAGTGAAATCAAAGAGGACACAAACAAATGGAAGAACATACCATGCTCATGGATAGGCAGAATCAATATTGTGAAAATGGCCATACTGCCCAAGGTAATTTATAGATTCAATGCCATCCCCATCAAGCTACCAATGAGTTTCTTCACCGAATTGGAAAAAACTGCTTTAAAGTTCATATGGAACCAAAAAAGAGCCCGTATTGCCAAGACAATCCTAAGTCAAAAGGACAAAGCCGGAGGCGTCACGCTACCTGACTTCAAACTATACTACAAGGCTACAGTAACCAAAACAGCATGGTACTGGTACCAAAACAGAGATATAGACCAATGGAACAGAACGGAGCCTTCAGAAATAATGCCACACATCTACAACCATCTGATATTTGACAAACCTGAGAAAAACAAGAAATGGGGAAAGGATTCCCTATTTAATAAATGGTGCTGGGAAAATTGGCTAGCCATAAGTAGAAAGCTGAAACTGGATCCTTTCCTTACTCCTTATACGAAGATTAATTCAAGATGGATTAGAGACTTAAATGTTAGACCTAATACCATCAAAACCCTAGAAGAAAATCTAGGTAGTACCATTCAGGACATAGGCATGGGCAAGGACTTCATGTCTAAAACACCAAAAGCAACGGCAGCAAAAGCCAAAATTGACAAATGGGATCTCATTAAACTAAAGAGCTTCTGCACAGCAAAAGAAACTACCATCAGAGTGAACAGGCAACCTACAGAATGGGAGAAAATTTTTGCAATCTACTCATCTGACAAAGGGCTAATTTCCAGAATCTACAAAGAACTCAAACAAATATACAAGAAAAAAACAAACAACCCCATCCAAAAGTGGGGAAAGGATATGAACAGACATTTCTCAAAAGAAGACATTCATACAGCCAACAGACACATAAAAAAATGCTCATCATCACTGGCCATCAGAGAAATGCAAATCAAAACCACAATGAGATACCATCTCACACCAGTTAGAATGGCAATCATTAAAAAATCAGGAAACAACAGGTGTTGGAGAGGATGTGGAGAAATAGGAACACTTTTACACTGTTGGTGGGATTGTAAACTAGTTCAACCACTATGGAAAACAGTATGGCGATTCCTCAAGGACCTAGAACTAGATGTACCATATGACCCAGCCATCCCACTACTGGGTATATACCCAAAGGATTATAAATTATGCTACTACAAAGACACATGCACACGTATGTTTATTGCGGCACTATTCACAATAGCAAAGACTTGGAATCAACCCAAATGTCCATCAGTGACAGACTGGATTAAGAAAATGTGGCACATATACACCATGGAATACTATGCAGCCATAAAAAAGGATGAGTTTGCGTCCTTTGTAGAGACATGGATGCAGCTGGAAACCATCATTCTTAGCAAATTATCACAAGAAGAGAAAACCAAACACCGCATGTTCTCACTCATAGGTGGGAACTGAACAATGAGCTCACCTGGACTCGGGAAGGGGAACATCACACACTGGGGCCTATCATGGGGAGGGGGGAGGGGGGAGGGATTGCATTGGGGAGTTATACCTGATATAAATGATGAATTGATGGGTGCTGACGAGTTGATGGGTGCAGCACACCAACATGGCACATGTATACATATGTAACCTGCACGTTATGCACATGTACCCTAGAACTTAAAGTATAATAAAAAATAAAAATAAAAATAAAAAAAAATAAAAAATAAAAATAAAAATAAAAAAAAAAAAAAAAAAAAGAACAAAAAGGATACCACTCGATTTCTTATAGTCTTTCAGCTGTCAGGTGTTATGACCATGTGCTCTTACCCATATATTACTTTCTTTTATTTTTTATTTTTTTAACTTTTATTTTAGGCTTAGGGGTACAGGTGAAGGTTTTTTACATAGGTAAACACGTGTCACCAGGGATGTTGTACAGATTATTTCATCATCCAGGTATTAAGTGCAGTACCCAATTGGTTATCTTTTCTGCAGCTGGGCATGGTGGCTCACACCTGTAGTCACAACACTTTGGGAGGCTGAGGCGGGCAGATCACTTGAGGTCAGGAGTTCAAGACTAGCCTGGATGACATGGGTGGCAGGGGCATGGTGATCCTCAGACCACAGGTGGAGTGCTCGGGTAAAGGGTGGCAGCAGCTGCACTGAGGCCCCGCCACTGGAGAGGGTGGGATCATCCTCAGCGGTCACAGCCTGGGCCAGAAGGTAGGGAAAGCACATCTCTCTCAGGCTTCAGTTCCAGTAGGGCTTGTTCCCCACTCCAGCAGTAGTAGCCTGTTCGTAGTTTATGCCCCTTCCTGGCTGTAGGAACTCCCACCCAGCTGGCGACTAAGACCAAGCAGCAACCCACACCCTGCTTGCATCCCAGTCTCTGTCCCAGTGGCACTCACTTCTTGGCACCAACAGCTGCTGCCTACACCTTGCTGCTTTTTAGCTCTGGCTGTGGGACAACTTCCAGCTTGCTCCCCAGTCCCAGCAGCAACAGAGTCTCTGTAATGCCTCAGCCTTGGCATTGCTGGGCCACAGGACAGTATGTAGTCTGCCAAAGGCTAGGTCTGAAAATGGCACCTTGCCATAGCTGCTTAGGTTCAGAAAGGGTGTGGGACCCAATGTGAGCTCCCTCCCTGGAATGGTTCCATCCCATGATCTCCTTGTGGCTCCCTATGTTAGTTTCAAGAGTTGGGAGGGTTGAGGAACTCTCTTGTGGCAGGATTGTAGGATTCCATGGTGGGGATGTGGGCCTCTGGAAGTCACTCATCCTTCCTTTCCGTGCCTTGGGAAGTTACTCCTGCTTCCAGTTCATCCCCTCCAGAGAGGCTGTCTCTCTCCCTTCTTGCCTGCTTTCTGGTAGTTCTTGTTAGTTCTCTGTTGAATTCTGACATTCTCTCTTGGATGGTGTATTCAAAGTATGACTGTCTATACACACTAAGTGGAAGAGGCAGGCATGAAATGCTTCTAATCAGCCATCTTGAAGCCTCTCCTCAGCTTTCCTTTTTTAGAACAGTTTCATATTTGCATAAAGTTGAGAAGATTAGAAAGTTCCATGTACCTTGCACCCAGTGTGCCCATTACTAACATCTCACATGAGTGCACAGTTTTTCCAAGCAGTAAACCATAACTGAGACATTACTAACTGAGGTCCATACTTTATTCAGAATTCCTTGATTTTTGCCTAATGTCTTTCTTCTGTTCCAGGATCTCATCCACAATGCCATATTTCAGCTAGTGGTTGTGTCTCCTCAGGATCTTCTTGGTTGTAATGGTCCAGTCTCCCTTTTTATACCAACTGTTTTGTTTGGTTATTTATTTACTGACTTATTTATTTATTGAGATGAAGTCTCACTCTGTTGCCCAGGCTGGAGTGCAGTGGCACAATCTTGGCTCACTGCAGCCTCTGCCTCCTGGGTTAAGCAATTCTCTTGCCTCAGCCTCCCGAGTAGCTGGGATTACAGGTGTGCGGCGCCAGGCCTGGCTAATTTTTGCATTTTTGGTAGAGACAGGGTTTCACCATGTTGACCAGGCTGGTCTTGAACTACTGGCCTCAAGTTATCCTCTCGCCTTGGCCTCCCAAAGCGCTGGGATTACAGGCGTGAACCATGGTGCCCGGCCCCAACTGTTTTAGATTATTCACTATTGTGATTATGAAATGAATTCATGGCTAATGTATATACACATAGTTGAAAAATCAATATAATGATCTATATTATAATAGAGGAGGAATAAAAGTAAAGCAATACATAATTAATATTTAAATGCTCACTCAGAGCTACACCAGAGGTCATAAATAAGTAGTCAGATATTTGTACCAATTTATAACTTAAGAACAGAGAGACAGGCACTCTGGAATATTTTTTACACTTTTTCTTTATATTACTGTTATTTTGAAACTGGAGCTGAAGAAGTATACACATATGGAATTACTGGGCCTGTGGGCATCATGTATGTGTTGACTGCTGAAACAGATGCCATGAATGAAACTGGCTTCTGTGTCCTGATTTTCTGAAGTGATAAACAGTGCACCATCCCTTCCTAGACTTATACAGTAGTTGCATTTCCAGAAAGTCCTGTGTGTATTCACAAGATGCAAAAACATTTTGTGTTTATATGTAAAACAAAGTTAAAGTTCCAATGTAATTAGATGCACATTTTAACGGAAGCAAAGGTCAGGTCTGACATATGAAAGCCATGTGGGAAACAGACAGTCTGCATCTGGGGCCACCCTCAACTAAATGTCAGTGGCTCCCTCCTCCCATCATTGTGACCAATGAAAGTACCTGCAAATTTCCAAAATGCCCCCTAGGGGGCAGTACCTCTGTGGATTATGGTGGTGGGCAGAGGTCGACAAGGCAGATGGGCCTGCGTTTGTTCATCTGTGAAATGAGGACAGCAGTAGCTGAATGAGGGAGACAATGCATGTAAAACACTTAGCTAGGTGCCTGGCACCATGGTATGTCCTCCAGAAATGTAAGCTAGTGTTATCTTCCAGTTAATCAGCAGCGATTGTTTGAGGGGACACTGTATCCCTGACACCCAGGCAGGTGTGTGTGAGGAAGGAATGCACATCAGGAAAGCACCACTATCCCTGCTCCACACATGAAATAAATGGTGAATTATTAATCAATTACACTTTAGAAAAAGGAGCACCCAGAGGGGAGCTGGAGTCAGAGAAATCTTTCTGGAAAAGAGAATAGTGGCTTGTTTAATCAGGGCAGCTGGAACATGATGGGAAATATATTTATTTCATGAATAACAAACGACTCCTAGATCCTTGCTTCTCAAAGTGTGGTCTTCAGACCTGCAGCATCAGCAGCATCGGGAGGTTTATTAGAAACAGAATCTCAGCCTGGTGGAAAACAAAAAAAAAAAGAAAAGAAACTTTTAATCTGAGGAATGCAAGCCCCTTTACATTATCAGCCCCAGAGACTTACTGGAATGAAACAGCAGCAAGTGACAACCTTGAGTGAAATAATGATTGCTGGAAGCCACTGACTATGTGGGCTCTAGACTAATTTATGCCAAGTAGCCATAAAATGACCATACACTGGACACCATAACTCCTACCTGACAGTTCAACAATCTATAGCCAATCACTAACCCAAGTTATCTCTGCAAACCAATGAGGATACCTGTCACACAACTTTATATCAGTCCTCTATATCAGTCCTCTCTTTGCTCCCTTCGCCTTTAAAAACCTGCTTATAACAGAGGCTAATGGAGCACTCCTCAAGGCAACTTAGAAATGTCCTGGGTAGCTGTCCTCATTTGGGCTCAAGCAAATTCTTTCAATTATATTTTGTGCCTCAGCCTCTTCCTTTTAGGTTGACAGCCTCTATCCCAGACCAACTGAATTAGAATTAGCATTTTAAGAAGAATTGCGGGTGTTCATTGGCACACTCACCTTTGAGATGTGCTGGACTTACAGAACCAACTGAGGAACCAGAGGAAAGAATAATGACACCAGCTCTTGTGAGAATCTGCTGCAGACTGTGTGTGTGTGTGTGTGTGTGTGTGTGCATGTGTATGTGTGTGTGTGTGTGTGTGTGTGTGAAGGGCACAGAGCTAGATGGTCCATATTGTGGAGAGTAATCACAAAGGGTGGTTGCAGAATAATTGACATCAGAATGTGTGTTGGAGGCCGGGGGGGGCGAGAGGGGTTTAAAGGAAGGTTCCCAGCCAGACCCCAGATCTATTGAACCAGAATCTCAGAGAGCCAGGGAGGAATAATTTTTTTTAAGCCCCCAGATGACTCTTAGAATGGGGAAGGGCCCTACAAAATACCCATGCCAAGGTCTCAGCCCAGAACGATTACATTAAATATGATATCAGAATCTCTAGCAGTCAAAGCTTGGGTATGTTTGTTCTTAGACTCCCCAACCAGTTGAGAGCCATTGACAGGGGGATTAAATGGGATAGACTGGAGGGAAAAAGTGGAGGAGATGACTCTGCAAAATATATCTGAAGGATGTTCTATCTTAGAGGATAGAACCAGGATTAATGGGTAGAGATTTTCATTGTCTTTATCCAAGTAATCATAGCATTTTTCTTTTTCTTTGCAGCAGGAAGGGATCTTTGAAATGACCTAGTTCAACTCTTTCAGTTTGTAGTTGAAGAAATTAGTGGTCAACAAGGTAAAGTGAGTTGGTCAAGGTCAACTCAGATCTTCTCATTCCAATCCAGCAACAACAATAATAACAGCAGAACAAAATAAAATAAGACCCCTCTCCCCATTTCTGGTGGTATTTCCAGTGCACCACAAAGGCATTGAAATCCTACTCTCATTTCAATCACAAGCAAAGCAGACATGAAAAAGGAAAAGGGTGACTCTTCAAGAAATGAGGGGGACTCCTTTAAATGAGGAATTGACATTTTGGAGTACCCAGATTAAATTCAGAGACTGAATCAATCTAAAGTCGAAAGCCAGACTCTAGAGCTTGGATGTTGATACCATTGAAACGGTAGGGGCAGAAAAGGTGTGATACCTTTCCTCCCCATCATAAGGGGCACCGCTAACATGCTTATAACAAAAGATAGGTTAATAAGAGAAAAGCGTAACAAATTTATTGAATCAAAGTTTTATGTGATACAGGAGCCTTCAGAAATGAAGATGGAAAGACTCAGGGAAAACTGCCTGTTTTTATGCTTAGATTCAGTGAAGAATGGACAGCCCTATAGAAATGTGATTGGACAAAGGGTGTGATCTAATGGTAATAGACTGACGGGTGAACCCAGCCAGGCCTGTTCAGATTCTTCTTGGCCTCTCTGTGCAGCATGTATAGAGCAGGACCTCTTCTGGAATGAGGATCTGCTATCTACCATCAGACAAAGTAGGTCTGAGTAGTTCTTCATGGCCAGCTCCTACACAGAAAGGCAGGGGACCAGGGAGGTTGGAGTACTATTTCTTGGTTGTATGACCACCGTGGGGAAGAGGAATTCTGGTTTCTATGAATTGCTTAGTGGGGAGAAAGTCGGGCGGGAGACAGAGGCTTTGTTTCTAAGGCGGCTTCAGAGGCCTGTTTAGTTTTATAGTCCAAACTTAGCATACCAAAGTGCCATACGTTGGAGTATACTTTTCTGAGCCCCAACAAATCCAAGCTGAATTTATTAAACAGCAGGTCCTCTTTTGCTCCTCTGTGGGCATCAAGAGAGCTGGCATGTGCCCTGCTGGGGACTCTCACTGGTGAGACCAGCCCCACCGCACAAAATGAATTAAGAGCTGCAGGGATCAGAGTTGGGGAGACTTCTCGTAGGAGAGAGGCTTCCATGGATTTCCGAAGATCACACAAGACTTAGGATGAGCAGAGGGGAGCGAACTGTTTGGGACGAAGGCCCAGGAAGAGTCGAAATGGGGAAGCCTCGGAGTTCAAGCATCTTCTAGAGCGCCCGCTGTCCTAAAGATACCCCATCCTTGGCTAAATGGGCGCTCCAGGGAGAAACTGGCAGGAGTGTTAAAGCTCCTAGAAGGACGGAGAGCGACGGGCTTGGGGACAGATGAACCCTTTTTCCCTGGATGAGTAGTGAGAATGGCGGCCCAGGCTAAGACCCTGTACAGCCTCTGAAGCCTGTGCAGCTCCAGAAGAGAAAGATGCCAAATTAGGGGCGCTGTCTGCAACCCACGCGCGGCCGCGGGCTTCGCGGACCGCAGAGGAATCCAGTGGGAGGGGTCCCCTCTGGGCACCATCCCGCGGCGCAAGTGGGGCGGGTCCCCGCTACGCCCTAGCCAAGCTCTGCCGGGGCCCGCGGCGGGTCCCCACGCTGGGTTCCTCCCTCTCGTCTGCCTCGGTGTGCCGGCTCCCGCGCCCGGGCCTCGGGGCGGGTCCCTGCCGCCCGCACCTGCCCCCAGGGGCGGAGCGCGGCGGCGACAACGCGGCCCCAGCCTCCGCCACCGGCCGCGGAGCCGCGCGGCTCTCCGCTCGTCCCCGCCCCCGCCCCCGCCCGTGCACCTCCACTCCTCGGCGCCCGCCCGCCCGCCCTCCGTCGCTGTCCACGCGGCTGGTCCGTCCGCTCCTGCGCCCGCCGGAGCCGCGGCGCCTGGCACTTCTGACTCGAGTCCCCGCCGCGCTTGTCGTCGCCCCCGCCGGGATCCGCAGCCCCGCGCCATGGAGCCGGCCGCGGGCATCCAGCGCCGCAGCTCCCAGGGGCCCGCCGTCCCGCCGCCGCCCCGGGGCCACGCGCCCCCGGCCGCCGCCCCCGGCCCGGTCCCGCTGAGCTCCCCGGCCCGCGAGCAGCCTCAGCTGGAAGAGGAGCGGCAGGTGCGGATCAGCGAGAGCGGCCAGTTCAGCGACGGGCTGGAGGACCGAGGTGAGCGCGCGCCGCCCGGCCCGGCAGGCGACGGGGGCGGCTGCTCGGGGCCCGCCTCTCCCCACTCGCGGGCTGCGCTGGACCGGGTGTGGGGCTAGGAGTGAGCGGGGGCACGGAGCCCCGACTTCTCGGCTAGAGAGCCGCGAGCCGAGAGCGGCAGCCCCACCTTCTGCGGCCGGCACCGCCTCGACTGCGGTTCCTTCCCTCGAAGCCCAGACGCCGGCTGCCTTCAGGCCGACCCCGTCTGGACTCGCGCCCTGCTTTCCGCCAGCTCCAGGCCCTCCGGCGCCCACGGGAAAAGTTTGCGGGAGGCATTTTTTTGCGTTCGGAACCGAGCGCTCCTGGGCCACTGCGGGCCCTACTCAGCTCTGAGGGACCCGGGCTCGTTGCATCCTCCTTTCCGTAGTCCCCTGCGGCCCCGCCGGCTGCCTGGGAGAACTTCCCTGCGGGAAGTCCCTTGCGGGTGTAGCCGCGAGATGTCTCTCGGCGACCGCCCGGCTGCCCGCCCCGGCGAAGGGCGCAAGGAGGGGAGTGAGCCGAGACTCGGGCGGCTTCTGGTCTCGGGCGGTCCCCGACTCTCACTGCGGACCCGGGTCACGGTGGGTCCCTGCCCGGTCGTCTGATGATGGGGAGAGGAATGGGACATTTGGATTTGGGCCACCAGCCTCAGCTGGATAGATGCCACTGAAACCTGATGGTTCCGGAGGGCGCGTCTGCAGACCCTTCAGAGCCCCCCTCCACTGACACTGGCCTGGAGGTCCGCACACGTGCCTCTGCTGGGAGACCACACTCTGCCTCCCACCGACTGCCGATGCCCCCATGAGTCGCCAGCGTAGGACGGGAGAGACTCCCTGCTCATTCCCGCGTCTCTCTCCTCCATCCCTTCAGCGTTTCCTTTGGGCTTGGATTCTTTGCAGAGGGAGCCCTGTTCTCGGCCACGTCTGCACCTTTTCTGCTTCTTGCTGAATCCGAATCCAAATTGTCCCCGTCAGAACGAATCTGTGGTTCTGCTAAAACCGCTTAGTGGCCAAAGCGGGATTCTTGCAGCCAGGCCCTTCAGGGGAAGCCGGCTCTTTGCACCTCCACCCCCTTTTCTTGGAAGCCTTATTTTGTTGGCTGTGGCGGGTTTATATATTTTAGACTTAGCAGGTTTTTGTCCTATTCTTAGCATCTCCTGTACATTTTTATTCCGGTTTAGTGTTCGGATGCACGATCTCTTTCTCCTTAGAAATTCTAAACTGTAGCATGTGAAATAAAATGACATGGAAACGGCAGTTCCCAGAGAATCCGCCTAGATGCTCAGCGAGAACTGGAGCTGCTCCAGTGGCAACGAATTCTGCACCTCTGTTGCAGTTTCTCCCCCTGTTCTCACATAACTAGATTCCATTTAAGAGGTGAGGACAGGGGACATCAGGAGCACGGAGCAAAACCTCTCACTTTTATTATAGCGTGTGTTCATTACCTTTGCCCCTCTCCAGCTAATATTGTAGGATTTTAAAATTCCATATTGAAGAAAGACAGAAGCCTGGGTTGAGCTTATTTTTGTAGCATTGCAGGTCATCTGTAAGAGCTGGCCTGTTTCTCCCTACCCCACAAAATAATAGGAGGGAAAACAGTGCTAGGGTGAGTTCATATTTAGCATCATTTTGTAGTTCATGTTCAAGTGTGAAAAGCCCTTCTGAATTCATTCTTAAGGTTATTTTTCTCTGGTCAACGGAATTTCATTTTCCATTATGTGATAGCATGAAAGCATTGACTGTTTGTAAACTGTCACTGTTTGAGAGCGTGGCATATCACACACAGCCTCTCTGTTAAGATGAACCCTATTCCCCAAAGAACCCGGTGCTGTGTGGCATTGAGAGCTGAACGTCAATGTGACATTCTTTTGTTTGACCTCTTCCTGATGGCAACCAGTATATGGTGAATAAGTGATTTTTGTTAAGTAAACCAGAACGTTACCTGGGGAGGTTTATTGTAGGATTTTGTTTGTTTTTTGTGTTATTTTTTTTTCTTATGGTGCTGCATTTTTCCAATATTGATTTTTATATCCTTTGGGAATGGGTTGAGTGCAGCTACCTCTTTCCTGCTGGTGAGAGGAACTGGGGAGGTGGAAGCCTCAGCACTTGCCTGCTGTGTATCTCTGCATCCTGCCTGACTTGCTTTCTTTCAGGCCTAAATACCTATAGGCTGTCTGTAGAGGGGTTGAGGGGTACCTCGGATCTGCACCTGTATTTGGCATTCTCTTTTGTCCTAACTCCCTTTGGAGCTATCAGATGTGGTTCCAGACCACGGCTAACTCTCTTCAAAGGTTTGCTTTAAAATCTAGTGTTTTGAGACTTTGGAGGCATTCGCCCCTTACAAGTAACGTAGGCTGGTTCTCAGAAACCTAGCTAGCTCAGAATGTCAGTAACTGCAGTGCCATCTGGTTGAGCTTAAAGTTCAGGGAGCAAGAGCTCTGTGGCCTAAGACCTTTAGGGACTAAACACAAAAATTAGGCCAGGTTTATCTTAATTATTCTTCCCATCCCCCTTGAATACCTATTCTTCTCCCCAGAAGTATTTTCTCATCATTCTGTCCATAACCTTAGGGCCCAGCTTAGCCTTAGATAATTATATGTGTCAGCATTTCACGCTACTTCCCCATCTAACAAAAATTTCCCTTTCTTCAGAGAGTTCAAGCTTGACAAACTTAGGAGAAAGGAATTGGAATTAATGCATACTAGTGTAGAAATAACTGATGTATTTGTACCTTTCCCCTCTCCAAAATAAATAAAGGATCAGTTCCTCATTAGTACTATGCTTAGTATTCCCAGGCCAGAATTGCAAATATATGAAATTTAAGTGAGTTTAGAAATTCAAATATGGGTGCCAGCTATGGGTAGATGATCCAACCCTGCCTGCAAATCTGAGGCCTGTCCTGTCTCTTCAGGCTGCCTTTCTTCCAGCTTTAAAGCACAGCTTCCTGAAAACCTTAGGAATTCTCGCTACATCTTTGTGACTTGTGAGTGTGCCTGCATCCAACATGTGTGGAGGTACCTGTGTGTGAAACATTCACTAGGAACTGAGTCTTTAAACATCATCATACTCTACTTCCCCTTGAGGAGTACAAAGTTTTCCATTCTTCGGATCGGCTCTATTTTGAGAAAGGAAAATCAGCCGAAAATAAGAAAAGGTTGAATAGAAATGGGCAAGTCCTTCCATTTTTGGACAGTCTTCCCATTGTACTTATTCCATTTTATTTTTTAACTTTAAAAATTTCATGGAGGAGGCACACACAGGCTCAGATCTGGGGAAGAAGTACTGGTTGTAATGCTGAGAAGTCCCAAATGCCACCTTAGTGGGACGGTCCAGCTGTCCTGGGCTGTCATCTGAAACTCCTCCAGGGGGGTGCTGTTTCACTGGTGGGTGAAGCATGTAGATTGGTCCGCATGTGTGGTCAGGACCAGTTATATTATTGAAACTAGCTGACTTTGGATGGAAAAATAAATGTTATGTGGCTGAAGAGAAAATGGGCATGATTGTCATTCCTCTTAGCACATGCAATCTACTTCTCAAAGGAACCTTGTTTTTACCTCAGTGGATGACAATCTGGTGATTGTTGCTGTCAAATTACCTAGCAAACAAACTGCTTATTTGAGTCAGTACCTAAATGTTATAACTTCACTTATCCTGAAAATCAACTGGCCATGATGAAAGGAATATTTTTATATCATTTGGGAAAAGGGACATGAATTTTTAAGGATGCATGGAATCTGCTCATTCTAGGATAGGGCTATAACTGGTGATTGTATAGTTGAAAACTAGAATAGGGTGGTTTTTGGCAGCCAAGGAAGATATAGACAAAGGGGCCTGCTATATTTTTATTTAAATTACTTGTACCTGGGCAGAATTTGACAAGAGAGAAGGTATTTATCTTTTCCATCCAAGTCCACTCACAAAGGAAGGTTTGGGGAGATTTCCAGAGAGAGGATGGTGATGGTGTTTATGCCTCACATTTGCATTTCATCTACCTTTGATTCTATGTAAGCCTGTAGGTTTCAGTTATTTAAAAATCTCTAGGCTGTGAGCTGGGCTCACTCACCAACCTTCTTGACATTCTGGCTTGTTTCGCCCAGGACTTATTCAGCGATGCTTGAGTCTGGATTATAAATGGAACTGAAAAGCTTTAGCAGGGTCCTGGTTTTAACTTTTGGTCAGGATGCAGTTTTTGGCAACCAGAGGCTTACTGTGGTACCCAGTTGGATGAATGAGATGGTGTCTTTTACGTGATGCGTAGGTGTGATGTCTCACACTGTGTGATATTTTACAAATTGGCACCTGAGCTTTCATTACCAATTCCTTCATTCTTTGGAGCTGCTCTGATGAGGCTGCTCAATCTCTGAAAATTGTGTTGTGGGTTGTTTCACCAGAGATGGTGTACTAAGCTCCTGTTTATGTAAATGCATGGCTGAAAATCTGGTGCTCTGTGCAACTAAGAGATGCTGTATATGATCTCTAGTCAAAGGAGAAGGATAAACATATAAATCAAGATCATTCTGAAGACATTTTAGTCTTTGACCCCAGGCAGTTGTGGGCATTGCCTGGGAATTGTCATGAATTTCTGTTGTTGAGGACTCTCCATGTTGAAAGCATAGGAGATAAAAATAAAACTTGTCTTATACATGGCCTACCTGGGAAGCTACCTCTAGTTTTAGTAGGTTTGCCCCACTTTAATATTCTGAGAATTTTTTGACATGTACTTGCTAAAATGGATGTGTATACTATAGAACAGAAAAAGGAGGGAAGGAGAGGTGGCTTATAATTTGGGCCTGGAGGCTCTTGCTGGATGTGGTTAAAGAGAAATGGTTCTTCTCCTGCTGATTGTTGGGGGAGCAGTGAGGTCATTTGTAGACTGACTCTTTGCTTTGGGCAAAACCCAGTCCACCAGTTGGGACTGTGCTGGTGAATCAATGCAAATCAATGCTCACAGCTGAGGAGCCTGAAGACCCGGCTGAATGTGGGTGGTTTGTTTTCCTCACAGAAAGGCCTTGTGGGCAGGAACAGCATCTACCTGAGGCCAAGCAACTTAACACAGGGGCAAAGGAATGGCCTGGTGTGATATGTCAAGGAGTGGTGGGGTCTGTGGAGATCTTCGAAAGAGGACAGCTGCTCTTACCCTGCAGAAATACGCGGCCCATATTGTCAGAGCCTGTGATTTTTCAAGGGGTGCCAGAAAGCTTGATTTTCATGTGAAATCTTCTAATTGTTAAAACACAGTGTGGGCCAAACAAAACACATCTTGGCCCACGGGCTGTTAGTTTGCAATCTTTGGGTAAGAAATTGTAGCTCTCGCTGTGGGTTTCTTAGTAAGGAAATGTCTAACTTCCCTTTCTTCTTGTTTTTGTCAGGCTTACTAGAAAGCAGCACCCGCCTGAAACCTCACGAAGCCCAGAACTACAGGAAGAAGGCATTGTGGGTGTCCTGGTTCTCCATCATTGTCACCCTGGCCCTCGCGGTGGCTGCCTTTAGTGAGTATCAAGGGTCTCGTCTGCCAATATGTGCTGCTATTGCCTGTTTTATTCTCTAATTCCTGTGGGATGTGCTTTTGCTTTCAGTTGACTATTATTGATGAGTAAATTTTTTTAGATGGTTGGATAGTCAGAGGACTTATAAATTAGTAAAATAGCTTCTCTCCTCTGCAGAGGAAAGACTGGTAAGAAGATGAGGTGGAGAGTGACTGGGAGCCTTGGCTCTCATCAGTATGCGGGCTTGTGGAAGTAGATGCTGGCTGCTAGCTGAATAGTGAAAATACTCTTGCTGGATGCTTCAGCTTGGGCTGACACGTGACACATATATATCCTTAAGATTCTTATTTTGAGCCTAATGCAAGAAGATGGGTGCAATATTGCAGTGAGCCCTCTCCTTTTCCCTGATCATATCTGTGTAAGGCTTGGAGGAAAATCCTATACACATTTTAGTGAAAGTGTAATGGGAGGGTCTTCTCTCAAGTTTTCGGTGGCCATGGAAACAAAAACATGTATTGCAATTAAGAAAAACTAAGGAAGTGGAACAGTTTCTGCCAGATAATCCTGTTTGGGGGTTAGGAAGGCCAATGGCATGTGTTTTCTCGACTAACGTTTTGCAGCCTATGGAAATGTACGTGTGCTATTTATTCTTATGAATTGTGCAGTGACTCACAAGCCTAAGCAGTGTCAGTTACAGCTCAACCTTGGTAGAAACCCGAGTGGTGTGTGTGTGTGTGTGTGTGTGTGTGTGTGTGTGTTTTGATGCTAGGGAAAAGACTGCATTTTGTGACGAATTTATTACCTAACAGAAAGATCTATTTTCTCAGTGATAGGCATCACACAAGGTGTCTCCTGTGACAACCCTCAGATTAGGAGAAAAAAGCCCATGTCTGCTAGAAGACAAGTTATGTGTGCGTGTTGCTTAAAATTCTATTCTGTAAGGTTAGATCTGCTGCTGGAAGTTGGGTTGGCTCCCAAGAGGGAGTATTAAAATTTGACCAAATGCTCCCTGCAAAACTAGGCATATATTACTTGAAGCAATTTATATTGGAAAGACTGTACCATATCTTGGCTCTAAAACAGCCAAACATTTAGAAGTGGAGGGCAATGCATTCCCAAGTGTAAACATTTTTACCGGTGAGCCAGAAATCTAATCAAGGGGAATTCTGATTCCTGAAAATAGCTACTCCTTCCCCTTGCCCCCACTTTTTAAATGCTGAAACAAGAATAACAAGCTGGATTGATGTCCCTAGGGGATAATTTGGTTGCGGTGGCTGGTGGAGGACTTTGGATCAGACACCATAATTTGCATATGTAAAGAAAAAGGAAAGGAATGAAGGGAGGCGATTTACAAACAGAATAATAGTAACTCAGACACGTCCATGTGCCTGATAAAGCTGTTTTGATTTATCACGTGGGTGTTTGAATGAAGACTGAATGTGAAGAAATATTGGGCAAGTCTTTCTTCTGAGAGAGTAATATTACATTTGCTGTACTTAAGTCTCATCATAGACAAAAATTATGAGGAAATTTTGGTTTCACATATTACACCTGATCAGTTGGGTTATCTTAAAACCGTTGTTCATTTCCTTTAATAAAGACAGACAGTCGCATAGTGCATACGGAACTAGAATGTTGCTTTGTGGAAAGGGCTTCTCTTTCTTTTTCTTTTAAAAATGATTTTACACCTTCTTTGCAGCAAGTATTTAATTTAAATCCTCTAACTTCTAGCCAATAAAATGTTGGTATTGGCATATAATATCATGATTTGTGTTATCTATAGTACGTTCAATTTGTTCTCATGTTACTTACAGTTTGTTCTGGTTTAGTCAAACCAAAGAATGTAGAAGGTGAATTGTATTTTCCTCCACTTTAACTATAGAGTAGCTTTAGTGTTTGTGTGTGTGTTTGTGTTTCATATTTTAAACCCTTGATGTGGTCTCTGATTGTGTTGTTAGGGTTGTTGATTTTACTATTTAGTTTCCTAAATGTATTTCTACTATGCAGTATTTAAAATCTCTTCCAAAGCATCATTTATAGGGTGCCAGACTTTTGTGAAATTCTTTTCCTAGTTTTGAATGGAAATAAACAGAGATTAAGCAATATAAACTGACTTTCGAAGTTATGTTTAAATTAGTGTCTAAAGTAAAAGGGAACATTTCAAAAATGGCAATAAAGATTTTTGTAAAGTATCACAAAAACTTCCAGTCCTACTCTTCAAGGAAGGAGGTAGTTAACAGAGATGGATGAAACGCAATGCTCTGACTTCCTGCACGTCTGTCCAAACCAGTGAAATGGCTGAATTAAATCAATTAGTATTTTTAAGAGGATTGCTGTAGAATTACTGTATATGATGCTTTGGTGTGGCGGAGAAGTTTTGGAGTGTGTGCATGTGTGTTGTGTGTGTGTACGTGTGTTGGCGGGAGTGTTAAACATGATGAAGAGAAAGCGACTGTATTTATGGACATGACTTCTTGCTACTGTTGGATGGTGAAAAATTTGGGGCAGGAAGATCATCCATCCTTGCGTGGAATCAGAACTCAAGACCGAAATAAATGAACTGAGAGATTTTTTAAAACTTTTTTTTTTTTTAGTTAGGTGGAAGGACAATATTTCTTGGAAAACGATACATTCTATCTGAAGATTTACATGCAAGGCCGAGATCTCATATATTTTATAAACAATTACAATTTTGGGGGGTAATCGGGTCATCCTGTGGCCATTCTCTTGCTAAGGGAGTTGTCTTGGAGTCACATCTCCTGGGGTCAGCTGGAGTCCCTGTCTCCACCTCCTTAGCTGCCATTTTCTATTTATTTAATCATGGTTACCGATTTTTAGCTGAGTATCTTCTGAAGAAATGCTGTGGGCTCTTTTGAGTTTGGAAACGAGGAGGGTAGATACAAGTTGGGGGGCACATCTCTTTTTCTTGGTCAACTGGAAAGATTCGTATTTTTACCTGACATGTACATTGTAGGTTGTGAACCTGAAAGTCTCTGAGACAGGTCTCAATCAGTTGAGAAAGTTTATTTTGCCTAGGTTAAGGACATGCTTGTGACACAGTCTCAGGAGGTCTGAAAACATGTGCCTGAGGTGGTTGGGGTGCAGCTTGCTTTTATACTCTTTAGGGAGACATAATATATCAACGAATATTAGTAAGATGTATACTGATTTGATATGGAAAGTTGGGACAACTGGAAGTGGATGACTTCCAGGTTATAGGTAGATTAAAAAATGTTCTGTTTGGCAATTGGTGGAAAGACTTAAGTTATTATCTAAACACCTGGAATCAATAAAAATGAATCTCTGGATTCTGATAAGGGATTATGGAGACCAAAGTTTTATCATGCAGATGAAGCCTCCAGGTAGCAGACTTCAGAGAGAACAGACTGTAAATGTTTCTTATCAGACTTAATGTCTGCGTTGATGCTAATGCTGGTCAGCTTTTCCTGAATTCCAGAAGGGAGGCGGGTACAGTGAGTGTCCTCTGAGTCCCCTTTCCCATCACGGCTGGAAACAGTTTTTCAGATTAACTTTGGAGTGCCCTTGGCTGAGAAGAGAGGTCCATTCAGATGGTTGGGGAGCCTTAAAATTTTATTTGTGGTTTACAAGTTAAAGATTGTTACCCTTCATCTCCTATAAGCTTCCAGGTAATCAATATACCATGTCTTCTCAAGTTAGTAGTTTCTAAAAGATCTGATGATAAAACTAGCTTATATCAGTATTACTGAGTTATTTGTTATAAATCACCTATGTAATTATGGTTGGCATTCATATGTCTGGGATAGTTTGAAAAATTAGGTGGACTTTTGAAGTTTGTGCCTTGAGTATGCTTTGAAAGGGACATGAACTATTTTTTAATGTGAACTATTTTTGATAATACTTGGTAATGTAGTGATTTTGGATCTGTTCAAATGCTGATATAAAACCAGATGGTAATACATCTTGAATATTTCAGAGAGAGCTCTAGTTTGGTTTTAAAATTCATTCTGTTTATAATCGGTAGGCAGCATGGAAAATGGCAATCCTGTTATGAACAAATGTGAAAAAAAGTCTGTTCTAATAATGAAGCTAGAAAGAGAACAGAAGTTCTGTTTCAAAACTCAGGGTTTTGACACCATTGATATCTTTGTTACAGTGATTTAGGAAAATGCATTCTGACTCTGTTTATCAGGTTTGAGTGCAAGTTAATTTTTAGGCACTCAATGCATATTCTGTGGGAAATGAAGGCATATTTGAAACATTCTCAGGGGAGAACCTTTCCTAAGATACACAGCTCCATTAAAGAAGTACTCCAAACCCTGATCTTCTCAGAAAAAGCTCACTCAAAAGCTAGGTGCAGCTGACCGGGAGCAGTGGCTCATACCTGTAATCCCAGCACTTTGGGAGGCTGGGGAGGCAGATCATGAGGTCAGGAGTTTGAGACCAGCCTGGCCAATATGGTGAAACCCTGTCTCTACTAAAAAGAAAATACAAAAATTAGCCTGGTGTGGTGGCGTGTGCCTGTAGTCCCAGCTACTCGGGAAGCTGAGGCAGGAGAACCGCTTGAACCCAGGAGACGGAGGTTGCAGTGAGCAAGGATCATGCCACTGCACTCCAGCCTGGGCGACAGAGCAAGACTCTGTCTCAAAGTAAATAAATAAATAAACAAATAAATAAGGTGCCGCTGTAGATTTAAGAACTAGAAAAACACCTTGGAAAGGAGTGATTTTCTTTTTAGATGTGGATATTTTAAAATAATTTATTTGATTTTAATGCAAACTCTTAACCCTTAAAAATGGTAAGATATGTATTTTTATTCTTTCTAAATTATGAGACTAATAGTTTAGAGATAAAATGAAATTTCACGATTCTTCTATAAACTCAGCAAAAAGTGTTTGAGAACTTTCTTAGGTGTTCTCTCATCTGACAGACACACTGGGAGATGGAAAAGACATAAGACTCTTCAGGCACTTTCTGGTGTGCTGAGAGTAACACGGACATAGTTGCAGTGACCTTAAAGGTCTGGCCTTGGCCAGGCGCGATGGCTCATGCCTGTAATCCCAGCCCTTTGGGAGGCTGAGGCGGGTGGATCATTTGAGGTCAGGAGTTTGAGACCAGCCTGGCCACACCATGAGATCAGCCATGGTGAGATCCTGTCTCTACTAAAAAGACAAAAATTTGCCAGGTGTGGTGGTGCGTGCCTGTAATCCCAGCTACTCGGGAGGCTGAAGTAGGAGAATCACCTGAACAGGGGAGGCAGAGTTGCAGTGAGCTGAGATCGTGCCATTGCACTCCAGCCTGGGAGACTCTGTCTCAAAAAACAAACAAACAGGCCGGGCGTGGTGGCTCAAGCCTGTAATCCCAGCACTTTGGGAGGCCGAGACGGGCGGATCACGAGGTCAGGAGTTTGAGACCATCCTGGCTAACACGATGAAACCCCGTCTCTACTGAAAAATACAAAAAGCTAGCCGGGCGAGGTGGCTGGTGCCTGTAGTCCCAGCTACTCGGGAGGCTGAGGCAGGAGAATGGCGTAAACCCGGGAGGCGGAGCTTGCAGTGAGCTGAGATCCGGCCACTGCACTCCAGCCTGGGCGACAGAGCGAGACTCCGTCTCAAACAAACAAACAAACAAACAAACAAACAAACAAACAAACAAAACAGGTCTGGTCTGCCCTGACTTTTGTCCCCCTTTTTTCCTCAAACTTCTTCTCCTCAGGACTGGAACCCACGTCCTTTGGGCGACCCATTTCACGGATTTCACATGACAGCCTCCTCACTGACAACTCCCCTCCCCAAAGAGGCCTTACCAACTGCAGGCGCCCGTTCCTGCAGAGCAGTTTTATCCATGGTACGGCCAGTTTCCTTCATCACAGTTCTTTGTGCCCTCCTCCATGCACGAAGGCTGTGAAGGCCTTGTCTCTTCTGTCCGTGTCCCTAAGCTCGCCTGTTTCCCCTACTCCTGAAATATTTCCGTGACCCCAGACTTTAACCGTGCAGCCGACATTCTGCATGTGGAATGATCCTTTGTGTAGTTTGCTGGTCATGTATTTATTTTACTGAAAGACGCAGAATGTACACAAGATAAAAATTCCTGAGACCAAAGGAGCACAGTCCAAATCTCTGTCCCGTCCTAAAGTCTCTCTCTCCTGCCGGCAACCTTCGTTACCAGTGTCTTAACTGCTCTTCAAGACATTTTCTACGCATGTCCAGGCCCAGGCATGGTGCCTGCATACACTTCTGGCCGCTCCTCATGTCAGATGTGGCATCTAATCCTTGCTGGACTTTTTGCAGCCCTGGGCCTCTTCACAAGCTCCTGTGTCCACCTCCTTGTATGAGGTGGAACTATTGTGGAGAATCTGCAGGAATATTTTCCTGCCAAGCGTCCGGCTGCCGCCGCTGAAGCAAGCAATGGTATAGGGGCCAGGGGATGTGGGCAGGAAGTTTGAGAGCCACATCCTGGCGGTGTTCTGAGGGATAGTGTGCTCCCCGTGGGTGTGCTCGAGACGATAAACCCGGAGGCTGCTTCTGAGAGGTGGAGACCAGGAGGGAGCAACAGGCAGACCAGCGGTTTGGGAACCTTGCCCTGACAACTGTCCCTCCCTCTGCATTCTGCCTTCATACCCTGTAGCCACGTGATCAGGGATTCTGTACCTGTCACCCTCTGTGCTGTGAGCTCAGACAGCACATGGAGTGCGGAGGCGTATTTCAGACAGGCCACTTTGCTTACCACGAGGTCCTTCATGATCTTGTCCCCTCCTTCCTGGCTGGCTTCACCTCCTCCCGTCCCCATGCACTGCAGGCTGCAGCCCCCAGAGGCTCCTTGCGGGCACCACAGGCTGTGTCCTGTTTCTTGCCCCAAACCCACGTACCTGCTCTTCCCTTCATCTCAGATGCCTTTGGTTCCTGACCTCCATGCTTCTTTTTCTAGCAAAAGTTTACTTATCCCTCAAGGTCAAGATGAAAGATCACCTTTTCTGGGAAGCCTTCCAGGCTGATTGGAACGCCTCCCTTCCCCCATAGCCCCATGGACACCCATAGATCAGGAACTCGATGCACGATACTTGAATCATCTTGTTATTGCTTTTGGCTCTAATGTGCACTCCTCCACACCAGGGCCTGTCTTCTTCAGGCAGTGTTCTCAGCCGCTAACACAGTGGACACTCAGATGCTGGTTGGACTGGAGTCAGTTCTGCCCTGCTTGGGTGCTGTGGTTGCAGCAGGCTGAGGATGTACATTTGCAGGTAGAGATGCCAGACAAAGGAAACAAAGAGAGCATCTTCAACTTTGTAAATGGTGGGGATGCAGGAGCTCATTCTCTCACCCCTCCTGCTTACTGCACTGCCCAGCATCCCCCCAGCCCCCGACTGAAGCATCCAGGCTTCTACTGACAGGGACTCGCCTGAGGCTGTTAGGAGGACTCATCTCCCTGCGTCTCCGCTCACAGTGGGCTGCTGTTTCCAGCCAGGAGTGGGGGAGGGGTCTCAGCAGCTGCCTGCCTGCCCTGCCTGCCTTCTCAGTGCCTTCTTCACACAGCGTTTAATTGGAAGCGTGGCCAGGGTGCATTAGCACTAGGTGCCCCTGTCGCACAGCCATGGCGGTGACACAGGGTAGCTGGGCAGTGAGCCCCAGGTGGGCTCATCTCATGCCCAGGGTCCCTTGTCCCTTCTTGCTTGGGTCCTTGCTGGCAGGGGCCCTTTGGGACATTTGTCAGGGTTTTTCCTCTTGCCTCTCAGTCTTTTTCCCATCATATTCGTTAAGCAGTTGGTTGAGAAGGGGCTTTCTGGTCTGTGGATATCCCAGGGCTGTAATTTGGTCCTCTAGGAATTGCCTCTGTCAGGTGAATTTCTGGTGTAGCTCCTTTTGGACAAGAGGTGCCTTGTGCCTTGTGCTGTGGGTTGAGGTGCGGAAGTCTTGAGAAACAGAAGGAACAGAGGAAGCCAGAGGTAGGGAGGGAACCCCTGCTCCTAACCCCAGCAGGGAAAACTCTTACTCCCTGTCCACCTTCTCCCATGTCTGATGTCCATGCCTCCTTCCTGCTGGCGAATGTGGGAAGTCCAAGATCAAGGTGTCAGCAGAGTTGGCTTTCTTCTGAGGCCTCTCTCGTTGGCTCGTAGATCACCGTCTTCTCCCTGTGCCTTTGCGTGGTTGTCCCTCTGTGTGTGTCTGTGTCCTCATTTCCTCTTACTATGAGGACACCAGACATATTGGATTAGGGCCCACCTTAATGACCTCACTTTAACTTAATTACCTCTTTAAAGATCCCATCTCCAAGTACAACTGCATTTTGAGGTACTGGGGGTTAGGGCGTCAACATTTGAATTCTCTTTTTTTTTGAGTAGGAGTCTTGCTCTGTTGCCCAGGCTGGAGTGCAGTGGCATGATCTCAGCTCACTGTAACCTCCACCTCCCAGTTTCAAGCAATTCTCCTGTCTCAGCCTCCTGAGTAGCTGGGATTACAGGCACATGCCACCAAGCCTGGCTAATTTTTGTATTTTTAGTAGGGCCAGGGTTTTGTCATGTTGGCCGGGCTGGTCTTGAACTCCTGACCTCAGGTGATCTGCCCCCGCTCAGCCTCCCAAAGTGCTAGGATTACAGGCGTGAGCCACCACACCCGGCCTCAACATTTGAATTTTGAGGACACACAATTCAGTCAGTAGCAAATGCTTTGGCCAGCACCAGGCGGATAGAGGAAACTAGTAATAAATTCCTTAAAAGGACTTTACCTTCAATGAAAGTGTGGACTAGAATAAACACCTCCAGCAGCCCAGAGACAATGAAGAGCTCATCTGTGTAGAGTATTTCTGTGTGGACTGAGGAGGGGATGAGCGTGGGGGAGGCTTCACTGGAATTCAGAACCATGAGACTGACCTCATGTACATTTGTGTTTGGAATTTTTGTAGGTCGATTCCCTGGGAAATAGACTCGGAGACTCAGCTTCCCTCCAGGAGGTTTATTGGCAGTGGGGTGAGGGGCTGAGGGAGGCTGTCAGGAAGAACACCTCGGGGAGCCAGGACTGGCAGAGGGAAGGTTGAACCGCAGTGTTCTTGCCTTAGAGGCTTGTCCCACAGGGACCTGGAAGCTGAGATGGCTTCCAGGTGAAGCACGGGGGCCAGACCAGTCTTTGGCGTGGGCTGCCGCAGGGACATGTACAACCACGGGGAGGCAGCGTCCTTCAGTGGAGGGGGGTTCTGGGAAAGGGATGCGGCCATCAGCAGTCCTCATTCCTGGCAGCTGGGGAAATGAGTGCCCAGGTCCAGGAGGAGAATTTAGGAGACACACCAGGGCATCCATTCTGGGAATGTATACCCTGAACTTAGCTTGGGGGCCCTCAAGCTGAGATAGTAACGTGGACATGGTCCTAGGTTGGAAATACCCCTGGAGCACCTGAAAGAAGCAGGTGCAGAGGAACTTTGACTAAGGCCCAGCAGGTGTCCTGTGCAGACAGCCCCACCAAAGGTGAGCTCACAATCCAATACTAGAAAGCTCCCGAGAAGAGGAGCCACCATGATTGAGTGTCATACAGATGGCATGATTAGACCTGAAACTCTAGATGACAGAAGTAGCTGACAAAATCTGTAAAATAAGTGTGTTTAATATGAGTAGAAAATAAGAAAAGAATCAAATACACAAATGCTGAAAAGAGCAGCTGGAGAATAACCAAATAAAGACATTTTCAATTTTTTTTCTTTTTTACTCTCTAACATGGATGTAGTTATAAGAACATTAAGAACGACAGCAGCCCCCATCCTCCATCCCTCTCTCCTCTCTATTTCCCCCTCATTGTCCTCCCAGCAACCTCTTCACCTCTTGTAGTTAGTTCTTGTATTTACTTGTGTAAATAACAGGGTTCCAATGCTAATTCTTAATTTGTTTTTCAGGTTTAGGCATTATTTGTTAACTTTCCCAAATGGAAGGAAATAATTTACTCTTTTATCCTCTTGGCTCCACACAAGCAGACTGACTTCCTGCATTTCCATCCTTGTATCTTAGTTGTGGTTTTCAGTATTATGACTATGTAAATCCTCCTCCTAGAGCTGTAGGGTGAAGTATGATGACTTCTTTCTTGCACAATTTTTTATTTTTTCTGGATTTCATGTCTGTTTTGTTTATTCCTATGTTCACTTTTCTATGAATTTATTTCTTATTAAACTTTCATTCAGCATTTCTTTTCTAACCTCAGCTTCTCTGTGATATTTTCAGATGCAGAGGTAATTCTATCAGTTTCTTCTTGAAGAAACCTCTCTTGGAGCACCTGACCTCCTGTAACGGTTCTGGTTGCCCGTTTCAGCTAGTGCAAAGCTGCGGCTCAGAGTCTTCCTTCCCAACCTTTTTTGGGATTTCCTTGATTTTTTCTCTTCTGTTGGAACCCCTGTTTCCAGGATGCCATGTTTTTCTCTTCTCTGGTTTACTCCCTTTCAGGGCAAACACATCTACTCCTAGCTCCCTAGGTAAGGTCGCACTGGAGGTGTAGCTTTCAAGCCATGGAATGCCTGAAATGTCTTTAATATATCCTGACACTGGATTGATAGCTGGATAGAAAATTCTCAGTAGGAAATAATGTTCCTTAAGAGTTCTGAAGACTTTGCTTCATTTTATTGTCATTTGTAGTGTGGCTATGAAAGTCCTAAGATCTTCTGAAACTTACACTTTTGCATGGGACCTGCTGTGGTGGGGGCTGTTTTATCCATACACACCCTACTTCCTATTTCTTTGTCTTTTTTGTTCTACTTCCTGGGAAATTTAATCACCTTTGTATTCCTACCTTTCTATGGAGCTTTTCATTTCCATTATCAAGTGAAAAAATTATCTGAGTGTATTTCTTTAAAAAATTATCCAACTCTTGTTTTGTGGATCTTTTTTGAAAATTAAATTTTTTATTTTTTATTTTTTATTTATTTTTTGGACAGGGTTGCTCTCTGTCACCCAGGCTGGAGTGCAGTGGCACAATCACAGCTCACTGCAGCCTCGACCTTCCAGGCTCAGGTGATCCTCCCACGTCAGCCTTCCAAGTAGCTGGGACTACAGCGGCGTGCCACCGCACCTGGCTAATTTTGGGATTTTTTGTAGAGACGTGGTTTCACCTTGTTGCCCAGGCTGGTCTTGAAGTCCTGGGCTCAAGCAATCTGCCCACTTCAACCTCCCAAACTGCTGGGATGACAGGTGTGAGCCACTGCTCCCTACCGTGGATCTTTTTAATAGCGGTTATCTCTCTGAAAATATTTTTGATGGTTAAAAAGTACTTTTCCATTTCTTGCATTGTCTTCCTCCAGGTGCTTCTTTCCCCTGTTGCTTTGGATTTATCATTCATGTTAGGGGAGGAATCCTATGAGTGTGGTCCTAGACGTCTGTTCTTGTTAAAAATAGGTCATTGAAAGGCTGTCCTGAGCTCCTAGCATGTGGGCAGTGTTCGCTGTAGGGTGACATGTTGGACTGTTTTGTTGGTGGATTCCAGTTTTAAACTTTCAGATCCTTCTTTTTGGGCTGCCCAGGGTTCCCTGAGATGGTTTCGCTGAGCCTCTGCTTTGAAGGTGAACTCCTGACTGCTTGACTTTTGGGAGTTGAGGATGAGGATGGAGATTTCAGTCTTCTGTTTGAAATTCTTTTTTTTTTTTGAGACAGAGTTTTGCTCTTGTCCCCCAGCCTGGAGTGCAGTGGTGTGATCTCAGCTATCTGCAACCTCCGCCTCCCGGGTTCAAGTGATTCTCCTGCCTCAGCCTCCCAAGGAGCTGGGATTACAGGCACGCACCACCACGCTTGGCCGATTTTTATATTTTTAGTAGAGATGGGGTTTCACCATGTTGGCCAGGCTGGTCTTGAACTCCTGAACTCCTGACTTAAAGTAATATGCCCACCTCAGCCTCCCAAAGTGCGGGGATTACAGATGCAAGCCACTGTGCCCGGCCTGAAATTCTTTCTTTAGCCTCTTTGAGTTTGGTTTCCCCATCTTTGGCTGAGTTTGGTATTCCTCAAAGAAGAGACTGTTGCACCTTCTCCAGAGAAAAATCCTCCAGTCATCCAATAGGAGAGTTGGGGATGAGTGGGTATTGCCCTTCTGGGCAGAGCTGGGGAGGGATTCTGGAGAACTCCTTTTTACACAGGCTTTGAACAAACCTCCCTATTGCCAGTCTTCTCTTTATTATACTGTGCTACCAATTTCTGTTTTATTGGGTGTCCTGAGGTGTAAATTGGGTTGCCTTTTTGCTTTCACACTGCTGTGTTAGGAGTTTGCTTTCTAGAGTCTGTTAAATCAATTACCACTTGCCCATATGCTTTCTAGCTTCTAAAAATTGTTTTTGTTGCCTTTTCCATTTTCTTTTTTTTTAAATTCACTCTGATTTCTTTCTAATTTTTATGGTTTTCCTTTTTAAATTTAACTTTTTAATTTGTTTTGAATTTACTTTGGAGGACCAAAACAACATGTTTAGTGTCTTTGTACATCGTCTGAGCTCCAGATCTGTGCTTCCAACTGCCGGTTAGACCGTGTGGATCGTCCCTATGCACCATGCATCTGCATTCATCTAGTTTCCTGGAGAGGTCTCTTCCATTTTTTTTTTAAACTAATGGTTTTGTCTTTTCATTTTTTACTTTGTTTATTTATTTCTTTTTGAGACACAGTTTTGTTCTTGTCACCCAGGCTGGAGTGCAGTGGCGTGATCTCGGCTCACTGCAACCTCTGCCTCCCGGGTTCAAACAATTCTCCTGCCTCAGCCTCCCAAGTAGCTGAGATTACAGTCACCTCTGACACCACACCTGGTTAATTTTTGTATTTTTAGTAGAGACAGTGTTTCACCATGTTGGCCAGGGTAGTCTCGAACTCCTTACCTCAGGTGGCCCACCTACCTTGGCTTTCCAAAGTACTGGGATTACAGGCATGACCCACCACGCCTGGCCACTCTACAACACTTTTGATTATAATATGCCACATGATTTTTTGTACTAGAAAATAAAAAATTGCTGCTATTGAACCATGTGCTATGCTAGTCATTCTGTGAGCTATTAATACTTGATTTCAGAGTTGTTAAAATGTGAAAAAAATTTCACTTTGATGATTTCTATCCTTTTTCATTTAAAAAAAGTGCTGGTCACATCCTACCAAATTCATTGTATGTGTTACTAGTGAGTTGTCACCCTTTGGTTTAAAGAACACTGATCCAGTGGCTCAGTGTAGACCCATGCATCCAATAAGGATGTTTGCACATTACGGAATATTTGTAGAAGGTGACTGCTTCCATCATATGCAAAAGAATTCTCATCATATTCCTAAGAATGTGTATTTTACAATGTTCTCTGACCACAGTGCAATAATAATTTGAAATAAAATATAGCTAAAATACCTCTGCATATCATAATACATGTTGGGAAACTAAGCAACACATTTCTGAATAGTTCAAGGATAAAATTTATATTAAATATTAAACAATATTTAGAGCTTACAATGAGAAATTGAAAGTTGATAAACAAAACTGTCTAAAACAAGAAGATAAGAAACAGCAAAAACAGTAAATGCAAGATAAATAGAAGAAAGGAAACAATACATTGAAGAATACAAATAAATGAAAGAGAAAAAGATATAAGAAATCAACAAAACTAAAAGCTGTTTATTTTAAGACTAATAAATGGGTTTAAGTCTGGTAAGATTGATTGAAAAAGAAAAGAAATGAGTGAAAGGTAATTAGAAGTGAAATGAGGAGTATAATTAGTAATCTGAGAAAATTTAGGAAATGAGACTATTATTTACAAATTGTATGCCCATAAATTTGAAGACTTGGATGAAGTGCATAGTTTACTAGAATAACTTGCCATGAATGGTTTATGACCATTAAAGATGTTAATCCAACAGTAGTTCATGATTAGAGGTGATTTTGCACCCTCTCCCTTTCCTGGAGACATCCAGAAATGTCAGGAGACACTTCTGTTTGTCACAACTGGGAATGGAGATGCTACTGGTATCTACTGGGTGGAGGGCAAGAATGCTGTTAAACATCCTACAGGGCACAGGACAGCCCCTCACAGCGAAGAATGATCTGGCTCAAAATGTCAGTGGTGCCCATGGTTGAGAAACTCTGATCTAGGCCAGCAGTGGCTTTATGGGTGCTTTCATATGTTCAGGGGTCAGATAATCCCAATCTCATGCACGCCATTCTACAGAAAAAGAAGGAAAACTTCCTATATCATTTTGAGATTACTACTACTGTGATACCTAAATCAAAGGCAGTAGAGAATTTATAGGTCAGTATCACTAATGAATATAGATTCAAAAAGTCTTTAATAAGACATTGGCAAACTAAATCTCCTTGTGTTTATATAAAGATAAATAAATAAATGAACATGCTCAGCATATGTGTTTATTTTCGGAATCTAGGATGGTATAATCAGAATGTTTATTATTTAATTTACCGTGTTCATAAAAGATCAGGAGTTCAAGACCAGCCTGGCCAACATGGTGAAACCCCGTCTCTACTAAAAATACAAAAATTAGCTGGGCGTGGTGGCAGGCACCTGTAATCCCAGCTACTTGGGAGGCTGAGGCAGGAGAATCACTTGAACCCAGGAGATGGAGGTTGCAGTCAGCTGAGATCATGCCACTGCACTCCAGCCTGGGCGACAAGAGTGAAACTCCATCTCAAAAAAAAAAAAAAATTTGGGAAGAAACCTATAGTATCTTTCAATACAAAAAGGATTTGATAAAATTCAAGGCAAGATAAAAACTTTTAGCAACTAGGCTGGGAATTGCTGATAAAGGTTATTTAACCTAAAATATTAATTGTAACTGGTAAATTAGATAGACTCAGCCCTTTAAAATCTAAAATGAAGGTAAGGATGTCTACTGTTACTGCTTCTCCTCATTATTATACGTGATGTCCTAGCCAGTATAGTAGGGCAAGAAAAAGAAAGAAAGTTACTGTATATGGATTGGGGAGGAAAAAAGGAACCATCATTACTTGTGGATATTATAGTCTACATAGAGCTTTATATATACTACAATTATATCTATATATAATATAGATAATGTCTATCTTAGAGTTATTATAGTCTATATAGAGCTTTCTATAGCTCTACATAGAAAAGTTAAGGGAAGCCGGGAGCGGTGGCTCAGGCCTGCAATCCCAGAACTTTGGGAGGCCGAGGTGGGCAGATCACCTGAGGTCAGGAGTTCGAGACCAACCTGGTCAACATGGCGAAACCCTGTCTCTACTAAAAACACAAAAATTACCTGGCTGTGGTGGTGGGCGCCTCTAATCCCAGCTACTCAGGGGGGCTGAGGCAGGAGAATCGCTTGACCCTGGGAGGTGAAGGTTGCAGTAAGCTGAGATCGCACCATTGCACTCCAGCCTGGGTGACAAGAGCAAAACAATGTCTCAAAAAAGAAAGAAAGAAAAAAGAAAAGCCAAGGAATTCTATAGACAGTATTAGAAGTAACAAATTCTGACAAAGCTGCTGGGGATGGGTAGAAGTTTAATATACTAAAATAAAATGTATTCTTATATAATAGCAACACAGCAATACATTTTTAATTTTCATAATGATATCATTTCTCATAGCAACAAACCAAAAGGAATAAATCTAATATATGTATAATTCCTTCATGAAGAAAATTATAAAATGCTATTAAAATGCATAAAATAAGATCTGAATAGAGAGAAATATCGTGTTCAGAATTGGGAAGACAATCTAATAAGGATGTCATTTCTCCTTATATTAACCCTAATACATGCAATTTCACTAAGCATTCCAATAGGTTTTTTCCAGTGCGGGTGGGTAAGCTCTAAAATGTTTATGGAGGAATGGAGGGCTAAGAATAGTCAAGATAATTTTCAAGAACAAGGTGCGTTTATATCTCAAAACTTCTAAAACTAGGGCAGTTGAGATTGTGATATTTTTAGGGACCAATAGACCAAGAAAGTTGAATATGGAGTCCAGAAATAGTAACCACATATATGGAAATTGGGTATGTGAGAGAGGTAGCATCACACATCAGGGAGGGAAATAATGGTACCACCACAATTGGCTGTCTATATGGAAAAACTAAAATAAGTTTGAAGTTTGTACCTCCCACATATACAAATATAAATTCCATGTGATTTAAGAAACTAAACCTGAAAAGCAAGAATTAAATTTTTTTTTTTTTGAGACAGTGTCTCGCTCTTGTTGCCCAGGCTGGAGTGCAGTGGCACAATCTCGGCTCACTGCAATCTCCACCTCCTGGGTTCAAGCAATTCTTCGGCTTCAGCCTCCTGATAGCTGGGATTACAGGCACACACCACCACGCCCGGCTAATTTTTTGTATTTTTAGTAGAGACAGGGTTTCGCCATGTTGGCCAGGC
Source organism: Piliocolobus tephrosceles (assembly GCF_002776525.5). Classification (NCBI taxonomy): domain Eukaryota; kingdom Metazoa; phylum Chordata; class Mammalia; order Primates; family Cercopithecidae; genus Piliocolobus; species Piliocolobus tephrosceles. Next base: position 18,607,283 of record NC_045444.1, on the reverse strand, counting down.
TGGTCTTGAGCTCCTGACCTCAGGTGATCTGCCCGCCTCAGCCTCCCAAAGTGCTGGGATTACAAGCGTGAGCTACTGCGCCCAGCCAAAACTTTTAAACAAAAATATCAGACTCTCCATTTGACCTGGAAGTAAAAGAAAAGCTTTTGAATTTAAGACACAGAAATCACAAACCATGAATAGAAACTGCAAAAAATTTAACTTCAAGCTGACTAAGAACTTTGTGCACAGAAAACACTATATAAAGCACTAAAAGATAAGTCACTGGGAGAAGATATTTACAAAGGATGTAACTCATATGTGTTTAAGGAGACTAGCACTTTCATTTGTGAAAAAAAAAGAAAACCTAGGAGGGAGACGATAGCCATTAACAGAATATTTGATAGGCATATTATAGTGTCTTAATATAGTGGCTCTACATTTTGGAACATTTTTCAGCTTTAGGAGACCTACTGTGCCGTTTTCATAACTAATATATAGGTACTTTTTGTTTTTGTTTTTGAGAGCGGGTCTCACTCTGTCTCCCAGGCTGGAGAGCAGTGGTGCGATCACAGCTCACTGCAGCCTCAATCTCCAGGGCCCAAAAGATCCTCCCACCTCAGCCTCCCAGATAGCTGGAACTACAGGTGCATGCCACTGTGCCCAGCTAATTTTTTGTGTTTTCTGCAGAGACAGGGTTTTGCCATGTTGCCCAGGCTTATCATGAACTCTTGAGCTCAAGGGATCTATCTGCCTCGGCCTTCCAAAATGCTGGGATTGCAGACATGAGCCACTGCGCCTGGCCACCAATATTTTATCATACCTGTTTTAGTATCTTAAAATGAACTTCTATTTATACACACCATTAAAAAACAGTATTATATCTTAAATGTAATGTGAAGGAGAAATAAGAGGAAGGTAATTTTGAAAAACATTGTATATAGTTATATATATACACACGATGTATATAGTTATATAAATGCTTTGCATGATGATATTAGATACAACTAAGTAGTTAGTGGCTTACACCTGCATATAATGAATAAATTTGAATCTAAGAGGGGTGAGAAAAGAGTCATATTGTATTGTTGACATTTCCCTTTGTATGACATTTTGAAATAAGTACTAAACAGGTATATTGGTACACATATGTAGAATCATCACGAATGTGGCAGCTCCAAGAACAGATGGATACAAGTGTTTGTATTGTATATTGAATACTTTGAGTAAAGTTGCCATTGGTGACCTCATTGTCTGAAGTGGTTTATAACTCTTTATAAAGGGTCTGAATAAAACCAGACTCTTCTCTTGATTTATCATAGTAGTTCCATTCCCGGAAAAATCAGTGTATACTTAAAACTATGCAAAAGAAAATGAAACAAACTCTCCTATGTAGGTAAAATAGAGTTGAATTCTAGGCACAGATAATTTTTCACCTTAATGAATATCATTTTAGTTATCCGAAAATCTTGTGGGTTGAGAGAAAATTCTTCATTGTGCATAACTGCTTTGAACATTTCAGCATATTAAGATCCCTGGCTCCCTCCCACCCACTAAATACCATGATCTCACCTGTTCAAAATTGTGACAACCAGTGACAATCCTACAAGTTTCCAGCATGCCCTGTAGGGTGGACTACTGCCTCACCGAGAACTGCACAATAGAACTAGCAACATGGATGAATCTGAAAGGATAAAACAAGTTGTAAAACCTACCGGTTTCATAATCATAAATAGTACAGTATGTTGCTTGTGGATCTGTAGGTAGAGAATAATAACAAGCGTAGGAATAACGAATTAGACTCAGGATAGTGGAAATCTTGGGGTGGACAGAGACAGGAATCAATGAAGGACATGCAGCAAACTTCAGCCATAACTGTACCGATTGTAAGAGAAAGCAAATATGCTAAAGTGTTAGATTTGTCAAAACTGTGAGGAGATGGTTCTTTCATTATTCTGTAGTTCATCATATGCTTAAAACCTTACAGAATGGTCTCAGGTGAGACAGCAAAGCAAGAGGCTAAACAAGGTAAGTTCAGAGGAATGGTTACCGTTGTATCTATGCCTTTCCATGATACCCTTTATTCCCTCCTCCACTGATTTTCATTATTTTCTTTCCCCTTCCTTCCTTCCTTCCTTCCTTCCTTCCTTCCTTCCTTCCTTCCTCCCTCCCTTCCTTCCGTTTTTTTTTTTTTTTTTTTTTGACAGAGTCTTGCTCTGTCACCCAGGCTGGAGTGCAGCGGTGCAATCTCAGCTCACTGCAACCTCTGCCTCCCAGGTTCATGAGATTCTCCTGCCCCAGCCTCCTGAATAGCTGGGATTGCAGGCACACACCATCACACCTGGCTAATTTTTGTATTTTTGGTAGAGACGGGGTTTCACCATGTTAGCTGGGCTGGTCTGGAACTCCTGACCTCAGGTGATCCGCCTTCCTTGACCTCCCAGAGTGCTGGGACTACAGAGGCAGCCCTGATTTTCATCATTTTCTACTGATTCTTTCCTATGAATGGATAACATTTTCTTTCCTCTCCTCTCTGTTTCTCACAGCATCTAATTTGAAATAATATCCTTTTATTTACAGTCTATCCATAGGGCAATCAACAGATTTATTGTTTTTCATATAACCCCTATGAATATTTTTGTGTAATTTCATGTATTATTTTCCATTTTTCATATATCCTCTCCAGTGCTTCTTTTCCCTTTAAAATATACAGCATCTTCATTTTTAGATCATATAGACATTACATATTCTGTTTCTCTTGGAATCATCATTTAGTCTTAGTTCTACAAGTAAAAAAAAAAAAAAATCACTTTTTTTGAAACAGGGTCTCATTTTATCACCCAAGTTGGAGTGCAGTGGTGTAATCATGGCTCATTGCGGCCTCGACTTCCTGGGCTCAAGTGGTCCTCCCGCCACAGCCTCTTCAGTAGCTGGGACCACAGGTATGCACTACCAAGCCCAGCTAATTTTTAAATTTTTTTGTAGTGATGGGGTCTCACCATGGTTGATCTTGAATTCCTGGACTCAAGCGAACCTCCTGCCTCGGCCTCCCAAAATGCTGGGATTACAAGTGTGAGTCACGGTGTCTGGCCAGTGCAAATATTTTTAATAGTCACTCTCAATCCTTAGGTTCATGCTTCACTTCAGTCCTTTCTCCACTAGGTTCCTCAGGGAAAGTTCATTGGAACAATATTTCCTGAGCTCTTGCATGTTTTTAATATTTTGATTCCCTGTGGCCTTTGTACTTGAATTTTGGCTGAATATAAAATCCTTGACTTATATTTTCTTTCCCAAACATCTTAAATATGTTACTACATTATATTATGGCATAAAGCATTACTGTAAATGTTTTATGACAACCTTATTTTCCTTTCCCTTAAAACTGACTTGTCCCTTGTGTTGGATACCCAAATAATTACTCCTTTTTTAAGGTTCAGAGTTTTGCCAAACTATGTCTTGGTGAAAGCTATTCTGGGTTAACTTTTTTCAGGTAAAAGGTAGTTTCATGTCTGTTTCAAGAAAGCTACAGTTTTTAGTTTTCGTTCTGTTCTATCACTTTGATTTAATTCCTTAGGGATTTATAATGTATGTATGCTGGCTCGTTTTTGCTTGTCATTTATATCTAGTATTTTTTTCCACATCATTTCTATTTTTCATTTCTTTTTGATTAAACGCGTGGCTGGGCACGGTGGCTCATGCCTGTAATCCCAGCACTTTGGGAGGCTGAGATGGGCGGGTCACCTGAGGTCAGGAGTTCGAGATCAGCCTGGCCAACATGGTGAAACCCTGTCTCTCCTGGAAATACAAAAAATTAGCCAGGTGTGGTGGTGGGCACCGGTAATCCCAGCTACTTAGGAGGCTGAGGCAGGAGAATTGCTTGAATCCAGGAGGTGGAGGTTGCAGTGAGCTGAGATTGCACCACTGCACTCTAGCCTGGGTGACAGAGTGAGAGTCCGTCTAAAAAAAAAAAAAATTTTTTTTCCTCCTTTCCGTCATTTAGTTATCTAAAAGTATTAGCTTTGTTTTTAGTTTTGCTAGCTTTTCTGATGTCTTTAAGGAGGAATTCAGGGAGATTAAAAAACTTTCACCAGCATTTTTTCTTTCCAGAAAACCATGGAGTTTGTATTTCTCTTTACCTGGGTTCCTTTTACATTATGCTTTTATTTATCCAGGGAGATCTCTGGCATTCCAATTAATTGTACTTAGAGATGCTGTAGTATTTTTAGATATCAGTTGACCTTTGTTCACTTGATAAAGTACATTTTCAAAATGGAAACTTTCTGCTATATTTTTAAAAGAGTAATGTGTGTATATAGTCATTCTGTGAGAGTTTGGATCTAATCCCAAGTTATTCTTCAGTGTGAATGAGGAGATATGGTATCAGAACTGAATAGATATTTATTACAGAGTAATTGATGTACCAGTCTCCTGAAAGGAGAGGCTTAAACTTTACATGTCCATAAAGAGAGTATTCTTAGGGAATGAATTCTGCATTACAAAAGATGGCCATTTTTTTTTGTCCAAAGCAAGGACAGATGTGATTTACTTCTGGTGAAATAAGAATAAGTTCTTAGTGGTAAGTTAAATCTCAGCACCTTTAAGTGATAAAGTCACCATGGTAATGACACTGGTCCTTTAGTTCTCCAGTATTGGCAGCACCATTCTTTCCAGATGCCATCATTAGAGATTCGTTACCCTCTTTAGGTCAGTTCTGATAGTTCTTCAGCTTTTGTTTGAATACATCTAGTACTGGGATTCTAATAACTTAGCGAGACCCAGTTTATGTTGCCCAGTCTCAATTTCAGAAAGTTTTTTTTTAATGGTTAATTGAATGGTTTACCTTTTTCTAACTCCTCTTTAATAGTCCTCATTTTCTTAGCTAACACTTAGCAAGCACATAGTATGCTGGGCGCTGTGGTAAGCTCTTCGCATAGATAATCACACTTCATTCTTACGACATTGCCCTGAGGCAATATTATCACCTCCACTTTGTAGATGGGAATTTTAAGACTCAGAAAAGTTAGGGAGCTTTCCTAAGTTTCCAAGCTCATAAGAGATAGAGTATTCACACTTTGCCCTCCTTGACTCAGAGTCTGTCCTCTCCACCATGGGACCAGCCTCCATTGTCCATAAGACAGATCTGCAGTGCGAGCTTATTGTGTGGTCTTGTCACCTCTTCCAAAGACTGAACATCCCCAGACTCTTCAGCTGTCCCTCGTGTAGGAGGGAACCCACTCTCCTGGCCAACCCTGCCTGGACCTAAAGGTGTCCTGTTTAAAGCAGTGTCCAGAGATGTCTTCTAAGTCATGTCATCAACAGAGAATACAGTAGACCTGCTACCTGACAGGTGTGGAATTCACACCAATTCCTACTAAAGCAGGTCAAGGTTGATTTGTTTTTAAAAGCTCCATCATGCTGTAGGCTCGGTTTCCGGTTTTTTTGTTTTGTTTTGTTTTGTTTTTTGATGGAGTTTTTGCTCTTGTCGCCCAGGCTGGAATGCAGTGTCCCAATCTCGGCTCACTGAACCTCTGCCTCTTGGGCTCAAGCAATTCTCCTGCCTCAGCCTCTCAAGTAGCCAGGATTACAGGCAGGCACCTCCATGCCTGGCTAATTGTTTTGTATTTTTAGTAGAGATGGGGTTTCACCATGTTGGCCAGGCTGGTCTCGAACTCCTGACCTCAGGTGATCTGCCCACCTCGGCCTGCCAAAGTGCTGGGATTACAGGCATGAGCCACTGCGCCTGGCAAGGTTTCAGTTTTTGATCACCTACAATTGCTGGAGTTTTAAAATAATGTTAATTTCTATTTTTTTTTTAATGCCTTACTCTTCAAGCAAGGCCCATACCAGTATCTGCTAATACTCAAGGTTTCTGGATGAAGAGGGAGAGTAAACAGTTCCAGAGCCTAGAGGGTGGTGATGGCAGAATCTCTAAAAGGAATAAGGGATTAGAGACAAAGCGAAGATTCTGTGGCACTGCGGAGGCTGAGGCACGGGGGGTCCAGAGATGTCTTCAGTGTGAACATCCTGGGTTATGGCCTGGCAGTACTTTGGGAAGGAGACAACTGATGATCTGTTGGAAACATGCAACTGGAGTGTGACCGAGATGCCAGAAGAAAGATGGATTTGGGAGTGTTTTGCTTTAGGACAGTGACTGAGGCAGTGTGGTGGATGGGTGAAGTAGCCTGGGATCATGAGGAGGAGAGAAGAACTGCTTTGGACTGAATTGTATCCCTCCAGATAAATATGTGAAGCTGTCACCCGCAGTGTGATGGTATTTGGAGGGAGAGGTTTTGGGAGGTGGCTCAGTTTACCTGAGGTCATGAGGATGATGAGATGATGAAGGCAGGACCCTCGTGATGGGATTGTGCCCTTATAAGAAGAGATACCAGGGGGCTTGCTTCCTCTCTGCCTCCACCCTCTGCACTGAGGAACAGCCGTGTGAGGACACAGTGAGGAGGCAGCCGTCTGCAACCCACAGGGAGCCCTCGCCAGACACCCATCCTGCCAGTCCCTGGATCTTGAACTTCCAATCTCCAAAACTGTGAGAAATAAATTCCTGGTGTTGAAGCCCCCCAGTCTGTGGTATTTTGTTATGGAAGCCTAAGCAGACTAAGACAGGAGGGCAAAGGGCAAAGGACAGAATTTGGAGAATGACTTCTCTTGGGGTAGGAAGATGATAAGGAACTAGTGGAAGACATAGAGGTCGGAAAAGTTGAAGGGAATGTATTCATTTTCTCTGGCTGTTGTAACAGATGACTGCAAACTTGGTGGCTTCTAATAACAAGATCTATTTATTCTCTCACATTTCTGGAGACCAGAAGTCCAAAATCAGGATCGCTGGGCTGAAGTGAAGGATCAGCAGGGATGTGCTCCTGCAGAGGCGTAAGGAAGAATCCTTTCTTTGTTTCTTCTGTTCTCGGTGACTGCTGGCATTCCTTGGCTCATGGGCACATCATTCCAGTCTTTAAGGCTGGCATCTTCAAATCTCTCTCTGTTTTTCCCTGTGTGTCAAATCTCCCTCCATCTGTTTCGTATGAGGACACTTGTGATGGCATTTAAGGCCCACCTGGATAACCCAGGGTCATCATTCCATCTAAGGTTCTGAAATTAATCACATCTGCAAAGACATCCACTGCAGCCCCTGCCTCAGTCCTATTTGTTGCTTATTAAGGTAATGTGCACAGGTTCTGGGTATTAGGGTGTGGAGCAAGGATTGTACAGGGATACAGAAAGGCAAATATAAAACACTTCAAGGTGTGACCAGTGATGTCACCTGCTGGCCAGGGTCAAGGTTGAGGAAACTGTTCATTGGAGTTGGTGTTTAGGAGGTCACTTTGTGACCCTGTAGAGAACATTTTGTCAGAGTGGTAAACAAGGAAGCCAGGTTGCCAAGAGATGGGCATGAGCACAGGACAAGGAAAGGGGCTATCAGCATAGTGCTGTCTGTTGGAGAAGCCTGGCGGCACCCAGGGTTGTCTGACAAGGGTGTATGTGCACATGTGTGCGTGTCTGCGTGAGCATGTGTGTACGTGTACGTGCACATGTTTCTGTGTGTGTATTTACAGTACGGTTGTTTGGAAATGCAATGAATAACATTCATTTTCTCTTCCCAAGTTCAGAACCAGAGGGGGCAAACAGAGGGAAAGCAAAATATCAGCCTCATGGCTGAGAAACCCAGATTGGAGAATGGGGCTCTCAGTGCAGCCACGAGGGCTTCTTGACGTTTGGTGCCTACACTAGGCAGACTCAGGGACTTGGCTGCTCCTCCAGGGATGCGAGTCTACTTGTGGAATGACAGGTGCTGACTCGAGGTCCCCTTTTCTGCAGAAGGCCAGCAGCAGAGAGATGAAGGGGGGACTTTGCTCTCCTTGTTCTTGGAACTCACCCGGCATTTTGATTTCTCCCCTGTTCTCCCCAAAGTCTTGCCCTGGGAGAGTTGGCTGCTCCCTGCTCAGGCCCTCACTGCTGTTTGTGTGAACTGCTGCCCTCCTATCTCCCCAGTGATTGGCAGAGTGCCCCCCACCCCCCGACTGCCATTCCTGCCAGCCACACTGTGAGCGCCTGGAGTGCAGGACCTGATCTCCTCCGTTTTATGTCACCCACCCCTGGGGCACCGCTTGTCTGGACCAGGTAGACGGGTAGTCAGGGTTTCTTGAATAAATGAATGAGGAAGTTGTCTCTCAAAGTTGTTATCCAGGGCCCTGTCTTTACTTTACTAGTGTATTTCAGTTTCACTGATATTTGCATTTTGCTAGTAATAGGCTTTACACTGGTGGGAATGGCCACAACTGTGATTATACAAGGTATAATTAGTCAGCCTTGAGAATAGCTGTGTAAAGAAAGCCAAAGTCATGAAGTTCTTAATTGTGTCAGAGGGAAGGATTGGGTTTTTGATAGTTTGCTCAAGGCTCTGAAGAATTCACTGGCTTTTCTTGTGATAAATTAAATCCATCCTTCACCTTGATTTGTTACTTTTCTCCTTTATAAACTGCTGATATAGGCTGGGTGCAGTGGCTCACGCCTGTAATACCAGCACTTTGGGAGGCCAAGGATGGCGGATCACTTGAGGTCAGGAGTTCAAGACCAGCCTGGCTACCATGGTGAAACCCTGTCTCTACTAAAAATTTAAAAATTAGCCAGGTGTGGTGGCACACACCCGTAATCCCAGCTACTCAGGAGGCTGAGGCAGGAGAATTGCTAGAACCCAGGAGGTGGAGGTTGCAGTGAGCCGAGATCACACCACTGGACTCCAGCCTGGGTGACAGAGTGAGACTCTGTCTCAATAAAGAGAAAAAAAAAAAATTGCTGATGTAGGTAAAGTTTGATAAATCGGTGGATATCCAGTGTATATAAATGCAAAGCGGTCGAGGTACAGTGGCCCACCCCTGTAATCCCAGCACTTCGGGAGGCTGGGGTGGGTGGATCACTTGAGGTCAGGAGTTCAAGAGCAGCCTGGCCAACATGGTGAAACCTCGTCTCTACTAAAAATACAAAAATTAGCCAGGTGTGGTGGTGCGTGCCTGTAGTCCCAGCTATTTCAGAGGCTGAGGCACGAGAGTAGCTTGAACCTGGGAGGCAGAGTTGCAGTGAGCCGAGATCACACCACTGCATTCCAGCTTGTGTGACAGAGTGAGACTCTGCCTCCGAAAACAAACAAACAAACAAACTGCAAAGGGGCAGGTTGACCTTTACTTTTGGGCTCTACTTGCAGTTCTTTGGAAAAACCACATTTTTGATGGGGACCTATGTTTGCTTGGGTGTTCATTTGAAATAAAATGTGTAACTTTATGGTATGTTTGGCTGTTGTAATTTAGGAAGCCATAATATTTGGTCATAAAAGCCAAGATATTAGTTTTTCTAACTGTATCTTTCCCTCTGAACTCATCCACGTGCACTAGGGAAAGATGAACTATGAACATTTGCCCCACCTCCCTCATCTTGTTTTCCTCAAGGAAGCCCCATCCTTGGAGCAGGCCTCCCTGGGAATTTCTGGGCCTCTGAGTGCCTTTGAGTGGTGGCAGGCCTCTTGGGAGTGGGCAGTTGGAGGGGATGTCATAGTCCTAGTCATTTGGGGAAGTGAGCTGAGTCTCTAGACCAGTGTTGTCCAATAGAAACAAAATATAACTCTAGTCACAAATGTGACTCACATGTTTAATTAAAAATTGTCTCCAGGCGTGGTGGCTCACGCCTGTAATCCCAGCACTTTGGGAGGCCAAGGCAGGCAGATCACCTGAGGTCAGGAGATTGAAACCATCCTGACCAACATGGTGAAACCCCATCTCTACTAAAAATGCAAACTTAGCCAGGCATGGTGGTGCATGCCTGTAATCCCAGCTACTTGGGAGGCTGAGACAGGAGAATCGCTTGAACCTGGAAGGCAGAGGTTGCAGTGAGCCAAGATCGTGCCATTGCACTGCAGCCTGGGTGACAGAGCGAGACTCCATCTCAAAAAAAAAAAAAAATTTTTTTTAGGCACTCCATTAAACAAAGTAAAAAGAAACATACAATGAATTTTGCTGATATTTTTATTTATCCCAGTATATCCAAAATATTATACTTGGTAATAAAATACAAGAATTATTGAGATATTTTACATTCTATTTTTCATATGAAATCTTTGGAATCCAGTGTGTGCTTTACACATGAAGCACATTTCAATTTGGACTAGTCACCTAGCCACGTTTCATGTACTCAGTACCTACATGTGGCTAGTGGATACCATAGTTCCAATGACAGTGTGTACGTGTGGTAGCGGAGAGGGGCGTGGGGGCAGTGTGTCTGAGTCCTGAAAGGAAGATAATCTGTTGCTTAGTACTCTGAGTTGGTGGGTGCTGTTGGCAACCAATAATTAAGCTCCTTAAGTTTGGGAATTGTCTTGATACTTTTATGTCATCCCATGGTGCTTTGCATAGAGTTAAACATTACGTTATTGTAAACTAGGTTCTGCTTTTACCAGTGATGTCTTTTCTGATGAAAAAGAACAGGGTACCTAAGTAGGCTATTGGTCACAGTACGCGATTTATAAAGAATTGACCTTCACTTGGAATAACTTTACTGAGCTGTTATCTGAATCATGCATTTCACAGTTGAATGCCGTTTAAGAACAAGTTTTGCCACCTTCGCCATATTCACTTTGTCACAGCCACACTGCATCACTTTTAGAGAGGCCTCTGATGTTTAGCTTTTTCATGACATTGTTGAAATTCTGTATGGAGATGAATATACATTCATTGTGCATTGTTACTAAACTTATACATATTTTAACATTGATTTTGTTTATCCACATAATATGTGTTTGTGATTTAAGTGAAATAGTGCTAAAGTTGATAACAAAAAAACGGATCCCTGTGGGTCCTTTTCCCTCTCTCCACCTCCCATGGCTACTTCTTACCCGAGAAGCAACTGTTCCCAGTATTTTATCTGTGCTTTTTTGTCAACCCCATTTCTAAAAGCCATCAAGTTTTGGCATTTCTGTGGACCTGTTTCAGCAAGTGGAGATTTTTACTCTCTTCCTTTCTGGGAGACGATTCTTCCTGGGTCTCACACATTTCTGGCCATCTTGCAAGCAGAGGTACTAACTCGCTTTGTTGCTGACTATTTTTTCAAGGATGTTTGTACAGTCTTGGGTGATATAGTGTCTTCCGCCAGAGCAAAAGGCTGTTTGCTTACAGCTTAGGAAGATAGAGATGTTATGGGCGTATTGCCCATTGTGAAAAATTCAGCTTCCCTAAGCTTGGGTTCCTCTCCTCCAGTGTAACTCCCTGTGTCTGCAATTTTCACCTGCACTTCTTTGGATGGCCAGGGGAATGGGGGCTTAGGGAACCAAGGCAGAACTATTGATTCTCTGGTTACTATTATTGCTGTGAGTAATAAATCGTCCTTTGTCTCTGACTCAAAAATCTCATGTCTTCTGCCAGCATTCATGAAACTGGCTGACTAAAACTTTGCCCTGCAAGTAGGGTAAAATCTCCGATCCTTCACAGCTTTTCATTTCCACTCCTCCAAATTTCTTAGTATTACAATCTTTGGTTAAATTTGTATCAAATGTATTTATAATTTTTACTGTATAAAAATTGTATCATGATGAGCTGAGTAGCATGCTATGATTCTGTCTCCTTTTCTGCCCCATGAGTCAGTCATTGCCTTTGAAAAATTTTTAGTTGGTGAGTTTTCTTTTACTCTCTGGTCAAGTAGACCCTTGCTTTTTGACAGCTCTGTAATACAGAAAACACAACTCATGGGTCAGCTGTCATATAACCTAGCAGTTCTTTCTTTTAACTGGGGTTCTGCCCTGGAAGCCACCACCATCCTGCTTTAATATGTACGGAATGCTTTTTAGGCTCTAGGCTGCATGGTTGAGCCTGCGGGCAGGCTTCCTAACCCATACTCATGGCCTCCGCTCACTTCCTCCACCTGCTGTGGAGGTTGGATAAGCTGTTCACTTAAAAAGCTTTTACCTGTTCTCTTCCCCAGCCTTTCCTGCAGTCCAGGTGGCTATGGAAAGCTTCTGGCAGGTGAGATGTGAGTAGAGGCTTATCAGGCTGTGGTGGGGAGGGCAGCTGGGTTCAGGGAAGGTTTGTCCTTTTTTGATAAAAGAGACAAGTGGACCCAGATGCCACTCATTTCCTTCTAGCTAGACTCTGGGTATGACACCAGGACCTGTGGCAGCCATTTCTGTGAGCAGGACAGACAGGCATACAGGCTGGCAGAGTCTTTAAATCAGTCTATAGCTGAAGATAGCCTTGTTCTAGACGTTTGTTGGTGTGTGTGACATGAGTCAATACATTTCCTTTTTGCTTAGGCCAGTTGGGGTTGGAATCTCCATTTCTTGTAATGAAAAAGTACAAGTGAATGCAAAACCTATTTGCCATCCCTAAATAGGTAATGGAGAGTGTAATCATGCTCAAGAATCTATGAGGTGGTCGTTTCAGAAAATGGGTTTAATGATGATTGTATGTTTGAATTTTGGACAGAGAATTCTTTCCTAGTTTTGGTTGTGTTTCTTTCTTCCATGTTCCTTTTGTAAGTTTTATAATGATTGCATAAAATGCTGATGGGGACAAGAGGGAAAGCGGGAGGCGTGTTGAGGGGTTCTCCAGATCTCATTAGGCTAACCTTGGACCTTACGGTGACTTTTCTTGAAAATACCTTATTTTATAACTCAAATAGTAACATTATGCTAAATTATGCTTTATTACTCATAAATAATTCATTTCCATAATTTAGTATTCCTAGCATTCTGAATTGCTTCGCTTCGCAAAGAGCAAAATTGCTTTCCCAAAACTGCTCATGATAAAAGACTTCAAGTTACACATCCAATTATTGGTTTGTTGTTTTCTACCTACTCACAGCTCTTTCTGGATTAGAAATTAATATGCTATTAAGATATTATGATGACTGATATAAAGGAAGAGAATTGTGAGTGGTGGGTTTATAGTGGAAATCTAGGGCAATTAAATGGGAATTTTGGAAACAGTTATTTTTAAGGGTCAGACATCTTTAAGATGCCATGAGTGGCTTCAGTAGCTGACTCAGCCAGGATCTTTAAACATAATACTGTTTGACCCTTGGGAGAAGACATATTCTGTCAATCACCTTATAAACTCAGCATCCAAGGGAAGGGGTGGGGAAGCAGTTCCTTTTTTGTTTTAGTATGACATCAGCAAGTTGTGGACATGAAGTTTGAGAGTTAGGTCAGAGAGGATACATGTTCTTGGAGTGCCATGTTTGTGTAGGCCTTGCTCTTGGGAACTAATTCATTCTGCTTTTTCTTTTTCCTTTCTTTTCTTTTTTCTTTTTTTTTTTGAGACAGAGTCTCGCACTATCTCCCAGGCTGGAGTGCAGTGGCACAATCTTGGCTCACTGTTACCTCTGCCTCCCGGGTTCAAGCGATTCTCCTGCCTCAGCCTCCCGAGTAGCTGGGACTACTGGTGCCCACCACCACGCCCGGCTAATTTTTGTAGTTTTAGTGGAGATGGGGTTTCACCATGTTGGCCAGGATGATCTCGATCTTCTGACCTCATGATCCACCTGCCTTGGCCTCCCAAAGTGCTGGGATTACAGGCATAAGCCACTTTGCTCATCCTGCTTTTAAGGTATCTCTGTGTGTTTCTAAAACGTGGGATGTGGGGCTCCATCCTATTCTTGTGCCCTTTGATTTGATACCTCTGAAGTGCAGCCTCATTAGCCGATAGCTCAGACTCCGAGGTGCCCCTTGCTCATGGGGTTCCCTCAGAAGAAAAGCCTCTTCCCATTGTCCTTGGCCTCGGTGGAACCTTCAGTTCCTTCAAGACCCCACCTGAGCCTTCACTCATGCTCATAGAATTATTAATAATTACCATCCCACAGCACTGCTGCCTGTGGTTTTGGCTGGGGCTCATTTTGCCTGTAGGTGGTAGTTGGGTATGTCTGTAACCTTCACTAATGAAGCCTCTCGATTGTAAGGTCTGTGCCTGATACATCTTTTCATTTACTTGCAGACAGAAGGTGCTCACTTCAACGTTTGTTAAGAGAATCGGGGGAGTGGTATATATCATCACGCAAAGACCAAGAGCTGTTTGTTTGCTCTGTGACCGTGAACGAGTCACTAAACCTTGTTATAGGTCTTGCTTTCCTCATCTGTAAAGCAAGATAATAGTACCTACCTCTGGGTCATGGTATTGGTCCCAACACATACAATGGCTTAGGTCATTTCAGCACAAATAAATGAGTGATTATCATTAGTCATCGCTGGTAAAATGCCCATTTTACTGCTTTGAATTCACCAGAAGTTAAAGCACACCCTTCAGAGACCTCTATGAATTGAGGGCATATTATGTCCATAGTCATCAGTGCTAAAAGTGTTTGTTCTGTGTTTCCCCCAAAAATGACCTTGGTGTTGACATGTCAAGTTCAGGGAATTGCAGAAATGAGTCATTCTAGTTGCAATCATTGCTCTTTTCCCTGTTGCTGGCCATATTTGTTTTCTTTCTTTTTTTTTTTTTTTTTGAGATGGAGTCTCGCTCTGTCGCCTGGGCTGGAGTGCAGTGGCCGGACCTCAGCTCACTGCAAGCTCTGCCTCCCAGGTTCACGCCATTCTCCTGCCTCAGCCTCCCGAGTAGCTGGGACTGCATGCGCCCGCCACCTCGCCTGGCTAGTTTTTTGTATTTTTTAGTAGAGACGGGGTTTCACCGTGTTAGCCAGGATGGTCTCGATCTCCTGACCTCGTGATCCGCCCGTCTCGGCCTCCCAAAGTGCTGGGATTACAGGCTTGAGCCACCGTGCCCGGCCCATATTTGTTTTCATAGCAAAATCTGATAAACTTCTTCCTCCTTCCCTCCCAGTGTCTACCAAACACGTGCTATTGAGCCAGGGGCTGTGGTGGAGACAAAGGAATGAGTAAGGCCTAGTATGCCCAGAAATCAGCATGACTTATTACAGATTTAATCAGTAGAGTTGCAGGACCGCTAATAAGCAGAAATGTAGGTAACAGTGTCAAGTTATTCATGTTTTGTAATTGCCACCCCTGTTGTTTGCTCTATGACCAGAAAAGTTGTTCTGGTGGTTTATGGCTTCACAAATGAGTTTAACTTAGGTTTCCATTTTCTTTCTTTCTTTTTTTTTTTTAAATTAAAGACTTTGTTAGAGCAGTTTTAGGTTCACAGCAAATGTGAGAGGAAGGTGCAGTGATATTCCATATAGTCTGCCCCCATAGACACATAGCTTCCCCCCATTATCAATAGATCCCACCTGAGTGGTGCATTTGTTACACTTGATGAACCTACGTAGACACATCATTATCACCCAAAGTCCATTATTTACATCAGGGCTCACTCTTGGTGTGGTACATTCTGTGGGTTTGGACAAATGTACAATGACGTGTATCCACCATTACAGTATCATGCAGAGCATCTTCACTCTCCTAAAAATCCCATCTTTCACCTATTCATCTTTTCCTCCCTTTAGGTAACCTGTTTCTATAGTTTTGCCTTTTCCAGAATGTCATAGGGTTGAAATAATGCAGTATGTAGCCTTTTCAGTTTGGCTTCTTTCTCTTTGCAATATGCGTTTAAGGTTCCTCCATGTCTTTTCCTGGCTTGGTAGCTCATTTCCTTTTGGCACCGAGTTACATTCCATTGCCTGGGTGTACCAAAGTTTGTCCACTCATCTACTGAAGGACATTTTGGTTGCTTCCAGGTTTTTGGCAAGTGTGACTAAAGCTGCTATGAACATCTGTGTGCAGGTTTTTGTATGGACATAAATTTTCAACTCTTTTGGGTAGATACCAAGGAGCACAATTGTTGGTAAGAGTGAGAAACTGCCAAACTGTCCTCCAAAGTGGCTGCACCATTTTGTATTCCCAGCAGTGATGAATGAGGGTTCCTGTCACTCCACCTATTCATCAGTGTTTGGTGTTGACAGTATTCTGGATTTTGGCCATTCTAATAGGTGTGTTGTGGTAGCTTGTTGTTTTAATTATTGGTTTGTAAGTGTGAGAATGAAGAACTCTCCCGAGGCTCTTCGTGCTCTTCGCCTGTGGTGCTGCAGACTTGGGCCTAGTTTCTCATTAGTTTTCTTTCCGTATAAAGAGATAGCCCCTACTCACCTCAGTTTACTGAGTACACTGCAGACACATGAAATGGGCAGCGGACTGATACACAGCTTTGACCCTGCAAAATAAGCTGAGCGTGACCTGTGTGTGTTCTTGGCCTCTCCCCAAACAAGAAGAGAAGTTGCAGCTTTGTGAAGTGATAAGGGCAAGTGAATAAAAATGTATGAGAAAGTCCCCCTCCCCCAGCCTTTCTCAACCTGGGTTCTGCAAGAGATTTAAGCTCTAATACCCTGAGAAGAGCGTTGTATGTGATGGATTAACTGCAGTCCCATGCATTAAGAATAGCAATAGCCATGTACCATGCCTGGGAGAATTGAGAACACTGACACCAGTCATTTTCTGTGCTCTGCGGGTCAGATGAGGAATCCCAGTTGAGAAAGGCTGAACGACTAAGTAGGATCCTTTGGGTTAATTGCCTGCAGATTCTGTATTTGTTTTCTTAGGCATCTCCTAATTAAGTGTTTGCTGTAGTAAGATCTTTGCTGTGTGTGATGTGTGTCTCCCTCCCCCAAGCCAATTGTTTTAGAAGTTTCCTTTGAATCTGGGTTCTAAATGTACACTTGTGAAAATATGCCTACTTCGAAGGTGCTTTGGGGCATGTGAAAACTAAATTGGCAGTAGGCGGACATCAGGCTGTTTTGTTTCTTGGAGAAGAAGGTGCTTGTTGGTGACCTGTTCATCTGTCCATTCCACACACCCTGACTGAGATTGCCATGTGCTGGGCACCGGGGTCATCAGGGGGAATGCAGTGTGGGATGATTTGTAAATCAAGAGTATACTGTGTCCTGGAGGTGACGCTCTGCTAAAAGAAGGCATGATACCTGTGCGAATTATAGAAGCTGAGTGGTAGGACTTACAGATGGAGCCTTCTATTCCTGTTTGCATGGGGTGTACGGGATTGGGGCAGAAAGAGAGAGAAAGAGAAGGAGTGTGGGGCAGAGAGAAAGAGGTTTTGTGTGTGTGTTCTGTGGGGCAAGAAGGCAGAGTTCTTCAAAGGCCTTTGCATCTGGGGAATTGCTAGTGGTTGGCTCAGCTTGGCCAGGACACTGGAATGGGGTTTGTGTGGGAAGAGCTGCAAGACTGAGCTGGAGAAGAGGGTAGAGGGCAGGAAATGCATAGCCAGCCTTCCTGGCATGGAGCTGAGGCTCTATCAGTACCCATCAGGGTCACCAAAGGAGGTCAGACTGGAGAGAGGCGTGACCGGACATACCTGTCAGAGATGGCCACGGTGACCCTGTGGAGTGGGGTGCACTGCTGGGTGGCTGTGTCGGACATTTGGAGAAAGGAGAGGCTTCTATGAGCCGGTGGTGTAAGTTGGATGGAGGGAAGAGGATGACTTGGGAAATGATGGGAACTGTTAAGGCACCCTTAAATGACCCGAGAATCTCAGGCAGTTGATCCAAGTGGTTATAAAGATGGGTGGAGGCTGCATCCTGGATTATCCAATGTTGCTATTGAACTACTTTTATTCCAATAGTTTCCAGAGGTTGAGAAGCTCATCTTATTTTTTTTTATTTTTATTTTTTTGCTGTTTACAGAGGTCATGATTATGTCTGCAAAACCTGGAAGAATTGGTGAGAAAACTCACACAAACAAGATAATGTAGTAAAGTACCAAATGTTTACAATCAAATTAACATATCAATACCAAAGACATTCATACATACAAACAGAAGACATAATGGAAAACAAGACCCTATTTATTACAGCACACAAAATACCAGGCATAAAAATAAGAGATAATGTCCAAAAGATGAAAACTACAGGCTGGGCGCGGTGGCTCAAGCCTGTAATCCCAGCACTTTGGGAGGCTGAGACAGGCGGATCACGAGGTCAGGAGATCGAGACCATCCTGGCTAACATGGTGAAACCCCATCTCTACTAAAAAATACAAAAAGCTAGCCGGGCGAGGTGGCGGGCACCTGTAGTCCCAGCTACTCGGGAGGCTGAGGCAGGAGAATGGCGTAAACCCGGGAGGCGGAGCTTGCAGTGAGCTGAGATCCGGCCACTGCACTCCAGCCCGAGCGACAGAGCAAGACTCCGTCTCAAAAAAAAAAAAAAAAAAAAGAAAACTACAAAATAATTCTGAAATCACAAAAATGAATTTGAAAAAATAGAAAGACATACCAAGTTGCTGGATAAGAAGATTCAATCTTATAAAGATGAGGTTTTATGTAAGGTATTATAAAACTAATGAGAAGCTCATCTTTAGCTTACTGTGTACCAGGCGAACTAAGCTTTTCGTGTACTTTTGTGTAGTTCTCATGACAACTCCACAGAGAAATGGAGGTATGGAGAGGTTAGTAACTTGCCCATGGTCACAGCTGACATGTGGCGAAGCTGGGTTTGAACCCCTCTCTGGCTCTAGTGCCACAGTGCAGCCTTTCTCAATGTGTCCCCATGATAGACCCTGTCTGCCCCAAACTTTCTGTGATTCTGAACAGGGGTGGGGGCCGTCCTTACTCCTTTGACCTGGCCAGGGAGTGGGTAACTGCCCAACATACAAAGTAGCTGTCAGAAGAACTGAGAGAACCTTGCACATTAATGTGGTCCATAATGAGCCCTTGAGAATATAACACTAGAGGAAAATTACAGGTTTTGATGATTTAGTTAATAAGAAAGTGAAAGATTTGTGAGAGGTGGACGTTTAGTCAAGTTTGACCGGTAACTTGAAAGGCGCATTTTTTGGTTTATTTTTGAGACAGGGTCTGGCTCGGTAGCCCAGGTTGGAGTGCAGTGATGCGATCTCGCCTCACTACAGCCTCCATGAAGAGGTCTTTTTTGTGGGTCTCATCTTTGTGTGTTAAATCCTTTCTTTGATTTCAGTCTTTTAATTTAATCCTTTTATCTATCCCTTGAGGATAAATATTTATTTAAAATGAAAATTTCATGAAAATAGTAATTAATTATTTAGAAAACAATTAAAAATTCTCTTAAGGCCTCATTTAAGATTTCTTGCTCCAAAACATTATGTAGAAAAGCTTCTTTTCTCATGCAGCCATTTACATAAGTTAACAGGCTTCTGCAACAGTCAGGGTCTTGCCTCAGCAGCCTGACTTTCCCAGCCATCATGCCACCTGGCCCAGAGCCACGGAACCTTAGGTTGCCTATATTTTCTGAGCCTTCTGTATGCCTGGGTTCCTTGGTATTTTTGTTGGAATTAGCGCTTCAAGAGCAACTTAAAATATGTTTATTCTGGCAGGTAAAGGGTGGAGTCATTAGGGTTGCTGGGGAAGCCACTGTGGTTAGAGAAGGAAGTCATGGCTGAGTATCTGGGCAGGGTAGGTGGGGACCTTGTGGGTGAGCTCGTCACCTCCACAGAATTCAGCTGTGGGGTGCTGGTGGAAGCTGGCGACGAGGGTCTGGGATGTTTCTAGACAGGGCACCTCTTACTAGCTTGTGTAAGACTGAGTATCTCTGGGCCTCTTTGGTCATTTGTAGAATGGGTTTAGTTATCCTCATCTTAAGTCCTTTCCAGAATAGGTGTAAGAATCAAATAAAACGTCTTCGAAAGCTCCTGAATGCATCTTACCTTTTTGTAAGCACTTACTTACAAAGTGCTCTTCCTCCCAACCCAGAGCTCTGGGTCACTCACTTCTATCGCTGGTGAATTGTTCTAAGTGTAAATTCTCACAGGGGCCAGGCAGTGTGAAAATGATTGAAGTGGGTGGCCTGGGTGGGGCCATGACCCATATCTGTCACCTACTTGAAATGCCAGTCTTGTTTTTATGGAAGGAAATCTTTCCTGATCTTATGGTGCATGATGTAACATGCATGAATTTGTCCTAGAGTCATGGAACAAACACATGAGACTGGACATATGTATATAGTCATGTACACATATACATGAACCGCAGGGCCGCCGTTCAGTGGATGAGCTCCAGCATGGCTCTGCTGATTGTTAAAACACCACTTGGTAATCGGCCACTGCCCAAGCCCCGTACCTCCATCCTTGTACCCCCCACCTCAGGTCGTCTGGACGTCCCTATCAGCCAGCAACTGAAAGGGCTGAGGCCTGGCCTGCACTCTGGGACTTTCCCTAGGCCAGGGACAGACACTGTGCCTTATGCCTGACAGGGGCCAGAGCTCTGCTCACTGTTAAATGTGTTGATTGTCACCTCTGTGGACAAATCCATTATTTTCATATGCATAGATGGATGTTGGAAGAGATTTTCTGCTTGGTGAAAGACTGACATTCAGCAGTTGAATTAATAGCTGTTCGCAAATTCAGTAGCCTCATTGAAGTGTAGCTTATCCCCTTGAAGTTAGAACAAAACAGCTTAATAAAAATTCAAATTTTAAAGCAATGGAAAACCAATAACTTGAGAGGATTCATTTCTTCTGAAGACATTTGTTGATCACCTGCTTTGTGCTTGGAAAAATAATACAAATGTGCCAGGGCTTGCTATTGCTTTTGGTACTTGCAGCCCTGTGGACCTGGGGAATGGGAAAGGACTCCCCAGGCGGACACAGCTTGTGAGTAGCAGAGATGGGACTTGGGCCCAGGTCTGAAGATTCCGGCGCCTCTGCTCTGACCTTCAGCCTCTCTCTCAGCGGATATGTGGAAGGAGAAGGTGGAGATGCCACAATCCTTTCCTCATCCCGGTGGGCGGATTTATATGTAAACCGGGAAAGTCCCTACAATTGTATTTTATTTACAAAAAGACAAAAGCCTTTTCCTGTTTTTCTTTTCTGAGACCATTTGCAACCCATAAAGTCTGAAAAGGCAGCCAACGAGAATGACAGATCCATGTGCTTCCACAGGCTTGAGAATGAGACAGGGCGTACTGCCACTGCTTTGACCTTGAGGCTCAACGGCCATCTGCCTGGATTTAACAGTGACATTCCTCCCTGTCCTGGTGCTCGCACCCCTCGGATGTGAAGCCTTGGAGTTCCTGCAGTCGCTCCGTGGCTCCCTTTACCCGTGGGTGTTTGCAGCTGGACTCAGGAAGGGAGCAGATGTGATAAAAACGACTTTAAATAGCCCAGTGCAGTCCAGGAAAATGGACGTTCTGGAGCAGAAACAGCAGAATCAATTAGCTAGGGTCGATCTGCTTTCCTGAGACCGGAAAGAAACCAGGACCAAGAGTGCACTGCAGGTTGCAATGGGGCACTGCTGGCCCGCCTTAGTTTTTTGTGCTTGGCTGCAGGTGGGCTTACTGGAAGGTGGAGGGGTGTCTCCTGGCCAGAGTCTCTCCTTACCGTCAAACTGTACGTGGAGAACTCATGGCCTCATTAGTTTGGTCCTATGTATCCAATGACGTTGGAAGAACTGCTGCTCATTTCATTAGGAACTGTTGACACAGGGATGCATTTATTTAAGAAGATAAAGATTGCAGAGTTAATTACTACAAAATAATATTATAGAAGTAACACATCATTTTGGAAAAAATGGGAAAATAATCCACTACTCTTCTGTATCTCAGGGACAGCCATTTTAATATTTTTTCTTCATTCCTACAATCTTAAAATCTATTTTAAGAAACATATAGCTATGGTCATATTATAGATACAGTTTTTATACTCTGCTGGTCTTGGGTGACTTTATTATAAAAAGACTTTTCAGAGATAGAAACTACCTTCCCTCTGCTCCCCGCAAGATGAATTTAACTTTTTTCTTTTGCTTATAAAAGCAATACATGGCTTGGCTTTAAAAAAATCAAACTATATTGAAAGCCAGTAGTTTCTTTATGATTCAAAAGGCCACTGCCACTTTTATTTTTGTCTTCTGCATGCCTTTTCGTGTGTGGATTGCATAAGCTTTTTTCTGTAGTCTTTCTCTTGTAAGGAGTGGGATTTGGTTCTGAGGGAGGGGGTCTGGCAAGATCCGTTGCTGACACTTCAGAGATGCCTTTAAAAATAGCTCCATGTCGCGGGCCCGCGGGCCTCACTGCTCTGCAGCCTCCATCCCAACGTGAGGGTCTGAAACCTCTTCAAAGCCATAATTCTTTGCACAGCCAAAGCCACGAGGTCTGCGGAAGGAAGCGAGAAGAACAGGGTCACCGGAAGCTGACCTGCTTTGATTTGGAGCATTAGAAGTTACACTCAGGAAATGTGGACATTTTCATAGCGTTTTATATATCTCTCTCTCAGGTGGGCTGCATCTGGTTAAAATGCCTTCTGCAGAGAACTGTAGAAGAAAAGCTGCTGACAGAAAGCATCAGTACAGACTCTTGTATTTTTTTCCTGCCCTATCTATGGTGATTTATCAGTTGGTTCTACAGGATAATAGTGAGGGTAGTTAATTTTCTCATTTAGCGCTGTCTCCTATAGTGCTCATTCATTATGGGCTGTTCATCTCAAATATTTTTATGTTTAGACATACATGTATGATATTGTATGATATTGATTCCGTTTATGTGAAGTCTTGATTCTGCTTATGTGAAATATCCAGAATTAGGTAAGTGTATAGAGGCAGAAAGTAGATTCATGATTGCCTAGGACTGGGGCTGTTGAGGGACCGTGAGCGGTCACTTCCAGGGACTGAAGAATTTTTGGGGGTGGGGGAGCGATGAAAATGTTCTAAAATTAAGTCTGGTGATGGTTGTACGGTTCTGAATACACTAAAAACCATTGAATTGTATACTGGAAATCAGTGAATTGTATGGTGTATAAATTATTTATCGATAAAGATGTTAAAAAATGAATATTTATGTATATCTGTATCTACTGCAGTACTAAACAATGCAGCCAATACATCACCATTGCAAGGGCATGTCCCTTTGTCCCTTAAAGACAGAACAGACATGTGAGAAACAACGCTTTACCCGTAGGAGTGAGTGGAGATTCAGGCCTCTGAAGATTATTTTTTATTTTTTGTATTTTTGAGGAAGGATGGAGGGCTACTCAATAGTGAACCGGAGTGGGCTGGCTCACAAGAGCTGATGGTTACATTTTCAGTATTTGGCAAGCAAATTGACATCAAATTGGCAGCTTGAAATTGGCAATAGGGGCAGTGTATTTACACCATGGAAACTGGCAAATGCTGCAAGTCAGGGCCTGTTTTCCTCCCAGAGAGCCAGTGAAACATTGACCGTCATGCCGCTGGCCCCATTCTGTTGTACCTTATGTCACAGGTCAGCTTTACTCCAGGCAGTTGAATTAAGAGCTGAGTTTAGGAGAATTGTCTTTATGTGGGGTGGGGTGCCCAGGAGGACTGACTGTGAAATCTGCTAGGCTCACATTCCCTCCACCAGGAAGCATCTGGCTAGCTAACATGTCTATTTAGGGTTGGGGTGCTGACCTGAAGGGCCTCCTGTTTCGGGGGAGTTATGCTCTGTGAATAGTCTGCTAATCATCAATGACTGCTTTTGCATGGCCTTTCTGCTTTTGAGAAAGAAAAATTTGATTCTCAAATCCTGGGACCGGATTTGTTAATTAGTGCTACTCTTGCACTGGAGGCTACCCTGTTGGGAGCTCTGGATGAAATTTGCAACAGTAACTTGTGAAACTAAGCAACAGAATCCACTTTACTTCTCATTCATCTTCTTTAATTTATTCAATCTGATTTAGGCTTAGATATCTAAAAGTCATTTTTTTTTTTCAGACAGGAAATATCTCAATTATTCATATCCTTCTCATATTATGAGCTGAGCATATCGGTCCCTTGAGAAATCATTGCCACATATCTTACTGCTGTTCCATGTGTTACTTTGTCAACATCTCTGAGATTAGTAATTAGATGATTGGACACACTGGAAATTGTGGAAATAATAAAGGTTTTGAAAAACCTCAGGCGATACAATTGGCTAAAGTTTAAACCCATATATAAATTCTCCTTATGTCTACATGGTTTAGATTTCTTTCACTTTTTGATTATTTTTTATTAAAAGGAAAAGTCACTGCAGGATCTTAGTGTTTGAATATAGTTTACTAATATTTGGTCTGTATTTTTTCCTTCTGTAATGATCAAAATGAAATTTTAACAGGAAACTTTCCTGAGAATGGATCCTTCCCCCAAATGGAAACATTTATGTAGTTCTTTTCGATAATACATATTGTAAAATTCAATCAGTACATAAAAAGCAAAAGTGACGCTTGATCCTGTCAACCTAAATAGGAAACAGAGAGAGAGGCTCTCTAAATGAAAAAGAGATTTATTTGGAAATGAGATTGGCCATGGGAGTACACTTGCCATGGTAAACTATGTACGTATTCAGGGAGGTAAAGGAACACTAAGGTTTTTTAGAGGAAAATGAGGAGGGTTACATCATTGTTTTGAGATAATTAGCCTTGGCTACAAAGATCAATAACAAGGGTGGTGCCAGTCCGAGGTTGGATAGGCAGTTGTTGGGTAGATGTCCTTGCAGGGGTATTTTTAATGTAAGGTTGTGAGGGCCTTTGCATAAGATTGTAGTTTTTGCAGTCATTTGTGATCATTTTTGTTATTAGGCAGACAAGCATGAGAACTCTCTCTTCATGGCCTTCTTTGGCTCTATTTGTCAGGTGTGTGTGTGTGTTTTTTTTTTTTTTTTTTTAAACATTAGTTGGCCAGGCACAGTGGCTCACGCTTGTAATCCCAGCACTTTGGGAGGCCGAGGGAGGCGGATCACGAAGTCAGGAGATTGAGACCAGCCTGGCCAACATGGTGAAACCCTTTCTCCACTGAAATACAAAAAATTAGCTGGGTATGGTAGCGTGAGCCTGTAGTCCCAGCTACTTGGGAGACTGAGGCAGGGGAATTGCTTGAACCCGGGAGGCGGAGGTTTCAGTGAACCAAGATTGTGCCACTGCACTCCAGCCTGGCGACAGAGCGAGACTCTGTCCCCCCCCCCCAAAAATTAGTGACTTTATTTTTATTTTGACAGCATTCACATCCTACCCTCCAGAGATGAGTGAGAGATACTTTTTATAAAGCTGGACTGATACCTGTGATGTAATGTGTTAAGTGCAAAAGGCAGGTTAGAGAGCAGGGCATATAGTATGATGTGATTTACGTACAGAAAGTATACTCTCAGATATGGGAGAATTTATACCCTTGACAAGAGTATGTGTTTGTGCACATAAATGAGGAATAGACCAGTAGCCACCTTTTTCTTCCTGATAGCTGTGAGGTACTTCATTGTACATATGCACCATAATATGTGGAACCAGTCTGCTATTTGTGGATGCTCAGGAGACAGTTTTAGAATTCAAAACAGTTATGGAATGAAAATGTACAACATTCTCATTCCGTATAGTAATTTGTATTAGTTTCCTATTGCTGCTGTGACAAATGACCACAAACTTCGTGGCTTAACACAACACAAAGTTATTGTCTGACAGTTCTGGAGGACAGAAGTCCAAGATCTGTCTCAGTAGGCTAAAGTTAAGGTGTTGGCAGGACCTTGTTTTTCCGTGGGCTTTGGGGAGAATCTGCTTTCTTGCCCTTTCCAGTTTCTAGAGGCTGTCCGCATTCCTTGGCTCATGGGCTCTCTCCATCCAGCAGTTACATCACTCCAGCTTCTGCTTCCATTGTTGCATCTCCTTCTCCCACTCTCCTACCTTGCCGTTTCCCTTATAAGGGTCCCCGTGATTATACTGGGTCTACCTGGATAACATGGGCTAATCTCCTCATCTCAGGATCCTTAGCTTAATCAAACCTGCAAAGTCCTTTTTGCCTTGTAAGGCAATATATTCACAGGATCTGGGGATTAGGATGTGAACATCTTTGGGGAGCACTGTTTGGGGACCTTACTGTAGATCCTAGGGATGCGAAAATGAACAGCACAGTTTTCTGCATCTCAAGGGGTTGTAGCCTTGAAGGGAGTGGGAACTCATGAAAGGATGTGGGGTATTGGAAGATCTGCATTCATAGTGGCTGAGCCTTGGGTATAAGGTGGGAAGTGGCCAAAAATGAAAGTGGAGGGAAAACTGGAGCCAGACCAACACTTGCCTAGGTGAGCTCATGAAATGGGACTGTATTTTGTGGATGAGGACTTCTTGTCCTGGGGTTAGTAGAAGGCTGCCAGGTGTTCCTGTATCACCTGGCATTGTCTGTAAAACTTGAGGCATGTGTGCATTTTTCTGTGGAGAGGGTCCATGATGATATTCATCAGATAACAATGGGGTTTATGAGCCAAAAGTTCAATGCTGCAGCTGTGGTTGATGGGATGCCTTTGGAAGACTTTAAATAGGTAATTAAAGTTGTGCCATGGAAACCTGTTCCTGAGTGGAACTTAGGGGTATAGGAGTAGAGGCAGGGACATCCTTAGGAGGCTCCCCAGTAATGGGAGCCGAAGATGATGGGCAGGGCAGGCAGTGGGAGCAGAGCATTGGGATTGGGTCCAAGGTAGATGGGGATGTGTAATTGACAGAACTTGGATAACTTCATGGATGAGCAGGGCAGAGGGTAATTGGCAGCATTCTGGATGGATGAAGGCCCTGTTAGTAGACCAAGGGAATGTAGATGGTGAGCAGGCTTAGGGGTTATCATGGGTTGGGAGGGAGCTGATAAATTCAGCTTTAACGCCAGGTACAGTGGCTTACGCCTATAATCTCAGCAATTTGGGAGGCTGAGGTACGAGGATTGCTTTAGTCCAAGAGTCTGAGACTAGTCTGGGCAACAGAGTGATACATTGTCTCTACAAAAAATAAAAAAAATTAGCCAGGCAGGTGTGGTGGCACATGCCTGCGGTCCTAGCTGCTGGGGAGGCTAAGGTGAGAGGATCACTTGAGTAAATCTTATTACTGCACTTCAGACTGGGCAACAGAGTGAGACCCTGTCTCAAAGCTCAAAGGCAGTAAATACATAAATTTGGTTTTGTACATATTCATAGCGTAGATCCTGTGGGACATTCAAATAGAGGTAAATAGTATACAGTATGTGGTCATAGCAGTTTCTAGAGTCCACAGGTATAGAAATTCATGAACTTTCTATATATTCATTCTTATTTAATATCTTCATTCTTATTTAATATTTAATATCTTATCATTGCATCAGTCTGATGAGGGCTGGTGGATGAACTGTCACTGACATGAGGGTGATGATAATAATGAATAATAATTATAGATAATGTATGTGAACATTCACCATGCCAGGCTAGGCTCTGAGCACTTTACATTTATTAGTTTAGTTTATCCTCACAGTAGCCCTGTAAGAGTTGCTTCCATCATCCCGTTTTATAGATGAGTCAGCCAAGTTCCAGAGAGGTTGAGGAGCTTACCCTGAGTCACACAGCTAGGGAGGGGTGGAGCTAGGATTTGGACTCAGATGGCTGGGTGTGGTTCTAAAGCCTGTGTCAAGCCCCTTGGGGTGGGGCTGTGGCCCATATTCATGCTCGTCAACCCCAGTTCCTGTGTTCTTTCTACTCTGTGACCACTGTCTTTCAGGGTGGGAGGGGACATGGAGGAGGTTAACAGTGGCATTTCATAGCCAGTGGTGGGAAGAAAGGGATCCCAGAAGAGGGGGATGGGGGTATTGTCAGCAGGGAGCAGAGAGTTGTGGCATCCCTGGGGGCTGCAGCGCGATGCAGCAACAGCCATGTGCAGAGGAGTTGGTTTTGGGCTTGAACCCGGGGAGGTCAGTGTTCCTGCAGAGCCAGGCTGGAGAGAGAGTGGCCAGACACGGGAGAGGAAGGGCAGCACCGTGGGCATCTGTGGCTGGATCTGAAATGGTTTGGGAAGAAGTAGCAAGTGATCCTGATACTGCAGGAGCCACGCGTTGGGGAGGGATGGGTCTCCTTGCTGCAGGGGCGTCTGTGCTCCTGAGAGTCAGCTTAGAATCTCAGGGCCTGCCGAACTGGCACCACTAACAGTGAGGATTCTGCCACACGACAGGACTCACAGCCTTTGGGAGCCTGAGCACTATGGGCCAGGTGCCAGTCTTTGCCTTCTTTGCTCTTCGTCTTTGCTGAGGGCCAGCTCACTGCTGGTGAGGAAGGGAGAAGGGATGCAGTCCCCAGTCCCACTCACTGGGCTGCTGACACGGCTGGACAGGGGCACAGCGATCGTTTCCAGAGGGGGGCCTTTGAAGGCAGCCTGGTGTGCAGAGGGCAGGCCTTCCACAGGGCAGGGACTGAGTTCCCAGAGTCCTGTGAAGTTCCAGCAGCTGATAGGAAGAACGGGGCAGTGCTTGAAAGAAAAGACATGAGCCAGAATATCACAGGCTGACATTTTGTTTATGCAAGCACTTATGTGGTGTTGGTTTCAAAGTCCTTTAAAATCGGGGACTTTAATGTGAAGTAATTGGCTCTTTATGGAAAGGTTTCCAGTTACAAATGGGGAGCAGGTGATCTCAGATTCCAGCCAAACTCAGTTAAAAGGCCAAGTCTTTGGTTTTCTGAAATCGAAGCTCCGGGCTCCCATGACATGCCTTCTTTCCCCTTCCCTGCTCTTGCCCGAGCTCATTAATGCGCCTTTCTGTGTCATTTGCTGCTGTTGCCCACAGCCATGGGATTCCAGCAGCTCTCAGCAAGTTCGATGAACATCACCGGTGCTGTTTTGCTTTTATTTATTGACAAGTGTGCCGATTGTGGTTTTTCAGAAGGCTGCTCTGTAGGTGTGGCTGTTGTGGTAGAGGAAGGGTAGTGTTGGGGCAAGATTGCTAGAGAAGGAGGGGAGAAGCCCAAATCTTGCCCAGCCCTGCCAGTATTCCCCGACCTGGGGTCTGCCCTTTGGAAGCACAGGAGGCCATGCACTTCTAGCCGTGGCGATTGCCCAACTCCTGTGTGAGATTCGGCAAGTTCTCCAGAGTGACCTTGAAAGAGGTATTGTGAAATTCTTAAGAACTTGAAGTAAAAAATTAAACTCTTACTTTTTTTTAAAAGGTGCCATTTACTCTACTAGGAAGTAGAGTTGTGAAATTAAACACTGACAAGATGTTCTAAACCTACCCTGGAGGAGGTAAATTACTATTTTGAGAGAAGGAGCCACGTCTGCTGAAGTTCCCATGTTTCAGTCACTATGGCTGCACAGAAAATCATCCCCAAACACAGTGCCCTAAAACAGCAGTCATTGCTTTTGTTGCTCATGGTTTCGGTGGGGCAGGAATTTGGGAGCTCCTCATTTGGGTGGTTCTGGCCCAGGGTCCCTCGTGGGGTTACAGTTGGAGGGTTGCTGGGGCTGAGGTCATCTCTCAGACTTCTTCCTCACATGCCTGGTGCCTGGCCAGGGAACCCTTGAACAACTGGGGGCTAGAACAGATGGGGCTGTTGGTTCATCTCTCTTCTCGTAGTCTTTCCAACTCATCCCTCCAGCATGGTGGCCTTGCAGTTGCCAGACGTCTTCAGTGATGGCTCTGGGTTCTGAAGGCACATGTCCCAAGAGCCAACTGGGTGGGAGCTGATTTTCCTTGTGTGACACAGCCTCAGGAGGTGTGCCGCATCACTTTTGCTCTTGGTCAGTCAAGTTGCAGTGGTCTTCCCAGGTTCAAGGGAAGGGAACCAGCCCCACTGTCAGTGACAGAATGTTGGGGTCACACTGAGAGAGATGCACATGGAATGGAATGGGAACCACGTTGGCATAGCCATCTTCAGAAAAACAGTCTGCTGCGCCCCGGGATGGGGAGCTTTGTTGGAATTCACTTGTTATAACTGATGAGCTTTGGAATGAAGGTGTTAGAGAATCTTCACTAGGGATCTGGTTTCTGTCTTCCATCTGGAGACGATCAGAATTGAAAGCAAAAAGTAAAGGACATGGAGGCAGCTGGGCTCTTGACTGTTGATTCTTCTTTTCTGCGTGATGAGGGATAGAACTAGGACTGGAGAGACTCGGTACCTTGTGACCAAGCAGGGGACCTTGTGCCCAAAGTCGGAGGGAATCTCCAGGGGAAACAGAAGCTCAGGAACACATGAGTGGGCATCAAAAGGGTTTGTGTTTGCTATGGTGAGGGACTTCGGTCCTTATAGTGCCAGCATATCCTGGTCGTGATCAAAGGACTTTTCATCCAGTCCCCCTGGCCCCTCCTGTTCTTTGGAAGTGAGGGGGAGCAGCCCCAGGCTCTGCTCTCACAGATGCCTCTGTGGTGAGGAAGTGGCCACTCAAACACCCTTCTTGTTTGAGTCACTCCTTGGCAGTGGCCTCTTTCATGTAGCTCATGCTGGAGGCTGTGAACCAGTGAGTCTCTCGGTGTGAGAGGTCCTTTAGGAAATGCTGTAGTTGTTCAGCAAATGAAGTGAAGAAATGACTGCACTGGGCAAAGTTTGGCCTTCCAAGTGTGAACACAGGCCTATCTTGCCTCATATATATATGTGTGTATATATATATGCATGCCTAGTCCCCTTTTTAGATTTTTTTGTTGTTGTTGTTCGTGTGTGTGTGTGTGTGTGTGTGTGTGTGTGAGACTTGGTTCTTAGAGGATCAGACATTTGTTTAAGATATATTCAGTTAACTATGTGCTTACTATGTATTCACCCATGTTATGGGGTGGAGAGGAGAAAGGGCACCGGAAAACCCATTTTTCTTTTTTTTTTTAAGACGGAGTTTCCCTCTTGTCACCCAGGCTGTAGTGCAATGGCATGGTCTCAGCTCACTGCAACCTCTGCCTCCTGCAGAAAACCCATTTTTACAACCTCTGTGTTCTCTAAGCCCAGTGGAAGAGGAAAAGAAAAGGCAGTAAAGACCCCTACAAGTGAGGACTGGCTCTCTGGGTTCAGGAACTTGAATTTGGGATCTGAGTGTTTAGAAGAATGTTAATGCCCATCAATGAGCAAGAGACGGGACTCTGTGGGTCCCCTCACCACTGCCATCCTTCCCCTTCCAGCACTGCCATCCTTCCCCTTCCAGCCCCTTGACACTGGGTCTGGTGACCTCAGAGAGAGGGATATGTCGCCACTGATGAGTGCTGATGGAAACTGTGGGCTTGTTCTGGGAAAGGGTTGTGTGCCAACTGGGGACACATGGTTATAAAGCAGTCTGATGGACAACTCTTCTGAGTTTCGATTTTTCATTTTCTGTTCTTAGTAGTTTTCTTTCTCCTTTGAGTTGCTACTTTTGGACCATTTCTTTCTTTGGTTTGTAGGGTTTTGATTGCCTGACCCCATCTAAGTCCCTCAGCCTTAGTATCTACAGATGCAGAAAGCAAGGTCCAGCAGGTCCTTCTGCCCTTGGCAGGGCTAGATCCACAGATCAGTCTCCCAGCAGTCTCCCAACAGGCCAGTGCTTGACCTGTTGGAATGGTCCCTATTCTTCCAACTGTGGTGTTCAAAAAGTTTGTTAGAATAAAACATTCTAAATGTCACTGAATGTGTCATTGGTGGATTTAGACCATTGGGTTGCTTTTTCTTCCCGTTTCAGGAGATGTAACGATTAACTGTGTGACTCATTAAACAAACAGCACACAAATACTCCAGCTCAATGAGTGTTCTTTAGTAAGTCACTTTGGGAAAATCCATACGGTGTTATCCTTGCTTAAAACATATTTTAAACTTTTCTTTTGCAGGTGCTTTTAGATGTGGTTATATATGTGAATTATTAATAATTGAAACATAGGTTTGGTTGTCATAAGAGACCCCAAATAGTTATGGTCTAAACACATAGCTGGGTGGAAGCAGTCCAGGGTTGCTGTAATGACACATGGCATCAGAAATGCTGTTTCCTTCCTTCTGCTCTGCTTTTTCTAGAATGTTGAGTGCGTTAACATGGAGAGAAGAGGTTTCCATATTCTACATCCCATGTCTGCCATGTCACATGCCAGTTAGGGTGAAGGGAGAAGAGGGAGGGGAAAGCTTGGCTTCTCTCTGGAAGGGAATCCCTGGGAAAATACAGTTTGCACTCAGATCCCATTGGCTAGAACTTCATCTCATGGCAATTCCTGGCTGCAAGGAAGGCTGCGAATAAGATTTTTATTCTCAATACCAGATTCCCAGCTAAAAGCTGTGGTTCTGTTACTATAGAAGAAAGAGGAAATATCACAGCATAGCCAGCAGCCTCCGTTACAATGTTGGTTTTGATTATTCTCAGAAGGAGCACTTACTTCACTGGGTGCACGTTTGATTTGGGAATCAAACTTGAGCCAAATCTGGTGAATAAGGATGTTCAAGCACTAGGCCACACTCATGCTGGGATGCACAAGGGGTAATCATGAGTGATGAGTAGATTTTTCTAGTGTGGCTCATACACTGGTTCTGGAAGCCACAGCATCACAGAGGGGCTCCGGCGGTGCAAGGAGTGAAAGCTTTGATGGAGAAGACAACATCCTCCCAGGACGATGTCTCTGAAGGGGAGCACTCAGATTATGCAACTTCTGGTGACAGTTTACATTTATTGAATGCCTACTCTATGCTGGCCTTCATTTGTTATGTGGGTTATCTCATTTAATACACATAAAATCCATATGTGGTAGGCAGATACTATTACTATCTCCTTTTTGTAGATGAGGAAACGGGCATAAATTGCTGGAGATCCTAAAATGAGGAATTGGTGGAACTAGGTTTTGAACAGGAGAGTCCCTGCTCTTAGTCTTAAGTGAAAGTCTATACTCTGGATGGTGCAGCCCCAAAGTTTGCTTCTCCTACTCAGTTCCAGAAGAGGGATAGCCAGGCTTATTCCACCCCTAGGCAGGAGGGTGGAGGATTCTGTTCTGGAGAAGTTCACGCATCATGGCTGTGCTGAAGGTGGAGAAGGTGGAGACCCAGAAGCGCTTTCAAGGCAGAGCAGGTGACATAGGTGGAGGCAGAAACAGCAGCAGCTTCCGAGGAACTGGAAGTCATCTAGTTAAGTTTGGAATAGATGGTCTGTATGGGTGAGGGAGAGCCATGAGAAATTAGACCTCAGAGATGGGCAGGGGCCCAGTGTTGGAGTTTCTAGGCTGTGCCAGGGAGCTTGGGTTTTATTCTGTAGTGAAGTTGGGGGGTTGGGGGCGGTGGGAAAGGATTGGGGGAGATGAGATGAGAGGAAAGGCAGGCAGAAGTCGGCTGTTGTGAGCCCTGTGGTGGAAGGTGGTGGTGGTTGGGATTTGGTCTCTAGGATTTAGTCTGATTAGCTATATGTGTGGTGCAGTGTCAAGGATATGATTTTTTAAACTTTCTGTATATATTTTTCTCACTACTATTCTGTCTGTTAATTTGCAGATGACAGGATCAGATCTCAGAGGGAGCTGCTTACTAATTTGGGTCAAGAAACACACATCATTAAGAAAGAGGCTTCTGTTGATCAGAGTGGGGCATATGCATTCAGCTACTTTAAAAGCAGTTTTCAGTCACAAAAATAATAGTGGCTGCCAGATGTTTGGTGAGAGCTTGCCACGAGTCAGGCAGAGCTTACATGCGCTCTGTTGTTTAATGCTCTTGAGAGTGCTTTGAGGATGCTGGTGTTGTACCCGAATTTCAGATGCAGATGCAGATGCTGAGGTCCGGAGAGGCTGAGGTACTTGCTTAGCCACAGGGCCAGTGAGCGGTAGAGGCAGGGTTGGAATTCAGCTCTGTAATCCCTCTGCTGTGTGCTTTCCCACTGTATGAGTTAAAGAGAAGGGAGTAGTGGGTGTGCTGTGTACTCACCTTGTAGTGCACTGTTCAGAATCATGGTTCCAGGGGACCATTCACACAGACCCTGATCCTCCAGGTGGCATTAGGTATGGCCAGGGATAAATGTTGATATGGTTGGGCTGTGTCCCCACCCAAATCTCATCTTGAATTGTAGCTCCTGTAATCCCCAGGTGTCGTGGGAGGGACCTGGTCGGAGGTAATTGAATCATGGAGGCATGTTTCCCCGTGCTGTTCTTGTGATAGTGAATAAGTCTCATGAGATCTGATGGTTTTATAAGGGGCAGTTCACCTGCACATGCACTCTTGCCTGCCACCATGTAAGACGTGCCTTTGCTCCTCCTTGACCTTCTGCCATGATTGTGAGGCCTCCCCAGCCTTATGGAACTGTGAGTCCATTAAACCTCCTTTTCTTTATGAACTACCCAGTCCCGGGTATGTCTTTACTAGCAGTGTAAGAACAGACTACTACAGATGTCTTGCAGTGGTTTGCAAAGTATGGACCCCCAAACAACAATGTAAGCATCACAAACTGTTTTTGTTTCCTGTGGCTGTTGTTATAAATTACCACAAATTTAGTGGCTTAAAACACCAATTTAGGCTTGGCATGGTGGTGCACTCCTGTAGTCCCAGCTCCTCAGGGGAGCTGAGGTGGGAGGATCACTTGAGCCTGGGAATTCGTGAGCTGAGATTGCGCTACTGCGCTCCAGCCTGGGTGACATAACAAGACTCTGTCTCAAAACAAAACAAAACAAAACAACCCCAACAATTTATTCTGTTACAGTTCTGGAGGCCTGAAGTCTGAGCCGAGTCTTACAGGGCTAAAATCGAGATGGTGGCGGGGTTTGTTCCTTCTGGAAGCTGCAGCAGCAGAGAATCTGCCATTCCTTGCCCCTTCCAGCTTCTGGCGGTGGCCTGTATCCCCTTGCTTGTGACCACACCAATGCAGTCTCTGCTCCTTCCTGTCGTGTTGCCTTCTCCTCTTCTGTCACCTAATCTTCCTCTGCCACCCTCTCGTAAAGACCCCTGAGATTATGGGTTTAGCAGATAATCCAGGATAATCTCCTTACCTCAAGTACCTTTACTGAATCACATCTGCAGAGTCCCTTTTGCCCTACAAGGTAACGTTTGCAGGTCCCAGGGATTAGGACCTATATATCTTTGGGGGCCATTATCTTTCACACCCAAGAATTTATGAGAAATACAAAAATTTAAACCCCACCCTAGACCTACAGAATCAGAGACTCTGGGGCCGGGGCCAGCATTCTGTGTCTTAACCAGTCCTCTGGGCGATTCTGATGGATCCTGAAGTTGACACTGAGCTCACACAGCTCAGCCTGTAAGTGGAAACTGTCCACTGAGCCAGGCGCTGGGAAGAGATCAGTCCAAGCCATGGACATAATAATCTCTCCACAAGGATATGAAGTGGCAACAAGAAGCAGAGGCACTTGCCGTGAGGGAGCTTGCTTTTGCTGCTCTTGGGGAAAGCTGGTCTGAGACATTTAGACCTGGAATTTATGCAAGAGGAGAGGGACACATGATCTAGGTGAAACTACCGTGACACAGATGGGAGGAGGAGAGGCATGGAACAAAAATGGGAGAGGTGACATTTGACTTGGGTCCTTCAGACAAGCCTGTGCCTATAGCGCTACTGAGGATGAGCAGGCTGGCCAGGTTGGGGCTCACCTGCCAGAGAGGCCTCGAGGCATTGTGGAGACAGCCTTCTACTGTTGAGGCTTCAGTGGTAGCTTTTGGAGCATCTGAGAGGAAACAGGTGTGGTAAAAAGGGCAAGAGTCAGATGTGGAGGGTCCTGGCTTTGCCACTTGTTACCTGGGCAGCTGGGTGTGCTGCCTAACCTGTGGCATCTCTCTGTCCTCACCTGTGGGGTAGAGATGATGCCGTCTTGCAGGGTTGGGAGAGGATGCAGGAAGATGAGGGAGGATGCAGGAGGATGCTTGCAGACCATCTAGCATGCGTGCCGGGCATGGAACAAAATGAACACAGGCTGACAATGCTTTCACGTGTGGCTGGAGTAGTACACTGCAGAAAGGGACCTGTGGTGCACGCATTTAGAGCATGTGACTGTGGCTCCTAGGACGTCATTATCCAGACTCCTCCCAGCACCAAATGTAGTACTTGTCCAAACAGCCAGTCAGGGCCTTCCACAAAGGGTTTATCGTCTTTGATTTTTTTTGGAAGTAGCAAGACTTTGATGAGGCATTTTGCTCTGTTGGCTCCTACTGAATTCTGTCCTGCATGTTTGCCTCACTTACCAGATCAAAGGCCTTGGGGTCCACCCAGTAGGCCTTGAAATATTAGGACAAACAGAAGGTGCAAGTCACAGAAGCCAGCCTGAGCTGTCTTAAGCCAAAAGCAGTGTTTATCATAAGGAATCATAAGGCTCATTCCTATGGGAGGGGAACTCTGGCCATCATCTCCACCTATGTGCCTTTTTGCAGTTCTGTTTAGTTGGTTTTTTTGTTCTTCTGGCCTCAGGGTAAAGTATGGCTGCCTATGATAGAGGGTTGGTCACACAAAGAGATGTAACAGTCCTGCAGACCCAACTCAAGACTCCCACGCCAGAGAGTATGACTTGTCTGTGGAGGGGGCCTGATCCCAGCCATGCTGTTAGCTGTGGCTGTTGGGGACTGGTGGGGTGGGCATGGAGGATACCATCATACAAGGTGCCCACTGGAGTGTGCTTGGTTCCCAGAGAAACGGGGTTTTTCCGCTGGGCAGGCAGCCCCCTCTGCCAGGCATGGCACAGAGAAACCGTGATTTGGTTATTAGGTGTCCAGAGATATGAAAGCATGTTGGAAAGCTCCTGGCTCTTCCTCACTCTTTTGAAACCCACGATCTGATAAGTCCTGAGAGCACTGGATGGATTTCAGGTCAACAGGGTCAAGTCGCTTGATAACAAATGCATAAGTCGCTCCCTCTCTTCTTCCCTCCTAGGAGAAAGATAAAAGGAGAGAATAAGAATTGCTCACTTCCCAAATCCCAGCATGAACCAGTGTGAACTTTTCAGTCATATTTACAGCTAGTCTTTTTTTCCCCTGTATATATATTTTGAAATTATATGAATAATTATCTTAAGAACAGGGCATTGTAGATGAGAAGTTAGTCTCATCTTTTTAACCAGTACCCATTCTGGCTCTGCCTCCCCCATATCTGAAGGTACCCATGAACTTGGCACATATCCTTCTGGTCCTTGTATTGTCTCTTTCCTTACATCTTTATGTTTGAAGAGATCACTTTTTACTCAGTTCAAAATATCAGTTTTAAAGAGGGAGAAACTATATAATATGATTGGACCTTGTTTCCAAGGGTGGCAATTGAATGAATGAAAGGTAATGAATCCATGAAAACTTACTTGAAAGACTGTATCGAATCTTGTTATTTATTCTCAATTTTGACTCCATTAAAACTCCCCTTTTTGAAATCACACAGTTCTCCAGAAAATATGCAGAACAGAGCCTTTGGTCTCCTAATCTTGTATTGGCAAAGTGCCTTCTCAAGAATGTGTGTGAGCTTTATGTACATTTGCATAATGTGTGAATGGAAAAGAAAAGGTTAAAATGATCTTTATTCTGTAGAATTGAAATGGCCTATGTATTGTGAATGGCTGCTCTCAAGATCATCATAAGCCCCTTGAACTTAGCAAATTAGCAGATGTTCCACCTGAAAAATTAAGAAGCCATAACGTTTAAAAGCCTTTGAATAGGGTTGCACGAGCTTCGTCTGGACTTGCCGTAAAGGAACACTTCGCAGTGGTGCTGGGCTGTGGCATGAAGCCATTGTTTTGAAACATGAATGTGGCTGCATTCATTTGATTTGTCCATCAATATAAGTTCTCCCGCGGATAAATACCTGGTAAAAATTATGCCTGCGTATGTGTGTCTAAGTTTGTTTTGTGTTGCTATAACAGAGTACTTGAGACTGGGTAACTTATAAAGAACAGAAATTTATTTGCTTGGTTCTGGTAGCTGGGAAGTGCAAGATCAAGCCATGCATCTGGTGAGGGACTTCTTGCTGCATCCTCATGTGACAGAAGGCATCACATGCTTTCTCTTTCACATCTCATGAGAGAGAGAGAGTGTGAGAGCGAGCAAGCAAGAGCTCTGTGTGTGTGTTTGTGTGTGTGTGTGTGTGTGACAGAGAGAGAGTGCATGAGTGTGTGTGAGCAGAAGAGGGGGCCAAACTCGTACTTTGAGAAGGATCCCACTCCCGCAGTAAAGACCGTAATCTTGCAGTGACAGCACCCATCCATTCATGAGGGCAGTGCCCGCATGACCCAAACGCCTCATGAAGGCCCCACCTCCCAACACCCTCTCATTGGAGATCAAGTCTTCAACACATGAACAATGGGGACACATTCAAACCATTGCAAAGGGAAACTACCTTTCCTCAGAGCCGCCTTTCATTTCTGAGCTATCAGGAAATACTGCTTTTGTCTCCTCCAACCCCTCTGTTAACTGATTGAGCAGTATACTGAGGTCTTCAGCAGTGCCACTGGGCATGCACACTTAGACGGTGGAGCTAATGAGGGTCCGACTGGGGTGTGTCTAATGGCCTGGTTTCTCTTGCTTCTCTCCGCCATGGACTGACTCCACGGTGGATGTCATGTGGCTAATTTCAGAAGCTGGCCATGGGTTACCAGTGGGCACATTGAGAAGATGAGGCAAATCTGTACCTCCTACAGGGGGACACCTGAAAGCATGCACTGCTGATTTTTGGATAAAGAAAGGAATTGTTTCTGTTCAAAAAAGGTTTCCTGTCAAAGTAATCTCTGAGCTTCTACCTACGACACTCTTGATTTAGCCTTTTTTCTTATGCCTGTATCCAGTCCATTTGTGAGTTCTGTTAGTAATCATCCAAAATATGTCCTGAGCCTGCCCCCTGTCTCCCTCTCTGCTGCTTTGACCCCCATCGTCTCTTGCCTTCCTGATTGCAGAGGCCTCCTACATGTCCTGTGTCCAGGGCCCTCCAAGCTGGCTTACGCTCCTTCTCATAACAGGCAGCATCATCTTTTTTTAGTTAGAAATTAATCTTCGCACTCTCTTAAAAACCCTCTGGTGGTTGTCCATTGCACTTCAACAAAAATCTAAACTCTCCAGCATGGTGTCTGGGTGCTGAATGGGCTGCCCCCCACCTGCCTCCCCACCTCACGGGGACACTTGCTGACTTATTCCCCTCCAGCCACAGCCGCCTTCCACGCTTGCCGCACATGTCCAGATCTGGGCAAGGCTGGCTCCTTCCCTCATTCAGGTCAAATCACCCTGTTTCACTTTCTTCATGAACTAAATAAACATTGTGTAAAGTAATTTTCTTGTCTTTTTTGACCTTTTTTTCCCTCAGAGATGGGGTCTTGCTGTGTTGCCGAGGCTGGAGTTCAGTAAAGTGGTCGTAGCTCACTGTGGCCTCAAACTCTTGAGCTCAAGGGACCCTCCCTCTTTAGCCTCCTTGAGACTACAGGCTCACACCACCACCCCCAGCTAATTTTTAAATTTTTTTGTAGAGATGGGGTTAATCTCTCTTTATTGCCCAGGCTGGTCTCAGACTCCTGGCCTCAAGTGACCTGCACCTGACCCTTTGTTGAGTTAAAATATTTGTCTGCCTTCACTTGAATGTAAGCTCCCTGAGGACAGGGCAAGGACATGTCTTTCTCTTTCACCATGGCATCTGCAGAGCCTAGAACAAATAGTAGGCACTTGGTGAGTATTTGTGGAGTGGGGAGGCTAACGTGTCAGCAGGAGATGGTACATCCCAGTGAGGAACAAGGAGGTCCCTGCCATCCACACTTAATCATGAGAGGACCTGGGCAGTGCACACCCAGAGCTGCTGCAGTCACTCTATGCCTTAGCCTGAGGGATCCCACCATGGTCTGTGCTAAGCATGAGGGAAGCAGGAAACCCTGAGTCTTCCTGGACTCTCAGACTTTAAACCCTATTTTCCGAATTCTTTTTGAAGTACAGTTGTGTGCTGCATAATGATGTTTGGGTCCGCTGCATATATGACGGTGGTCCTATAGATTAAAATGGAGCTGAAAAACTTCTCTTGCTTAGTGACATTGGTAAAGTCAAGTTGCAATGCATTGCCTTTCTTATGTTTAGATGCGTTTAGATATACAAATACCATTGTGCTACAGTTGCCTACAGTGTTCAGTCTAGTGACATGCTGTAGGTTCGTAGCCTAGGAGCAGTAGGCCGTACCACATAGTCTAGGTATGCAGTAGGCTATCCCATCAGGTCTGTGTACGTACACTCGGTGATGTTTGCACAATGATAGAATTCACCTCATGATGCATTTCTCAGAATGTATCCCTGTTGTTAAGAGACACATGACTGTATTTGAGTTTTTTTGCAAAGCAGACGCTTCATACAAAATTATGTTTTGGGCTGGATGCAGTGGCTCATCCCTGTAATTCCAGCACCTGGGGAGGCCGAGGAGGGCGGATCACAAAGTCAGGTGATCGAGACCATTCTGGCTAACACGGTGAAACCCTGTGTCTACCAAAAATACACAAAATTAGCCAGGCATTGTGGCACGTGCCTGTAGTCCCAGCTACTTAGGAGGCTGAGGCAGAAGAATGGCTTGAACCCGGGAGGCAGAGGTTGCAGTGAGCCGAGATCACACCACTGCACTCCAGTCTCGGCAACAGAGCGAGACTTGGTCTCAGAAAAAAAAAAAATATATGTTTTAGAGAAAAATAACTGATTTTTATGTTACCTGTTGGTTTAGAATATGCATTCCGCTTTCTCTCCATAAGTGTGACAACTGGGGTGTAGGCTCTGCTTTGCTCATACCAATACTCACAACAAGGCCAGGACCTGTGCTCCGAAAACTCATGAAAAATATTTAATTTTTCATATTATACATTGACCACCTTTCTACCTAGTGCTGCTGGGAGAGTTTGTCATTTAAACAAAACTTCACAGTGGCCTTTAATGTTGCTTTTGTTCTCTAAAACAAGTAGAATCCTGAATTGAGAGCTAGGTTTTTGTGACCTTTGAGCTGTTAAATTGGAACAGTGTATGTGACTAAATTTTTCTTAGCTGCATTCTTTCTGCAACTTCTATGGCCTCTCTGGATGTTGCTTCATGTTCTCATAGGCTTTGACCTATGCATGGTAGGAGGTTTCTGAAATCTACAGGAATCTGCAAGTGGATAGCTCTGACCAGCCTGACGATCAATGAAAGTAGCAATAAAATAGTCGATTCTCATTTCTTCCTGTTATAGCTGTTTGTAAAGCAAATGTTTGTTTGTTTATTTATTTGTCTTTTTTTTTCAACTTTTAAGTTCAGGGGGTATGTGTGTCAGTTTGTTACGTGGGTAAATTGCGTGTCGCTGAGATTTGGTGTACAAGTGATCCCATCACCCAAGTAATGAGCATAGTACCCAGTAGGTAGTTTTTCAGCCCTCACCTTCCTCCCACCCACCCCCTCTAGTGGCTTCCACTGTCTGTTGGTCCCATCTTTGTTTTTTTTTGGTGGGGGTGGATGGAGTTTCACTCTTGTTGCCCAGGCTGGAGTGCAGTGGCATGATCCCAACGCACTGCAACCTTCGCCTCCCAGGTACAAGTGATTCTCCTGTCTCAGCCTCCCAAGTTGCTCAGGTTACAGGGATGTGCCACCACGCCTGGCTAATTTTTTATATTTAGTAGAGGTGGGGTTTCACCATATTAGTCAGGCTGGTCGCGAATTCCTGACCTCAGGCGATTCATGTGCCTCTGCCTCCCAAAGTGCTGGGATTACAGGCATGCGCCACCATGCTCGGCCTGTTGTTCCCATCTTTATGTTCATGAGTACTCAATGTTTAGCTCCCACTTATAAGTGAGAACATGTGGTGTTTGGTTTTCTGTTCCTGGGTTACTTCATTTAGAATAATGGTCTCTAACTGTATGTATATTGCTGTAAAGGAGGTGATTTTCTTCTTTTCTATGGCTGTGTGGTACTTCATGGTATATACACAACTTGCTAAGACTGAGTCAGGAAGAAATTGAAATCCTGAGCAGACCAATATTGAGTTCTGAAATTGAGTCAATAATAAAAAAACCTACCAACCAAAAAGAGCTCTGGACCAGATGGATTCACAGCTGAATTCTACCAGATATACAAAGAAGAGCTTGTACCAATCCTACTAACTAAAACTATTCCGAAAAATTGAGGAGGAAGGACTTCTCCCTAACTCTTTCTATGAAGTCAGCATCACTCTGATACCGAAATCTGGCAAAGATACAACAAAAAAAGTTCTTGCGGGCCAATATCCCTTATTAACATAGATGCAAAAATCCTCAACAAAATACTAGGAAGTTGAATCCAGCAGCACATCAAGAAGTTAATTCACCATGATCAAGTAGGCTTCATTCCTGGGATACAGGGCTGGTTCAAAATATGCAAATCAATAAATGTGATTTACCACATAAGAAGAGTTAAAAACAAAAACCATATGATCATCTCAATAGACAAAGTAAAAGCTTTTTATAAAATTCAACATCCCTTCATGATAAAAACTCTCAACAAACAAGGCACCGAAGGGATATATCTCAAAATAATAAGAGCCGTCTATGACACACCCACAGCCAACGTCATACTGAATTGGCAAAGGCTACAACCATTCCCCTTGAGAACTAGAACAAGACAAGGATGTCTAGTCTCACCACTCCTATTCAACACAGCCCTCGATGACCTCGCCAGAGCAGTCAGGCAAGAGAAAGAAATAGAAGGCATTCAAATAGGAAAAGAAGAAGTCAGATTCTCTCTCTTCATCGATGATATGATTCTATACAAATGTTTATTTAAAAATAAATCTTTCAAGTTTGATCTGTATCATCACCTGTAATCTTGCTGCTTCAACAGTATTACTTAAATTTTTTGCTTATTTAATTGAAGATACAATTTTTTAAGTAAAACTTGTTCATGTGTATGCAATAGAGAAGGATAAAAAGTTAAAAAATAAAGGTTCCAAGTTCCTTTTTATGTGTTAATGAGTTGAAATGTATACTTCCAGATGTTTTTATACACATACATGTACATACTAAAGCATATATAATGTAGTGCAGTTTTTCAAATACAAAAATGTGGTCATACTGTGCATATTGCCCTATACCTTCCTTTTTTTCACTCATTGTATATCATGGACATTTTTGCATGCCATAATATGCAGACCTACATCTTTCTTTTTTTTTTTCTTTTTTTTTGAGACAGGGTCTCATTCTGTTGCCCAGGCTGGAGTGCAGTGGTGTGATCATGGCTCACTGCACCCTCAGCCTCTTGGTCTCAAGAGAACTCCCACCTCAGCTACCCAAGTAGCTGGGACTACAGGCCTTCGCTACCATGCCTGGCTAATTTTTTGTAGAGACAAGGGTTCACTACATTGCCCAGGTTGGTCTCAAATTTCTGAGATCAAGCAATCCACCTGCTTCAGCCTCCCAATGTTCTGGAATACAAGCATGAGTCGCCATGCTCAGCCTACAGTATTCTTTATTATGGCTGCATAATGTTCTATAGAGATACCTTATGTTATTTTACCGATTCCAATATTGACTGACACTTAAATGGTTTCAAAGTTTTGGTTGTTAAAATATGCATCCATATTTTAATGTAATTTCACTGTACTTACAAGTTTAAAATCAATATAAACATTTATCCGTGTCTATCTTATTAAGATTGATATCTTTCAACCAAGAATGCACCTAAACATTACCAAATTATTAGGCTCTTAAATGTCTCTTTTTCTCTGCTATAGAGAGTGCTTCAATGGGCTCCATTGCACTATTGTTTGCAAAAGGGATTATAAACATTTCCAATGCATTAGCACTTTGAGGGTGTATTGGTCACTGATATCAGTCACAGGCGCCAGGACATGGGAGGGGTGGAGGGGAGCATGAGGATTCCTCAAGTTTTGTTTGATCATTAGTTGATGCTGAATATTTCAAGTGTTTGTTTTTGTTTTGTGTACATTGTGTGAATCTGTTTGCTCATTTATCTCTTGATGCCTTGATTTTTTAGTGAGTTTGAAAATTTTATATATTATGAGTATCATACTTTGTTGTATTTCATATGAATATTTCCTTTAGCCTCTTCGCCTATTATTTTGTTGCACACACTTTTTTCCTGTGATGGACCCAAATGTGTTAAACTTTTTGATATGTTGCAAGTCTGAGGATTATGTCTCCAGTGTTCTGACAGTCAATTCTTTCTTCAATTTCATTTTTTTCCCACTACTAATAAATGGATATATAATGATTTCTTAGTAGTCAAAATGATTCTTCAGCACCAGGGAAGTTTTAAGCCATGAGCCATCAGCTGTGGTAATACCCTGGGGAAGTATTTACTTCTGGTTGAAGCGAATCATTTACATCCCATATTAGCAAGGGCTAAATGGATATAAGAAATATTACAGTTTAATACTGTTGGCAGGAAGCAAGTTCTTAGCAGCAGGAATCATACTACCCATTTCAAAAAGCCTATTATAATTAGAAGCAACAACACTTACACAGATTGAGGAGTTATCAGTCTGTGTGGAGTTATCGCTTCCTTTCACATCTTTGTGTATACAATTCAAATAGAAATGTAAATACAACAATCTTTCGATGTTGCCAGCTGGATGATGGTTCTTTTTCCATATCCTTAATATGAATCTTTCCTACTCCTCAGGTAGTGATAGGGACAGGAGATAGGGAAATTCTGGGCAGAAGAGGGTGGGTCCCCAGCAACCATCCCATCTTCATGCCTAGAACTGTGGCCCAAAGTAAGAGCGTGCATTCCTGTTTTCCCGCTCAAATGTTCCCTTTTCCAAAACCACCCATAGCCTGTCTCACACCCCCATCCTGTGCCCATAAAAACCCCAGGTTCCACACAGCAGAGAAGAGAAGAGGAGAAGCAGTGGGATGCCAGAGACGATGGTTAGACGTTGGAGAGAAGCAGCTTGACTTCGGAGGGATGGCTCGATGGTGTTGCTTCAGAGAGGAGTCCAACTGG
The DNA here is from genome assembly GCF_002776525.5 of Piliocolobus tephrosceles. Lineage (NCBI taxonomy): Eukaryota > Metazoa > Chordata > Mammalia > Primates > Cercopithecidae > Piliocolobus > Piliocolobus tephrosceles. The sequence goes on along the minus strand of NC_045444.1, from coordinate 18,562,833 downwards.
GGATGGCCAGACTCCTGGGGAAGATTGTCTCCCCACTCCATCCCTTTTTCAGTTGTCCTTCCTGCTGAGAGCCACTTTCATCGCCAGTACAATCTCCCACATTTACCATCTCTGATTTGTTTGTGTGACCTCATTCCTTCTGGACGCTGGACAAGAATTCAGGTGCAGGTGCAAAAGGCTGTCATGCTGACCCTCCACTGAGCTGTTAACACTTAAGCCATCTGTGGACAGCACTAAAAGAGCACTGACTGTGACACACTTTCTGGGGCTTCAGGGGTTGTGGGCACCCTCCTAGATGCTGCCACGGGGCCACACAGAGTTTTGCTCTTGCCAGCATCCAAAAGCGTTTGCCCTGGCTCCTGCACCCACTTACCCATGCTCCCCACTCTGCAAGGGGTGGAACACAGTGGGACTGAGTGAGTGGGGTCTGCCCCTGCTGGCAATGAAGCGGCCAGCTAGCTCTAGCACCCATGCACTCCAGTTCCCACCTGTGAAGGAGTCAGAAAACGTTTCCTGTTTCAGTAGGTTTTCCAAATGCTCAAAACTGGTGGTGGGTGATGTGGTTTTGATCTGTCAGCTATTTTCTTAGTATCTGTGGGGTGTACAGAATGTAAATCCCTCTATCAGTTGTGACCTAGTCTATAACTTCCACAATTTATATTGAGCCTTATTGCTTAATGTACAGTGCGACAGATTGAGGGTCCAGATGCAAACCCCACTGTCCATGAGTACTCAGGAATTTTTGGAGAAGATCCTGTCAGTGATTTTGGAGGTTGGTAGCACATTCAGAGACCATTTGCTTCCAGGCACTTTTGAGAGATGGGGGATGCTGGGGGAAACTAGAGTCTTCCTCTTTAAATTTTATAAAAAGGTTGAGACTATTTCTTTTGTGATTGGTTTCCTTTTTGCCATAAATGTTCCTTCTATGTCAGTTTTCTTTTTAATGTTTAATAAATGTAGTTCCAAGACATTTTGACTAATGAACTGGAAGATAATAATCATATAAACAATTTGAGCTGGAAGCAATGTAGAGGATATTGGGACTCTTCCTTTTATAAATGAGGAAACTGAGGCATGCAGAGATTGAATGACTTGGCCAAGGCACACGGCTGATGATTGGCAGGTCTGGATTTCCCGAGCCTGTATTCCTGTTACTTCTCAAGCTGGGGGCTTGGCATATGGTGCCCTTTGTCAGTGCTGACAGTGTATTCTGAGAAACTGGAAGAAGGGACCCACATTGGGAATGAACTTCAGCTGACTTGCCTCTTATCAATTACACAACTCCAGGTGGATGCAGAGTGTCAGGATGAATAGTTTATGAATAGACTTATCCTGTGGTCTCCTGGAATTGTTTCTTGTATGCCTTCGTCATGAGTCCAATCACAATGGGTTCACATCCCTGACTCCCTTATTGTCCCAGGATTTGTATTTAGCTTAAAAACACAGAATGGCCCAGACATGGTGGCTCATGCCTGTAATCTCAGCACTTTGGGAGGCTGAGGCAGGTGGATCACTTGAGGTCAGGAGTTTGAGATCAACCTGGCCAATATGATGAAACCCCATCTCTACTAATAATACAAAAATTAGCCAGGCATGGTGGTGCACACCTGTAATCCCAGCTACTTGGGAGGCTGAGGCACAAGAATCCCTTGAACCCAGGAGGTGGCGGTTGCAGTGAGCCGAGATTGTGCCACTGCAGTCTGAGTGACAGAGTGAAATTATGCCTCTAAATAAGTAAATAAATAAATAAATAAATAAAAGCATAGAATGAGGGTTGATGCTGAAAAGAAGCAAACCAACAACTAAAAAAGCCATCTAGGCCAAGCACGGTGGCTCATGCCCGTAATCCCAGCACTTTGGGAGGCTGAGGCGGGTGGATCACCTGAAGTCAGGAGTCTGAGACCAGCTTGGCCAACATGGTGAAACGCTGTCTCTACTAAAAATAAAAAATTTAGCCAGATGTGGTAGCGGGCACCTGTAATCCCAGCTACTCAGGAGGCTAAGGCAGAAGAATCCTTTGAACCTGGGAGGTGGAGGTTGCAGTGAGCTGAGTTCGTACCATTGCACTCTAGCCTGGGTGACAGAGTGAGACTGTTTAAAAAAAAAAAAAACCATTCCGTAAGTTACACATTGAGTTTATGTTTGCATGTTAATCCTTAGATACTGTAAATGAATAAATGTCTTCTACAAGGAAATCATAATATTAAGAGTAAAGTTTATCTTTAAAAATTTTTACTTTCTAACTTAGCGTAGAGTAAAATCAACTTTGTTTTTTAGTGTATACAGTGCTATGACTTTTAACAGTTGTAAGATTTGTGTTAACTACCACCATAATCAGAATACAGCACAATTTTATTATCCCTCAAAAGTCACTTTATATATACCCCCAACACCTAAAGCCTGGCAACCACTGATCTGTTCTTGCCATTATAGTTTTGTCTTTTGGGGGATGTCATATAATGGAATTGTATAGTATGTAACCTTTTGAGATTGTCTTCTTTAACTCAGCTTAATGCCTTTGAGATTCATCCAAATTGTATATATCAATAGTTTGTTCCTGTTTATTCTTGCATAGCATTCCATTATATAGATACACCACAGTTTGTTTATTTGTTCTTTTATTGAGGGGCGTTTGAGTTGGTTCCAGTTTTTGGTAATTATGACTAGAGATGCCATAAGTATTTGCATACAGGTTCTTGTCATTAACATAAGTTTTCTCTTTTTTGGACCAGATGTTGGCAAACTTTTTCTGTAAAGGGCCAGATAGTAAATATCTTTGGCCTTGCTGACCATGTAGTCTCTGTTACAGCTATTCCACTCTGCTCTTATAGCACAAATGCAGCCATAAACAATACATCAATGAAAAGGACCCTGGCGCAGTGCAGCTGCTGCTGGATTTGGCCTGAGGACATAGGTTGAACCCTGTTCAAGGGTAAATACTTAGGTGTAGGATTGCTGGGTCATATGGCATGTGTATGTTTAAATTTATAAGAAATTGTCAGACTGTTTTTCAAGACTGGTTATACCATTTTGTACTCCTACTAGCGATGTATAAGAGTTCTGGTTCCTCTACATTCTTGTAAGCATTTGGTATAAGCAGCATTTTTTTTTTTTTTTTTTTTTTTTTTTTTTTTTTTATTGTTGAGACGGAGTCTCGCTCTGTCGCCCGGGCTGGAGTGCAGTGGCCGGATCTCAGCTCACTGCAAGCTCCGCCTCCCGGGTTTACGCCATTCTCCTGCCTCAGCCTCCCGAGTAGCTGGGACTACAGGCGCCCGCCACCTCGCCCGGCTAGATTTTTGTATTTTTTAGTAGAGACGGGGTTTCACCATGTTAGCCAGGATGGTCTCGATCTCCTGACCTCGTGATCCGCCCGTCTCGGCCTCCCAAAGTGCTGGGATTACAGGCTTGAGCCACCGCGCCCGGCCCCAGCAGCATTTTTAACTTACGCTATTCTAACAGGTAGGTAGTAGTATCTCATGGTTTTAGTTTGCATTTCCCTAATAGGTACTGACGTCAAATACCTTTTCATGTGCTTGTTTGCCATTTGTATATCTTTTTAGTGATGTGGCTTTTCAAGTCTTTTAACCATTTTTCAAAATTGTGTAGTTTACTTACAGTTGAGTTTTGACAGTTTTTAATACAGTCTGGATACATGACCTTTGTTGGATATGTGATTTGAAAATATTATTTCCCAATGGGTAGTTTGTTTTTTTCATTCTCTTTAAAACATCTTTTTTGCAGAAAAATGTTTTTCATTTTGGTGAAGTCAGTTGATCAATTTTTTCTTTTATGGAGCATGCTTTTAGTGTCATGTCTAAAAACTCTTTGCCTAACTTCAGATCCCAAAGGAGTTCTCCTATGTTTTTTCTAAAATTTTGATAGTTTTATGTTTTACACTTAGATTTATCTATTTTGAATTAATTTTTGATGTCTGAGGTATAGATTACAACTAATTATGATGTGTATAGATTGTGACTTATTTTTTGCATATGAATGTTTGGTTGTTCTAACATCATTTGTTGAAGAGACCATCTTTTTAAATTGAATAGCATTAATATCTGTGAAAGAAATCATATGGCCATATTTCTGTGGGTCTGTTTTTGGACTCTGTTCTGATCTACTTGTTTTTCTTTTGCTAATACCACATGGTCTTAATTACTGTAGCTTTCTAGTAAGTCTTCAAATGGGGTAGTGTATTCCTTTAATATTTTTCTTTTTCAAAATTGTTTTAGTTGTTCTAGTTCCTTTGCCTTTCCCTAAGAATTTTAATCAACTTGTCTGTATTTGGAAAATCTTTCTGGAATTCAATGGCCTTTTCTTAAATCTATAGATAAATTTACAGAGATGTGTATCTTTACTCTGTTTAGTCTTTCAATTCTTGAATATAGTATGTCTCTCCATTTATTTAGAACTTCTTTAACTTCTTTCAGCATACTATTACTGCACACATTTTATTAGATTTACCTGCATTTAATGTTTTGGAACTATTGTAAATACTTTATAAAACTTATTTCCAATTATACGTTTTCAATGTATAAAAATATGGCTGATTTTAGTGTGCTTATCTTATACCTTGCATACTTGATAACTTTACTTATTAGTCCTAGGAGTTTCTTTTATACTTTTTTGAAGATTCCTTGAGATTTTCTGTTTAGAAAATCATATCATCTGCAAATAAGGACAGTTTTATTTCTTCCTTTCCAATCTGTATGCCTTTTATTTCTTCTTCTTACATTACTGTACTGGCTAAGACTTTTAGTGTAATGTTGAATAGGAATGGTGAGAATGAACATTCTTATCAGCTCCCGGAAGTCTTCTATTTGTAGTTTCTTAAGAGTTTTTTTTTTTTTTTTACATGAATGAATATTGAATTTTGACAATTGTAATTGATGTGATCATGTATTTTTAATAGTTTATACTCTTAATGTGTTAGGTTGCATTAGTTAATTTCTGAGTACTGAACCAACCTTGCATTCCTAGGATAAACTCACTTCGTTTAGGGTATGTTATTGTTTCATATATTTTGCTGAATTCTTTTTACTAGTATTTTGTTGAGGATTTTTGCATCATATTCATGAAGAATCTTGGTCTGTAGTTTTCTCTTTTTATACTTTCTTTGGTTTTGGTATCAGGATAATGTTGGCCTCATAAAATAACTTAAGAATTATTACCTCTTCTTATATTTTCCAGAAGACTTTGTGTGGAATTGGAGTTATTTCTTCTTTAAATTCTCAGTAGAATTTGCTAGTAAAACTACCTGGGCCTGGAGATTTGTTCTCCAGAGAAGGACTGTAAATTAGGGCTTCTATTTCTGTAACAGTTAGAGTACTATTCCTTTTATCTCTTTTATCTTGAGTAAGTTTTGGTAGTTTAGGGAGGAATTGATCAGTTTCATCTAAATTGAAATATTCAGGTACATAAAGTTGTTGTATTACTTATTCTTTTAATGTGTGTGGGGTCTAGTGGTGTCTCCTCTTTCAGTTCTGATATTGGTAATATGTGTCTTCTCTCTTTTTGTGTCAACATTGCTAGAGGTTTACATATTTCTTTTTCAAATTATCAGCTTTTTGTTTCATTGATTTTGCCTTTGTAATGTTTTCAATGTCAATTTCTGATCTCTTTATTATTTCTCTACTTCTGCTTGCCATGCTTATTCTTTGTTCATCTCTTTTTTTGTAGGGTAGAAACTAAGATTATTGCTTTGATACCTGCCTTCTTTAAAAATATAAGCATTTAATGATCTAACGTCCTTTGAAGCACTACTTTGTCTGCATCCTACAAATTTTGATATGCTGTATTTTCATTTTTGTTGCATTTGTAATGTTTTCAAATTCATTTTTGAAGCATCCTCTTTAAGTCAAGGTTATTTATAATTGCGTTGTTTGATTTCTAAATGTTTAAAAATTTTCTTGTCATTTTTCCATTGTCGATTGCTAATTTCATCCCATTATAGTCAGGGGATACACTTCATGTTTTATGCACCAGGATATGGTTTATCCTAGTGAATGTTCCATGTGCTCTTGAAACACATGTGTATTCTACTGTTATGGGGTATGGTATTGTGTAAATGTCAATTAGTTCCGGTTGGATACTGGTGTTGTTCTATTCTTCCACATCTTCGCTGATTTTCTTACCAGTTCTATCTGTTTAAGAAAGTAGTTTTGAAGTCTCCAACTATGATGGTGGATTGGTGGCCGTTCATGGTGGCTCATGCCTGTAATGCCAGCACTGTGGGAGACCAAGGCAGGTGGATCACCTGAGGTTAGGAGTTCGAGACCAACCTGGCTAACATGATGAAATCCCATCTCTACTAAAAAATACAAAAATTAGCTGGGCATTATGGTGCATGCCTGTAATCCCAGCATCTCAGGAGGCTGAGACAGGAGAATTGCTTGAACCCGGGAGGCGGAGGTTGGTTACAGTGAACTGAGATCACACCACTGCACTCCAGCCTGGGCGACAGAGCGAAACTCCATTTCAGAAAAAAAAAAAAAAATCGTGTATTGGTCTTAATAACCAATCTTTTTCTTTTTTCAGTTCTTTTTTTTCCATGTGTTTTGAAGCTCTGCTGTTAGGTAAATATACATTTAGTACGTTATGTTTTCTTGATGAATCGACCCTTCACCATTATGTAATGTCTCTCTGTATCCTTGGTAGTTGTTTTTGCTCTGAAATCTACTTTGTCTGATATTAATATATTCATTCTAGCTTGTTTTTGATTCATGTTGACATGTTATATCTTTTTACATTTGGCTTTTAACCTATTTATATAATTATATTTGAGGTAAGTAGTCTGTAGATAGCACATAATTGGCTTGTTTGAAAAATGCAATCCTTATAACCTCTGTTTTTTAATTGGTGCATTTAGAGCATTCATATTTAATATGATTATTGATGTGCTTTTCTTTAGATATACCATTTAATTATCTATTTTTCTTTGTCTTTTCCTGACCTTTTTGAATGATTTGAACGTGTTTTAGTATTCCATTTTAATTTAATTATTGTGCTTTTGACTATGTCTTTGTATATATATTTTTAGTGGCTCCTCTGCCAGATATATGTATTGCACATGTTTTCTCCCTCCGTCTGTTGCTTGACTTTTTATTTCCTTAACCATGTCTTTCTGAACAGAAGTTAAAAGTTTAATTTCTCTGAATGGTATTGCTTTCTATTCTATTTTAAGAAATCTTTTTCTATGCTCAGTCTGCAAAGATATTTTCTCATGTTTTCTTCTAGAAGTTTTATCGTTTTAGCTTTTATGTTCATGCCCACAATCAGTTTCTAGTTACTATTTGTATATGGTGTGAGGTGGGAATCAGAGTCCGTTTTTTCTTACAGTTGACTATTCAATTATTCCACCACCACTTTTTAAAAAGATTTTCTTTTGGTTCTTGAAATACCTTGGCATCTTTGTTGAAAATCAATTGACCATATATATGTGGGCCTGTTTCTGCACTTTATGTTGTTTGCGATTGTTTATTTGACTACCCTTATATCAATTTTGATTACTACTGAAATTTTGTATTCATGGGCAATTCCCTTTTGTTTTTCTAGTTAATGTTTTATTTCCAACTGCATTTTCATCCATTTTCTCAAGGATGCTTTGAACCTTTCTTTTTGCTGTTTGCAGTATGCTTACACACATGCTTGCTGTTTGTCATATTGCTCAGCTGAACATGGACAGCTTTATCTACAACTATTCTTTGTTTTAATAAAGTAAAGCTTATTTCTTCATGTTATCTTTCCTGTCTTAAATGAGACCTGTTTGCCTTCCTCTCTGAGCTGCAGTTTGAGGACATTGAGTATTACATTTAAGTTTTCTATGATCTGAAGGTGCATGGTAGGTAAAGGGGTCTGGGGATGGAGCTTGGCTGAGTCTGGGTGTAGCCTGTTTTGAGAGACCTGGGCTGTGCTTTCTTCTCTGAGATTTGGTTAAAGGCCTTAAACCAGGGTCTGTCCCCCTGGGATGTGTCTTTTTCCATGGGTTGGAGGCTAGTCTCAGTCTTGAAGCATTTCCCCGGTTCATAGAGAGCTGACCAAAGAACTGTTAACAGTTTTCATGGCCTCTGCTGAGGTCTAGAGATACTGCAGCGATGGTACCAATGCCATTTTGCTTGGGCTTTCTAGGCTATTATCCATTTCCTCATCTTGCTTTCCTTGAAATTGGAGTGTATTAGTGAGAATTTTCAGTATATTGTCATCTTCTGCAGGTTAGGCACCCTGCAAGAGCCATTTCTTTTCTTTTTTGGGGTTGCTGGGTAAAGTTTTTATCTACTTCCTTTTTCTTTCTTCTGGGGGCGGAGGCCAGGGGAGAAGGCTGTATTTTTCATCAGTTTGTTAGGAATTAATGAAATGGGGAAGGACCCTGGTCCTTGTGCTCTGCCATCTTTAACACAGATGTTGCACAGCATGGCTTATCACTTCCTTTTCTGCCTTTTATAATTTTACCTTCTGATTTTGTATGTCATATCCCATAGTATTGACTTGAGTTTTAACCTTTTCCCAAGTACTGATTGTAGAACTAGTACTTTAAAAATTAGGACTTTGTTACCAGGAAATAGAAATGGCAGTAAAGAGAACCAAAGTCTTAGATAAACTATACTCTGGGGAAACTGGGGTTTATTTTTAAGGAAAATTGAATTGTAAGTGCTCATTGTGTCTAGGAAAGAAGTGAATAAGAAGATAATTTAATATCTGAAAGAAGCGGCTGGCTGAATTTAATGCTATTACTGACCTGACAATAAAGGAATGAGCCAAAGAAGAAACATTAATATCTTCCTTTCCTGGGAGACGTGGGACATATTCAGAAAAAATATTTTAATTTCATTGTCAACACTGGTTTGAAAAGTATCTAATACGCTGGGCCTCGGAAAGAGTGGTATGTCATCTTTTGTGTTGCTGCTTGTTTCTGTGGCATTTTCTAGATCTTTATTTCTGATTTAGCAGACGGTTTGCTATAACTAGACAAAAGAGTCCTCCATGGATAAGGTTACACAAAAACAGCACATTTAGACGACAGCCTGTGTCAGTGACATTTTGCTGTGAGCCTCTTTGTTAGAAGCTTCTCTTACTGCAGAAACACCATTGGGGATTAGTGGCTCACAGCATCTCCAATGGAAGCAAAAGCTACCAGAAAATTGGAAATGGAACCAGAAACCACAAATGAAAGAGACCATGGCAGTACTACAAAATAGGGTAATTTTCAGATGGTCAGTCATGATGATGAGGCACTTGGGGCCAGTTGTCCTGAGATTTTGCCATATATCTGTTATCTCCTTTGTCTCTTCTTCAGTATTCTTCCTTCTTCACTTAAACCTTCTCTTTAGCTTATGAATGCCAGACAGTCTTCCTGTCCTGTGAAAAATCCACTCTGATTTTACTGCTTTCCTTCACTCCTGTGTTGATTCTGCTCAGTGCCAGCTCGGTTGAACGCAGCTTCAGTCTTACTTCCTTTGGTGTTTTTTCAGATTATGTTGATAGATGACTGTGGGTCCAGGTGTCAGATCATCCTCTTCTTTCTTACATGTTGGTGAACCGAGAGAGAAGTGGCACTTGGCGGTCTGTACCGCTCTCTCCCTGGGTGGCCTTGTCCCATCCCAGGCTTCAGCCATCACCTCTGTGGGTGGTGCCTAAATCTCTGTTCCCATTCCTGTCCCTTCTGAGTTCCATGGCACATTTTCAGCCACTGTTAAAAACATCTACCTGGTTGTCTCATAAACATCTCAAGGTCACCGCATGCACCATGGAGCTCACCTTCATTCAATTCAGCATCTCCCATGGTGAGGGTGTTGTTTTGGCACCCGCGTCCTCCTGACATCTCAGGCTTGGAAACACTGTTGGAGCCTTTCGTTCTCCCCTCTCCTTTTCTCACTGTCCTACCCACCCACTCTGCTCCCTGTTCCTGTCCCCATCGGTCACTAACAATTAATTTTTCCCTCTGTGGTTTCTCCTGCATTGGTCCTAAATCCCTTTCCTTGTAGTCTCTCCATTACCCCTGTCTTCATTCAGGTTCTCTTGCCAGCGCATTACTAGCACCTCCTAAATGGTCTTTCTCCATCATCTCCCTTCCTTTAATCCTCCTGACTCTTCTGTCCAGATTTCCCACCTTGACACAGATATCTCTGATCCTGCCAGCCTCCTTTTCTTGACTTTCCTACTCATTCAGGAGCTTTCAATGATGCATGCCCTTTGATTAACATCTTCCACTTCTACTAGGATTTATCTTGCAGATTTACGCAGATGTGTGTGCAAAAAGTCTGACACACGGTTTGCTGACATGTTTACTGTCATGTTTTGTAACGGCAAAAGTGGGTAATAACCTCTGTGTCCATCAACAGGGCACTGCTTAAATAAATTACGGTAGAGTAATCTGATGCATAGAATATCCTGTGGCTATTAATAATAATGAGGTTTGTGTCTATTTGCTGATATGGAACAAGCTCCAAAGTACATTGGTAAATTTTTTAAAAGGTGAGAGGCAAAACAGTGTATATATTAATACATCTCTATTTGTGTTAAAAAAGCAGGATGAATATTCACCAAATATTTTTGGAAGATTACTTAACCCTGTTCTGTGCAGTTTACTTTTTTAAGCCATGCACAGTAAGTCCCACTTAACATTGTTAATTGGTTCTTGGAAACTGACCTTACCAATTTTACCGTAGGCTCATTAATATAAGCAAGTGCTAAGTTCCTAAAGGCATATTTCTTATTACAAACACATCATCAGACTTCCAAATAAAGACACAAAACACTTCTAATATTCAACATTGAAATAAATGTGAGCTGCACATATATTTAAGAAAGTTTAAGAAAAAACCAGTAAGAGAATTATTTACCCAGTTTTTGGTGAATTGGTGAGTGATGGTGGTTGTGGTGGTGGTGGGTTCATTCAAGGAATAAATGTTTGCAAAGCAAAAATCATCAGGAGCACCTCCTACCACTAAGCAGCTGAAAAACAATCACAAGTAGGGTGGACTCACTGAGCACACTCAGCCTCTGTCGGATATTGTTATGAATTAGTAATGATTACAGTAGACTTGATGAATTTTTATTTTACAATAATTTATTCATTCATTCATTTATTGATTCACTCATTTTTTCACCCTATTTATTCTAGTTCTATGTTGAGGGGGGCAGCACAGGATGCCAGGCAGGAACCAGTCCTGGACGGGATGCCATCCCATCTCAGGGCACACTCAGGCACACCCACACTCACTCATATAGTATGAGTGGGGACCATGTAGACTTGGCAGTTCACCTCACATGCACAGCTTTGGGGTGTGGGAGGAAACTGGAGTCTCCAGAGGAAACCCATGCAGGCATGGGGAGAATGTGCCAACTCCACACAGAGCGTGGCCCTGCTGGGGAATTGGGTGATTTTTCTCATCAACGTTTTGTAATCGCCCAACAGTTCACCTTGCCTGCTGCCTAGACAGAGCCAATTTATCAAGAGAGAGGAACTGCAATAGAGAAAGAGTAATTCAGTCAGAGCTGGCTGTGTGGGAGACTGGAGTTTTATTATTACTCAAATCAGTCTTTCCAAGCATTCGGGGATCAGAGTTTTTAAGGATAATGTGGTGAGCGCGGTGGGTGGGGGGCAGTGAGTCAGAAGTGCTGGTTGGTTGGGTCGGAGATGAAATCATAGGGAGTTTAAGCTGTCCTTTTCCCTGAGTCAGTTCCTGGGTGGGGACCACAAGACCAGATGAGCCAGTTTATTGATTTGGATGGTACCAGCTGATCCATCAAGTGCAGGGTCTACAAAATATATCAAGCACTGCTCTTAGGTTTATCGTGGTAATATTATCCCCAGGAGCAATTTGGAAAGGGTCAGAATCTTGTAGCCTCCAGCTGCATGACTCCTAAATCATAATTTCTAATCTTTTGGCTAATTTGTTAGTCCTACAAAGGCAGTCTAGTCCCCAGGCAAGAAGGAGGTTTGTTTTGGGAAAGGGCTGTTGTGGTCTTTGTTTTAAACTATGAACTATAAACTAAGCTCCTCCCAAAGTTAGTTCACCCTATGCCCAGGAATGAACAAGGACAGCTTGGAGGTTAGAAGCCAGATGAAGTTGGTTAGGTCAGGTCTCTTTCACTGTCTCAGTTATAATATTGCAGTGGCGGTTTCAAGATAATGAAATGACATTGAACAAAAGATGCTATATAGGAGCTGCTGTACATGTTTATGGTTTCCCTAAAGAAACCTTGGCAAGTAAATAAATTAACAAAACCTTGCAGGGACTTCTTGTGGGCTGTAGAAACAAGTCTGGATTTCTGAAGCAGTTTTCCATTAAAGCCCCTTTAGATCTGGTGCCTGTGCCTGGTCTTGGCCAGCCAGTCGGAGCCCAGTGACGAAAGGCACAGACTTCTGATCACTGGTGTGGTGTGGTGGGCACAGCCCTGACAATGCGCTTAGTGCTAGACCAGGTCCTGGCAGACCCTTGATCCACATGTCCTCGTGTTAGTGACTGGATTGCAGAGACACTGCAGAGAACTCCATGGGGGAAGGGAAAGGGAGGGTGGCCAGGACGGGGTAGCAGAGTTGCATGAGGCAGGAGAGGAAGAGCCAGCTAGCAGCCACATACCTTCTGATATGGAGGATTGGGGGATTTTAACAACCAGCAGGACCATTCTGTTATCTCCCCCATCAGTGTCAACCCCGAATGTTGTTCATGGGGTCTCTGCTTGCTGATTTGAGTATGTGCCCGCACCCACATGGTCTGTTCCACTTGGAACACTCTTTCCCAATCCCTGCTTTTGCCGATCTTGCCCCTGCTTCAAGGCTGGCTGAGATACCCTGTTCATTTTTCCTTGCTCCCGGCTACAAGTACTCACCCTCTCCTCTCAGAAGCTGGGAGGCCTTTCTCTGTGTCTGGGTTTCCGTATTTCTCTCTTTCTACATGGGTTTATTGGTTTTTTCCTTGTCTTATCTCACCTGTTAAAGACTTTAATGACATTCTGATAAGACTAGAGTCATTTGTCTTTTTGTCTCCTCTATTTTAGTGAAGGCATTTTCTAGGACTCTGGCAGTATCGAATGCTTGTTTTGGTCCCTCTAGTGTAATACTTGTTAGTCCAAGGATCTTAGAAGATTTTGTCACTCCGAGATACCTCAAATGGTAACTCAACTGATGATTGATGGAAAAGGGATAGAGGACGAATTGCTATTCCTTTAGCAAAGGAAGTAGGAGATATTTTAAGGGGGCAATCTTGGAGTTGGGTGGGAACCTGAAGGGGTGGCTCAGGGATGCACAGAGCCAACAGATAGAAGAGTGCTCTACTGAGCACTGGGAACAAGTCCCTGCCGCCAGGAAATAAGGTTGTAGTATTCACGTTCTCCAATCAGCACAGAAAACTCAGCAAGGAGTCAGAGACTGTAATTCTCTCAATTTTCAATGTAGATGGATTTTCATAAATGTTTTTACTTACGTGTTTCTTTAACTCTCTTATTCTTTTCCATGAGAACTTTTCATATTTTTAAGCCAGTCTCACTGTCTTTCCTCCTGTCCCCTTTTCCATCAACAGCAATGACACATTACACATGTCAAGCCAGTTGTCATACTTGAGATTCTTCTAGCTGAGCTTCTTTAAAATTTGATCTCACTTGTTCAATATATGTTTCTCATCTCTCTTTTACCCTTTTCTCTAAACTTAGCAGCTATTCTAGAGTTAGGGGTTGAAGAAAATTTGCCTTGCTTGGCGTTAGTACATCTTTTATTACAGAGGTTAGCAAACTACGGCCTACGGGCCAACCACTGCCTGTTTCTGTAAATAAAGTTTTATTGAGATTTGTTTACATAATTGCTGTGCAAGGGTAGAGTTGAGTAGTTCTGATGAAGACTATATGCACCCAAAGCCTAAAATATATACTGTCTGGTTCTTTTCAGAGAGAGTTGGTGGATTCCTGTCATATTGTGTTAAATTGTCATCCCACTTCTTCTCCCCCTCCACCTTAATCCTGTTTTCTCCTTGGCTGGTTACTCTATCATGTTCATGCCATGACATATCCAATCATTCAGCCAAAAGCACTAGCTGGAGATGTGCAGCCCGGTCCTTCTCACCCAGTCACTGCCTTGTGGTCCTCCAGTCTGGGTGAGGGTGGAGGAGGAGCTGGTCTTGATTTATTGTTCATGGGACCAGGCACTAAGTTAAGTGCTTTACATGCTCAACCTCTCTACAGCTTACATGGAGAGAATGGAATTATCCTCATTTTATTGATGGAAATGAGGCACAGAGCAGCTTTGTAGCTTGTCCTCTGTCTCGTAATTGGCAGGTGCCAAAGCCTGGCTGTGAACCGAGTCTGTCTGACTCCAGAGGGCAGCCCATTTCCTCCTCTGCTGTGCTACTGCCTCATCAAAACCGAGCCTGGCCTTGAGGCACACAGGCTTTTGTTCATGCCCCATCTTACTTGATCTTTCTGTCATACTTGAACTTTCACTGTTTGTGTTCTCTTCTACTTCTACCTAGAGAAAGAAATTCCTTAGAGACTTCCATTTTCTCATCCTTCCTCTTACTTTTGCATCTTAAACCAGATATATATATATGAGACAGAGTTTCGCTCTTGTGGCCCAGGTTAAAGTGCAGTGGCGTGATCTCTGCTCGCTGCAGCCTCCGCCTCCCGGGTTCAAGTGATTCTGCCACCTCAGCCTCCCGAGTTGCTAGGATTGCAGGCTCACACCATCACGCCTGGTTAATTTTTGTATTTTTAGTAGAGACAAGATTTTTCCATGTTGGCCAGTCTGGTCTCGAACTCCTAACCTCAAGTGATCCACCTGCCTTGGCCTCTCAAAGTGCTGGGATTACAGGCGTGACTCACTGCGCCTGGCCTAAACCAGGCATATTTTAAGACTGTTCTTATTCACTCTTTTCTTCTATAGGTATCTAAGCTATAGTTAGACCTTGAAGTGCCATCTTTGTACAGAATCTGTAGTCTGCTTTTCTTTGTGAACTAAATTGTGGTCCTGATCTTTTGCCAAAGCTCCTATCTTTCTAATTTTTTTATGGAACTTGTATTAAGTGTCTGCGTGACATTAAAAATTCCTATTCTTCCCTAGGATTAGTTCTTCCTCTGGTCTCAGGGTTTCTGCTCATGGCACCATGATTCTTCCAGTCACTAAGATTTGGAAGATAATGATTACATTTCCTCCTATCCTCTTCCCTCACCTCCCGACCACTCGTGTCTCTGTCATCTTGTGTATTTGTCCTGGCCTGTCCTATTCCTGCCACTCCAACCCCAGGCCAGCATTTGCAGTACCTTTTGCTTAGACCAGTATAATAGCCTCTTTCTGTCTTTAGTGCTCCAGGCCAGGAATGACAGAGTGCCTTGTGGTACTCTCTCCTTTTAACCAGATTGTGCCTCAGAAACCTTCTTCTATGGTCTGAATGTATCCTTCCAAAATTCATGTTGAAACCTAATCTCCATTGTGTTGGTATTAAGAACGTAGGGCCTTTTGGGGCGTGATAAAGACGTGAGGATTTGCTACCATGAGTGGGGTCCATGCCCTTATAGAAGAGGTTGAAGGCAGCTCCCCTCTCCTTTCACCCTTTGAGGACACAGCAACAAGGTGCCACCTGTGAAGCAAAGAGCAGGTCCTCATCAGATACCACATCTGCTGCACCTTGATCAGGGACACCCCTGCCTCCAGAATTGTGAATAAGAAATTTCTATTATTTAAGTTACCCAGTCTAAGGTGTGTTGTTATAGCAGCTCAAATGGACTAAGACACCTTCTTGACATAGTCAGTGATGGCACTGCAGTCCATCCCATCTCTGATTTATTTATTTTGTGTAGTTATGGTTGAAACAATTTTCCTCATTTAGATCACTTATCTGCTTGAAAGCCCAGTTGTAAACAAATTACTAACCAATGTCCAGAGAGGCACACAAAGCCTTCCCTTCTATGGCCTCTGGTTTTTCTTGCTAGCTCATTGCCTGCTCTGTGTTCCCTGAGTCCTAGGCAATCGGGCAAGTCAGTAGTCCTAATCTGTGGTTCCTTGCTTCCCACCTTCATGGTATTATCACTGCTTTCTAGAATGCTTTTGCCATCCTGCAAAGCCCTTTTCAAGAGCTGTTTCCTACATGGTGTCTCTGATTTCCAGACAAATGTGAATTTTCTCCCTTTTGAGCCTCCATATGACTTTGTTGGAAATTTTCTTATGGAAGTTCGCTCCTACATGTGCCGTGGTGACTGATGAACTTGTCATACTGTCTCTTCATGGCAGCACAAATTCACTAAAGCAGGAACTCTTCTCTGCTTAAATAATGTTTAAGATGCCTAAGAATGCTTCATAAATCATTGTTGAATTATTCTGAAAGGAATTATAGGAGAAAAGTCATATGGTTGGCCATGAAATGTAACAGGCTTCTCATTCAAGTATTCCTAATATACTGTTGATCAAGTGGTGCTCAGTTCTTCAAAATATGCCTTTGGTAACATTTATTTTGAGCTAAAATATTATTGTCTTTAGCCAAGGCCCAGCACTTACCAATTCAGTATGATGGAACACGAAGAACCCAGAAATAGCTCCCACGGCATGTAATACCATCTTGGCCACTAACCTAGTGCTCTGGCGTTGGACTTGCCCCTTGGCCTTTCTGGGCTTTAGTTTTCTCATCTGTAAAGTGGGCCTGGATAAATACCCTTTCCAGCAGAGCAGCAGGACCCGCCAGGGGACATCTGGCAATGTCTTGAAGTAGTCACTACTTCTTGGGGGTTGGTGTGCTACTAGGCCAAGAATGCTGCTAGACCTGCTAATTGCACAGGACAGGATGGCCCCCCAGCAAAGAATGTTTAAAAATGTCATTAGAGTAGAAAAACAAAACAGAAAAAGAAAAAAAAAAGTCATTAGTGTGAGATTGAGGAACCCTAAAGTTGAGCTTAAAACTGAAGGTTTATGAGCAACATAGCAGTAAATTAACAAGCTGTGATTATCTAGGACCCTTCCCAACCGCCTGCGAATGTCGGAAATGCCATGGCCCCCTTGACATACTCTAGCCACCCCAGTCCAAGATCTGTAAACCTCATTTGAGCCTGCTTTTTCCTTTTTATTAGAAGCATTAGAAGGTCCTTCTGTACACCTGGAATGCCTTTAATTCATTCCTTTTAGGTTCTTGTTTGTACTTTGTTTCCAGTTTTTCCTTTTTAAACCAATTTTTTTTTTTACTCAAGTGTTTGACACTTAGCTGAATGAGGCTGTCAAAATGTTTTACTTCTCCATTAGCATAGGCTGTCTTAGCTCAGTATTGTGTGTGTTTGTGGTGGTTTTTTGTTTAATCAGCTGAGCCACAGATTAACAGCCAGAACTCCCCCTCTGTCCCTCACACATCTCCCATACAAAACACAGATATTACAAAATCAGTTTCAAAAAGCATCCTAGACATTTTGCTGTGCTGAAGAGGAACTGGAGGTGGTGTGCTTCTGATGGAAGGTTGCCATGGCAACTATGTGGAGATAACTCAACCTAGGTAGGGAGGGAGGGGCCCATGGAAGACGACCTGGCTGTCAGACCCCTGTTCAGCCCCTCAGCAACATCTGATTTCTCAGCAGTCTTGGGATTGGCATTTGACTCTCCAAGAGTGCAGGGGATGCGCCTGTGTCAAGACGGCTGGGCCCATGTCGAGGCTGTTTGCTCAGGGCTTTCTTTCCCATTCTAGCATCGGGGGCTTTTCCCTCTCGCCCTGCTTCTCTTATTCTCTGCACAGTGCTGCATTGGATATGAGGGGCCTAATAAGGGAAATTCAGATATACGAAGACATCACTGAAATGCTGGAAATAAAAGGAGTATTATTTAGAGTTTTTTTTTCTTTTTGGAAACAGGCTACAGCTTCAAAATAGGCTTATTGTGTGGCTCTGGTACCAATGATCCCTTCCATTTCTGAGAAACCTATCCTGTCCTAGAAACTTATCATGTGTTGTCTTGTTGGGTTCTTGTGTATATTTTCATGTGTAAAATTATTATTCCCATTGTACAGTTGCAAAAAATGAGGATGAGGGAGGTTAGGTGCTTGCCTAAGATCACACAGCTAGTAAGTGACAGGAATGAAGCCCAGATTGTTACTCAGTTAGGCACCATGAAAAGTCCTGACACATAGGAGGCACATGGTGAGCATGTTGTGTGAATGGATTCAGTTGCTTCTGGTGAGGCCCTCAGAGGGCCTGTGGATACTGATATTGATATATAATTCATCATGTCCTCTAATTAAAAGAGCAGCTCCTAGGTGCTTAGATGTAGCTGTTCCCATTAGTTTATACATTTATCTGGAATACCTGATCAACACTGGTCAGTTTGTCCATCAACTCTTTTCTTTACACACAGAGGTGTCAGCTAGGAGCTAACTGCCTTGAAATCACAAATTCTGAATTGATACTCTCTTTTATTAATGAGGTTATACTCCTATGTGAAACCTGTGCATATGACTCCAATTAATACACTAATGGAATTTTATTAGAGAACTTGATAGAGTGATAGTGAAGTTTATTTAGAAAAGTAAATATGCAAAAGTAGCCTAGAGTTTGGGCAGAGATTGGAGAGGGGGAAATTATATAATCAGAATTACCATGAAGTGTAAATTGAAGATATTAAATTAAAACAGAATGGTACAAGGGCTGATCAGTGACAGAAAATAGAAAAACCAGAAATAGTCCGCCACTGTATCTATACAAACTAGCCATGTGATAAGGCAGATCTTCTAATCTACAAAAATTATATCATTAATATATTAATACTGTTACATGCTTGTTATATCAGTAACACAGTATATCTGAAAGTTCAAAGTAAAAAATCACATCTTTTCATCCTGTAATCTCACTCTGGAGAAGAAGTGATTAATATGTTTTTTGAGGTGTATTACAAATACACCTACAGATACGCACATTTTTGAGAGAGAGGCAACATAGTGCATTGGTTAAGAACGCTGGCACTGAGACAAGACAGTCTGGTTCCAAAACCTGCCTGTATGATCTTGGATCCATTACTTAACCTGTCTGTGCCACAGTTTTCTTATCTTTAAAAGAGTGGTGATAATAGTACTTACAGGGGTTTTGTGAGGATCAAATGAGGTAATACATGTGAAACACTTAGGTAAGACCTGGCATATCATGAATGTTCAATCTAAGATAGCTTTTTAAGATGTAAGGTCATATTTGGCAACTAACTGATCATTTAACAGTATATCGTAGGCATCTATGATGAGCATATGCTCATACACACATATTTGTTTTATTTCCTTCAGTGGCTATACCCTGTGCCATGATATCAATTAAACAAAATTCCTCATTGATGGTGTGTTGGGGGTCCCCAAGGCTACCCTCTAGGCTTGAGGATTTGTTAGAAGGACCCAATAGACTCAGAAAAGCTGTTATATTCACGGTTTATTGCAATGAAATAATACAGATTAAAATCAGCAAAGGGAGATGGCACATATCACATGGGGTGAGGTCAAGAGAAATCAGGTGCAAGCTTCCACTTGAATGCCCAGTGACGTCACATGGATGTCCTTAATCCTCCCAGCAATGATGTGTGACAACACATGCAAAGTGCTGCTAGGCAGGCTCACCTGAGCCTTGGTATCTAGGATTTTATTGTGGTTCAGTTATGTAGGCAGATAGCGCTTCTATGACTGGCTTCAGCTAATCACACTCCAGTCCCTCAGAGCAAAACTAGGCGTCAATCATATATCCCATTGTTGGCATGAACTGGTGAAACCAGGACTGCATGGGCCACAGGCTCAGGCATGTGAAAGTGCTCTTATCAGAGAGACTATTCCAAAGGCTCAGAGTTCATATCCTAGTCTCTGGCCAAGGGCCAGCCTTGAAAGAAGGTCTTTCTTTGGGATTGTGCAGGGTTTGAGCAATCTGGCTCTGCTGAAGTAACCCATCCTGCACAGATAGGCATGTAGGAATTTTGCGTTATTTTGCTATTGTGAACAGTACTTCAAGAAGTAGCTATATATATTTTGTCTTGTGAATTTCTCTGAGAGTTTCTATAGATAGATTCATGAAATTTAAATTGTTGACTCAAATATTCTTATAGACTTCAACTTTGACAGTTTTTGTAATATTGTCCCCAAGAAGGTTGCTCTCACATTTCCATCAAGAAAATCAGAGTTGACATTTCCCCACATTGTTTCAATTATATATAATAAACTTGTTATCATTTCTAATCTGATAGAATGACATCTTATTAATTTAGTTTGCAATTCATTGTAGTTGTATAGATTATACATTTTTATATGCGTACTGGCCATTTCTATTTCTTCTTTGAATTGAAGAGCATCATTTCACATTTGAAAAATAGAAGGATTTAATAAACGGTATTGGGACAATTGATTTCTTTGAAAAAGTATATTGTATTCTGTTTCTCCCCATATACACTAAAATACATTTCATAGGAATAACTTTTTCTGTAAAGGACCAGGCAGGACATATTTTAGTCAATGTGGGTTATATACTGTCTCTGTTGCATATCCATATATCTTTTTTTCTTTCCCAAATAGCTCATGGATCAAATAAAAATCTGTGGTAGGCCGTAGTTTGCTAATTGTCTCTTTAAATTATTAAATGTAAAAAATAAGTCATCTGTTTCTATATGGTTGTTAACTGATTTTAGTATGAGAGTGTTTTGTATTAAATAAAACTCAAATATATAAAAGTTTTCTATTAATATTTGCAGTTCAATATTCTCTTATATCCCAGTTTAGGCTAGTAAGCAATAAAGGAAGTCAACATAAGGCAAGATATGTACCAAAGTGAAAAGCCTGGTAATTAAATATTTTTTATAAAGATTCAACTATTTAGTCCCAAACATCCATAAATAAAATGCAAAAAGAAAATGAGGAACTTGATATTTCTAAAGTACGTGTATAAGGGATGAAATTGAAAAGTATAACACTCTTAAAGACAGATATCTTTCAAATGCATAGGACGAAATACCCTACTGTACCAGACACATAGGCAAAAGACATGAGCAGACAATTTCAAAGGGAGGAATACAGGTTACCAGTAAGTATAATGTATAGTATACTCATCACTGCAAAGAAAAGAAATACAAATTTAACATTAAGCTCGCATTTCCTATTGAATTGGCAATGCTTTTAAAAAAAGTATAATATTCTGTGTTGGCAAGAGTGGTGTGAAATGGGCTCTCTTAAACGCTGCTGGCGAGTATGTAAGTAAAGTCTTTCCAGAAGGCAGTTTGGAAGCATTTCTCAAGAGCCTTAAATGTGTGCTCAGATCGTTAGATCTGAAAATAACTATGGGAATATTTAAATATTTACACAGCATAGTTTTCTATTTCAGCATTATTAATGATAGCAAAATATTTAGAAACAACCTAACAGAAGCAATAGGAGAATGTTTGACCTACCCGTAAGCTGGAACACGAAGCATCTATTAACATTCATGTTTCTGAAGAATGTTTTATGAATATTTGTGATAGGCTGAATAATTCCACTCCCCATCATGCCCCAATGATGTCCATGCCATCATCCGCAGAGCTTGTGGATATATTGCCTTTCATGGCAAAGGGAACTTTGCAGGTGGGATCAAGTTAAGGACATTGAGATGGAGAGATTATGCTGGATTATCCAGATGGGCCCAACGCAACCACAAAGCTCCTTTAAGGGAGTGGCAGGAGGGTCAAGGTCAATGAGGTGATATAATGACAGAGCAGAGGACAGAGCGATGTGGGGCTAACAGCCAAGGAATGTGGGCAGCCTTAAAAGCTGGAAAAGGAGGCTGGGCATGGAGGCTCATGCCTGTAATCCCAGCACTTTGGGAGGTCGAGGCAGGCAGATCACCTGAGGTCAGGAGTTCGAGACTGGCCTGGCCAACGTGGCGAAATACTGTTTGTACTAAAAATACAAAAATTAGCTGGGCATGGTAGCACACACCTGTAATGCCAGCTACTTGGAAGGATAAGGCAGGAGAATCGCTTGAACCCGGGGGTGGAGGTTGCAGTGAGCCGAGATCGCGCTATTATACTCCAGCCTGGGCAACAGAACAAGACTCTGTGTAAAAAAAAAAAAAAAAAAAAAAAAAAAAAGGCTGGAAGCTGGAAAAGTAAAGGGAACAGAGAAGACGATTATGGACTTCTGACGTCCGACTCTAAACTAATAAATCTGTGTTGTTTTCAGCCACTAAATTTGTGGTAATTTGTTATCGCAGCAGTGGAAAACCCGGACTCTGGGGCTAGCTCACACACTGTAAGTGGGTTGGGGAGACGGTATCACAGTGGGGTGGTTGGTGGGGTGAGGAGCTGCCCCTGCAGCTGACTCTCTGATAAGCTGTTGACCCTGTCTGTCAAAAGGACAGATTTGCCAGATTGTAAATGCTTAGGCTTAATTTTGTCCTGTGTCATAGTCCCCTTTGTACCTTTTGTGTCACTATTCAGGAATAACATATACAGTACTGTATCTTTTCAATCGGTGATATTTTCAGCTAGTCAGGACCTATTTGGGTTTTGAGCTAAACTCAGAATCAGCAAGGCCACATCTCATATAAAGGAAAAGAAGGAAGTCAGAATCACAGGTATCTCTGCTTCAAGCCTCCTGATATCCCCAAATGCCTGTTTGCCTATTGTACGCCTGGACTCTGACTCAGAACTGCGTAGGACTTGTTTTCACAAATCCACTCCTCTCCCTGATGGCAAGCAATATATATGTGTGTGTGCGTCACGGTTCCATTGTGAAATGGCTCCATGTAGTTCTACGCAGAAAAAAGACCAGTGACTGACTAGGTGGTGGGGTTAGGGGATAATACTCTTTGGTTTAGTTTACTTTGGCAATCCATGTGTATTGACTTCTTAGAACAGAACAGTACTTTTTAAAAGAAAGAGGAGACATTTCTTTTTTTGAGAGGCATTAGTTATTAAACCTTTTATTATAATTAATGGTAGTGGACACAAACCTTTTCTTTCTCTGTTTTCTGTGCAGTATGTACATTCTCTCTTTCTCTCTCTTTCCCTTTCTCTCTAACTCAGATAAGCATGTACCCACATATACAGCAGCAATATTTGCATCAATTAAGTAAAGAATAAGTTCAAAGAGTTAATTTGTTAAAATGCAGTATACTAGGCATTCAGTATACATACACTAAGTAACTACAAGTAGTATGAAAAGGGTTCATTGTGGACATTTTGAAGATAAATTTTTATTATTTTTAAACTTTTTATTTTTATTTTTTGAGACAGAGTCTCACTCTGTCACCCAGACTGGAGTGCAGTGGTGAGATCTCAGCCCACAGCAACCTCTGCCTCCTTGGGTTCAAGTAATTTTCCTGCCTCAGCCTCCTGAGTAGCTAAGATTATAGACTTATGCTGCCATGCCCGGCTAATTTTTGTATTTTTAGTAGAGATGGGGTTTCACCATGTTCCCTAGACTGGTCTTGAACTCCTGGCCTCAAGTGATCCGCCCACCTCAGCCTCCCAAAGTGCTGAGATTACAGGCATGAGCCACTCCACCTAGCTGTTAGTTTTTAAATTTATTTATTTTTATTCTTCTTTTTTTATTATACTTTAAGTTCTAGGGTACATGTGCATAACGTGCAGGTTTGTTACATATGTATACTTGTGCCATGTTGGTGTGCTGCACCCATCAACTCGTCAGCACCCATCAATTCATCATTTATATCAGGTATAACTCCCCAATGCAATCCCTCCCCCCTCCCCCCTCCCCATGATAGGCCCCAGTGTGTGATGTTCCCCTTCCCGAGTCCAAGTGAGCTCATTGTTCAGTTCCCACCTATGAGTGAGAACATGCGGTGTTTGGTTTTCTCTTCTTGTGATAGTTTGCTAAGAATGATGGTTTCCAGCTGCATCCATGTCCCTACAAAGGACGCAAACTCATCCTTTTTTATGGCTGCATAGTATATTCCAAGGTGAATAGTGCCGCAATAAACATACGTGTGCATGTGTCTTTGTAGTAGCATAATTTATAATCCTTTGGGTATATACCCAGTAGTGGGATGGCTGGGTCATATGGTACATCTAGTTCTAGATCCTTGAGGAATCGCCATACTGTTTTCCATAATGGTTGAACTAGTTTACAATCCCACCAACAGTGTAAAAGTGTTCCTATTTCTCCACATCCTCTCCAACACCTGTTGTTTCCTGATTTTTTAATGATTGCCATTCTAACTGGTGTGAGATGGTATCTCATTGTGGTTTTGATTTGCATTTCTCTGATGGCCAGTGATGATGAGCATTTTTTCATGTGTCTGTTGGCTGTATGAATGTCTTCTTTTGAGAAATGTCTGTTCATATCCTTTCCCCACTTTTTGATGGGGTTGTTTGTTTTTTTCTTGTATATTTGTTTGAGTTCTTTGTAGATTCTGGAAATTAGCCCTTTGTCAGATGAGTAGATTGCAAAAATTTTCTCCCATTCTGTAGGTTGCCTGTTCACTCTGATGGTAGTTTCTTTTGCTGTGCAGAAGCTCTTTAGTTTAATGAGATCCCATTTGTCAATTTTGGCTTTTGCTGCCGTTGCTTTTGGTGTTTTAGACATGAAGTCCTTGCCCATGCCTATGTCCTGAATGGTACTACCTAGATTTTCTTCTAGGGTTTTTATGGTATTAGGTCTAACATTTAAGTCTCTAATCCATCTTGAATTAATCTTCGTATAAGGAGTAAGGAAAGGATCCAGTTTCAGCTTTCTACTTATGGCTAGCCAATTTTCCCAGCACCATTTATTAAATAGGGAATCCTTTCCCCATTTCTTGTTTTTCTCAGGTTTGTCAAAGATCAGATGGTTGTAGATGTGTGGCATTATTTCTGAAGGCTCCGTTCTGTTCCATTGGTCTATATCTCTGTTTTGGTACCAGTACCATGCTGTTTTGGTTACTGTAGCCTTGTAGTATAGTTTGAAGTCAGGTAGCGTGACGCCTCCGGCTTTGTCCTTTTGACTTAGGATTGTCTTGGCAATACGGGCTCTTTTTTGGTTCCATATGAACTTTAAAGCAGTTTTTTCCAATTCGGTGAAGAAACTCATTGGTAGCTTGATGGGGATGGCATTGAATCTATAAATTACCTTGGGCAGTATGGCCATTTTCACAATATTGATTCTGCCTATCCATGAGCATGGTATGTTCTTCCATTTGTTTGTGTCCTCTTTGATTTCACTGAGCAGTGGTTTGTAGTTCTCCTTGAAGAGGTCCTTTACATCCCTTGTAAGTTGGATTCCTAGGTATTTTATTCTCTTTGAAGCAATTGTGAATGGAAGTTCATTCATGATTTGGCTCTCTGTTTGTCTGTTACTGGTGTATAAGAATGCTTGTGATTTTTGCACATTAATTTTGTATCCTGAGACTTTGCTGAAGTTGCTTATCAGCTTAAGGAGATTTTGGGCTGAGACAATGGGGTTTTCTAAATATACAATCATGTCATCTGCAAACAGGGACAATTTGACTTCTTCTTTTCCTAACTGAATACCCTTGATTTCTTTCTCTTGCCTGATTGCCCTAGCCAGAACTTCCAACACTATGTTGAATAGGAGTGGTGAGAGCGGGCATCCCTGTCTTGTGTCAGTTTTCAAAGGGAATTTTTCCAGTTTTTGCCCATTCAGTATGATATTGGCTGTGGGTTTGTCATAAATAGCTCTTATTATTTTGAGGTACGTTCCATCAATACCGAATTTATTGAGCGTTTTTAGCTTGTGTTTTTAAATTTAAAACATTTTTATTTTAAGTTCAGGGTACAAGTGCAGGTTTGTTCCGTAGGTAACCTGTGTCGTGGGGGTTGTTGTACAGATTATTTCATCACCCAGGTATTAAGCCTAGTACCCATTAGTTGTTTTTCCTGATCCTCTCCTTCCTCCCACCCTCCACCCTCTGATAGGCCCCAGTGTGTGTTATTCTCCTCTTTGTGTCCATGTGTTCTCATCATTTAGCTTCCACTTATAAGTGAGAACATGTGGTATCTGGTTTTCTGTACCTGTGTTAGTTTGCTAAGGATAATGGCCTCCTGCTCCATCCATGTCCCTGCAGAGGACACGACCTCGTGAAAGATGAGAAATTTCTATGTGTGTTTGATGCTTCTTTCTACGTAACTCTACTACCTGATCACAGTTTTCAGCAATGAGCATTCCTTCAGCATTAGCAGAATACAGATATTTATTTCTAGATCTGGCTTTATATGCTGGCCCCAGATTACGGAGGAGGGGCTGGTGATGCCTGGGAGGTCTAAACATTCATGAAAATTATTATAGACGAGGGATTGCCTGCCATCTTCAACCAGTGACTTCCTTATTTTAATGTCCGGATAGTGATTAGGAAACTCCAGTTCTGGGGCAAAATGTTTCTGTGGCTTCACTGGTGAGAACAAGTAGTCATCTTACTCATCAATGATCTTACATGGTCTTCTTAAATGGTTTTCTCTTTGTTGTAAAAGTATAGTGTGGAGTAATGCAAAGAACACTGAATTCAGGGTCAGAGGCTAGAATTCTTACTAGTAGGTTGTTGCTAACGGAACTTGTAAGATTTGTTTCACTTCTTTGTGCCCCATATACTTACATCCCTTTTTTCTTTTTAAGATGGAATTTCACTCTTATTGCCCAGGCTGGAGAGCAATGGCGCTATCTTGGCTCACCGTGACCTCTGCCTCCCGGCTTCAAGCGATTCTCCTGCCTCAGCCTCCTGAGTAGCTGGGATTATAGGCACCTGCCATCACGCCTGGCTAATTTTGTATTTTTAGTAGAGATGGAGTTTCTCCATGTTGGTCAAGCTGGTCTCAAACTCCCGACCTCATGCGATCCACCCGTCTCGGCCTCCCAAAGTGCTGGGATTACAGGCGTGAGACACTGCGGCTGGCCACTTATATCCCTTTTAGTAAAGTAGGGCGGTTTGGACATTGTGAACTTTCTGGTTTTTCCCGTGTCTAATATTCTAAAATTCTTAATAGACTCTAGTACTTGGGTGTAAGTGCTACTCAACAAAATGTAAATGGAAGTCTTAAGACTAACTCAAGTATAAGATTGGGTATGTGGACTCAGGTGAGTGGCTGCCATCAGAATTTGTCTGAGGTCTGCATTGTTATGCAAGAAAAAAACCCCACATATATACAAAGCCAGTGTTGATGAGAAAATGATGTTTCTGCTCCTTTTCTTTTTTTTCCCCCTCTATTTTCACCAACATCAGAAACGTTTAGAAGGGAGAGATAGAAAATGCATGGGAGGGAAGACTTGGTGCTGTCCACTGAAAATCCTTAGGAAAATGGTGGTGCTTGGGGCAGAGATGAGAGAATATTGTTTGCTTATTTGTGTATTTTTGACACTTTCTCTCTGCTTTTGCCCTCCTCTTTTTTCCTACTATCTTCCTATGGTAAGAAGTGGAGATTTTTGAAATCCTGCCTCTACTAAAAATACAAAAAATTAGCTGAGTGTGGTGGTGGACGCCTGTAATCCCAGCAACTCGGGAGGCTGAGGCAGGAGAATTACTTGAACCCAGGAGGCAGAGGTTGTGGTAAGCTGAGATCATGTCACACCACTCCAGTCTGGGCAACAAGAGCAAAACTGCGACTCAAAAAAAAAAAAAAAAAGTGGAGATTTTATTTAATATTAGCTAGGTTAATTCAATGAAAATATCCACAATGACCATTTAGCAAGCAGGTGGCTGGTAGTTGCTCAGGATTTGAGAAAACAACTTGACTTAATTGAAATCATCAGACACTTTAATTTACATAGACCTGTCTGTGCTGCACTTGTAATTTTCTTAAGTAAGTGGAATTAGGAGAGGCCAGTATCATTTGCCCAGTGGAGAAAAACTAGACCTCTTGTTGTCTTACGCACACTGAAGCCAAATGCTTCAGTATCACTCAGTTTCACCACAATATGTTAGTGATGCAAAGACATGGCCTTTGCTGTAACTTAACAAAAAATTCTTGGCATGTTTCATTACAGCAGTTAGCATCCTTCCTGTACAGAAGTGAAGCTACTGGCCCCCTGCCGTGGAGGCAATGGAGAGATGGGCAGCAACATATTTGCTGAACTTATTCGAGCTATGATTTTTTAAAGTATAATTCGTGTATTATAAATTTGCCAGAACTTTTGTATCACCATTATTCCACTGTAAAACATTTCATCACCCCCAAAATCTCCCGGATGTCCATTTGTGTTCAATCTCTATTCTGAACTTCAAGTAACCACCGATCTGCTTTCGGTTTCTGTAGGGTTTGCCTTTTATGGAAATTTCATATAAATCAAACCACGCAATACAGTCTTTTGTGTTTTGCTTTTTTCAATTAGCATAATGAAATTTCAATGATTATAATGAATTTCATTCATGTTGTGGAAAGTATCAGTTGCTTGTTCTTCTTAATTGTTGAATAGTACTCCATTGTGCAGATATACCACAGTGGGTTTATTTTGTTAATAGACAAATATTTTGTTTTTATTTTATTTTGGTTTATTTTGTTGATAAACAAATATTTTGTTGATAGATTGCTTTCAGCTTTGGGCTGTTATGTGTAATGTTGCTATGAATATTTGCATACAAGGCTTTGCATGGATATAGTTTCATTTCTCTTGGATAAATACTTAGCAGTGGAATTTCGGGGTTAAAGGGTAAGTCTTACATTTAACCTTTTTAGAAACTGTCAAACTGGTTTCCAAAGTGGCTGTACCATTTTACATTCCCATCAGCATCGTACAGCATTCCAGTTTTTCCATACCATATGCTAACATTTGTTATTGTCTGATTATAGCCATGTTAATGAGTATTGTAGTAGTGTCTTGTTTAAATTTGTATTTCCCGAATGACTAATATTATTAAGCATCTTTTCATGTGCTTATTAGCCATGTATGATTTCTTCTTTGGATAAATATATACTCAAATCATTAGCCTGTTTTTAAAATTGAGTTGTCTTACTCCTTTGATTGAATGATATGAGGAATATATATTCTGGATGCAAGTAGTTTATCAGAAATATGATTTGCAAATATTTTTCCCAGTATGTAGCTTGTCTTTTCATTTTCTTCAAGATGTTTTTTGAAGCACAGAAGATTTTATTTTGATGATGTTCAGTTATCAACTTTTTCCTTTGTGGATTGTGTTTCTGGTGTTGTATCTGGGAATTCTTGGCCCTTAATCCAAGGTCATGATGATTTTCTCCTCTTTTCCTCTATGAGTTTTATAGTTTTAGCTCTTACATTTAGTGCTGTTGCCCGTTTTTGTCAATTCTTGTATATTATATGAGGTAAGGGTTTAAGTTCAGTTTTCTTTCTTTGTATATGGGTATTCAGTTGTCCCAGCACCACCCATCTTATTGAAAAGACCAAGCTTCCTCTGTATTAAATTGCATTCAACTTTATTAAAAATTTCATCATAAATGAAAGATTTTTCCTCCTTGCACTCTCAACTCTATTTCATTTTACATATTTCTATCTTTACAACAGTGCCACTTTTTTTTTTTTTAATTCCTGTAGTTTTATAGTGTTGAAATTAGGTAGTGTAGATCCTCCAACTTTGTGTTTCTTTCTAACATTATTTTTGGCTGTTTTGGATCCCTGGCATTTCCATATAAGTTTTAGGATCAGCCTGTCAGTTTCTATAAAAAGAAAGAAAGAAATAAGTAAACCTGCTGGGATTTAATAGTGTATGTGTTATATCTATAGATCAATTTGGGGTTTAATGCCATGTTACTGGATGTAAAGAATTTCTCTTCTATTTAGATCTTTACTTTCAGTAATGTTTATAGTTTTGAGTGTATGAGTCTTACACTTTTATTAATTTTGCATGTAAGTGTTTTATTCTTTTTGAAACCATAGTGCATGGGATTATTAATTTCATTTTTGGATTGTTCATTGCTGGTGTATAGAAATACAATTATTATTTGTATATTGATCTTGTGTCCTGCAACCCTACTAAACTTGTTTTTTACTTTAGTAGTTTTTTGTAGATTCCTTAGGATCATGATATCTGTAAATAAAGACAGTTTTTCTCCCTTTTCAATCTGGGTGCCTTTAATTGCTTTTTCTTACCATATTACATTGGCTAGAACCTCCAGTGCACTGTTGAATAGGTATGGCAAGAGCATTTATCCTTGCTTAGTATCTGCTTTGGGGGAAACTAGTTTTTCACTGTTAGGTATCATTTAGCTGTAGGTTTCTCATAGATGCTCTTTACAAAGTTTTTTTTTTTTTTCTTTTTTTCCCATGAATGGATATTGTCAAATACTCTTTCTGCATCTACTGATGAGATCATTTGGCTTTTATTCTTATTCTATTAATGTAGAGGCATATTACATTGAATTTTGGATGTTAAACCAACCTTGCATTACTGTGCTAAATCTCTTTTACACTTCATGTATAATTCTGTTTATATATTGCTAGATTTGATTTGCTAATGTTTCATTAAGGAATATTGGGTCTATATTCATAAAGGACATTGGTTTCACCTTTCTTGTGATGTCTGTGTAGCTTTGGTATTAGGGTAATACTGGCTTCATAAAATTAGTTGGAAAGTGCTCCTTCCTCTTCTACTTTTTGAAAGAAATTGACAACTATTAGTGTTCTTTCTTCTTTAAATATTTGATTGATCTAATCAGTTGAGCCATCTGGGCTCAGATTTTTCTTTATGGATAAATTTTTAATTACAAATTCAGTTATTTGCATATGTAGGGCTGTTATCATCATAGTTAAAGGTTTATCTGTTTTGTTAATTTTAAAATAACCAACTCTTGGCCAGGCACGGTGGCTCACGCCTGTAATCCCAGCACTTTGGGAGGCCGAGGTGGGCAGATCACAAGGTCAGGAGATCGAGACCATCCTGGCTAACATGGTGAAACCCCATCTCTACTAAAAGTACAAAAAAAAAAAATTATCCGGATGTGGTGGCGGGCACCTGTAGTCCCAGCTACTCGGGAGACTGAGGCAGGAGAATGGCATGAACCTGGGAGGCGGAGTTTGCAGTGAGCTGAGATCACACCACTGCACTCCAGCCTGGGTGACAGAGTGAGACTCTGTCTCAAAAAAATAAATAAATAAATAAAAATAAGTAAAATAAAATAAACAACTCTTAGGTTTATTGATTTTTTAAAAATTGATTTTCTGCTTTCTATTTTTTCTTAATTTCGATTTCACTTACTATTCCATCCTGTTTACTTTGGGTTTAATGTGCTTTCCTTTAATGATAGAAGCTTTGTCTATTGATTTGAGACCTTTTTTTCTTTTCTAATGTAAGCATTGAATGCTATAGATTTCCCTCTAAGCATGCTTTGGTAGCACCCTGTACATTTGGATACATTGTGTTTTTGTTTTCATTTAATTTGATTGTGATTTTCTTCTTCAACCTGTGAGTTATTTAAAATGTGTTGTTTAATTTCTAAATATTTGGTGATTTCCCAAGTGTCTTTCTGTTGTTGCTTTCTAATTGGATTTTGTTGTAGTTAGATGACAGACTTTGAATTAAGTATTTTACATTTATTGAGACTTGTTTTGTGGTCTGTTCTGGAGAATGTTCCATATGCATCTGAAAATAATCAGCATTCTACTGTTGTTAGATGGAGTGTCCTTTAAATATTAGGTCATGATTGTTGATAATGTTATTCAAGTTTTTTATATCTTTACTGATTCTGTCTCATTCTATTAATTATTGAGAAAGGAAATCATAATTTCTAAGTGTTATTATTGAATTATTGTTTATCTTTTTAATTCTGTTAGTTTTGACTACATGTGTTTTGGAGATCTTTTGTTAGATACATATGTATTTATTATATCTTCCTTGTGTATTGACCCTTTTGAATTATGAAATATCCCTCTTTACCTCTAGTAACAGTCCTCATCTTAAAGTCTACTTTGTCTGATATTAAGATAGCCATTATAGGTCTCTTATGGTTACTGTTTGCATGGTATATCTTTTTCCATCCTTTTACTTGAAACCTAACTGTACATTTGAATTGAAAGTGTATCTCTGGTAGATAGCATCTAGTTGGAGCTTGCCTTTTTTTCATTGTTTTTTTTTTTGAGTCAGGGTCTCACTCTGTTACCCAGGCTGGATTGTAGTGATGTGATCATGGCGCACTGTAGCCTCAACTTCCTGGGCTCAAGTGATCCTCCCACCTCAACCTTCTAAGCAGCTAGGACCACAGATGAATGCCACTACACCTGGCTAATGAAAATTTTTTTTTTAGTAGAGGTGGGGTCTTACTATATTGCCCAGGCTGATCTTGAACTCCTAGGCTCAAGCCCTCCTCCCACCTTGGCCTCCCTAAGTGCTGGGATTATAGTGTGAGCCACTGTTCCTGGCTGAGGCTTGCTTTTTAAATCCAGTCTGAGCATCTCTTCTTTTGATTGTAGTGCTTAGTTTATTTACATTTATTGTAATTATTGATATGATTGGTTTCACATTTATCATTTGCTATTTGTTTTCTTTGTCTCTTTTTGTTGTTGTTCCCCTGTTTATTCTGTATCGCTTTTTATATTAATCAAATATTTTCTACTATACCATTTTAATTCCTCTGATTTTTATTTTTATTTTTTTTATTTTGAGATG
Organism: Piliocolobus tephrosceles; assembly: GCF_002776525.5. Lineage (NCBI taxonomy): Eukaryota > Metazoa > Chordata > Mammalia > Primates > Cercopithecidae > Piliocolobus > Piliocolobus tephrosceles. The sequence continues at coordinate 18,530,361 of NC_045444.1, read as the reverse complement.
GAGTCACACTCTTTTGCCCAGGAGGAGTGCAGTGGCGCAGTCTTGGCTCACTGCAACCTCTGCCTCCTGGGTTCAAGCAATTATCCTGCCTCAGCCTCCTGAGTAGCTGGGATTACAGGTGCCCGCCACCACACCCAGCTAATTTTTGTACTTTTTTAGTAGAGATGGTGTTTTGCCATGTTGGCCAGGCTAGTCTTGAACTCCTGACCTCAGGTAATCCGCCCGCCTTGGCCTCCCAAAGTGCTGGTATTACAGGCATGAACCACTGCACTTGGCCAATTCCTCTGATTTTTAAGCTCCACTTATTGAGTTCTTCATGTGATTGCTCTAGGGATTACAGTGTGTATTTTAATGTATCATAATCTACTTTGCATTAATACTAACATAATCTGAGAAAAATATAGAAACTACCTCAAATAGTTCCATTTGTTTCTTTTTTCATTGTGTAATTGTCTTATATATTATACCTGTATCTGTTACAAACCCCAAAATATCGTGCTTATATAACCTTATGCCATTTAAAGAAATTAAAAGAAGAAAAGAGAAAAATATATATGTTCATACAGTCTTTTATTTTTGCCCTCATGATTACTATTTCCAGTACTCTTTATCTCTTGCTGTGCATTCATGTTACCATATGGAGTCATTTTCCTTAAGCTTCCCTTGGTATTTCTTGTAAAGCAAGTATGCTAACTACAAGTTCTTTTAGTCTTCATTTGGCTGGGGATGTCCTTGTTTTGCCTTCATTTTAAAACCAATTTTATTTTGAAATATTTATAAATTCATAAGAATTTGCAAAAAAGATACACAGGGAAGTCTTATGTACTTTGGCCCAGTCTCCTCCAATGTTAACATCCTATATAACTATAATACAATTTCAAAACCAGGTAATTGACCTTAGTACGATCCACAGAACTCATACAGATTTTACCAGTTATGCAAAAGGGCTTCAAATGGTTTGCAGAAAAAATGGAATTAAAACTACAAAGTGTAAGCTTTATTTCTCAACATGAGCTTTATCAAGTTCAAGACACTTTTTTAAGTGATGATACCAGCCACTTAGTCAATCTCTAAAGAACTGGGGGTTTTGGAAATGTAACCATATCAATGCAGTCTTTTTTACATTATTTACTGATGCAAAATGGGTTCCCTTTAAATACTTTTAAATATTTGGAAACAAAAAGAAGTCAGGAGGAGGCAAATCAGTACTCAAAGGTGGATGCCTAAAGATCTCCCATTGGAACTCTTGCAAAGTTGCCCTTGTTGGATGAGAAGAATGAGCCAGGAGCATTGCCATGGTGAAGAAGGGCTCTCTGGTGAAGCTTCCCCAGGTATTTTTCTGCTAAAGCTTTGGCTAACTTTCTCAAAATGCTCTCATAATAAGCAGATGTTGTCATTCTTTGGCCCTCCAGAAAATCAGTAAGCAAAATGCCTTGAGCATCTCAAAAAACTGTTGCCATGATCTTTGCTCTTGACCAGTCCACTTTTGCTTTGACTTGACCACTTCCTCTTGGTAGCCATTGCTTTATCTCCAGAATTATACTAGTAAAGCTGCGTCTCATCTCTTGTTACAATTCTTCAAAGAAATGCTTCAGGATCTTGATCCCACATGTTTAAAATTTCCACTGAAAGCTCTGCTTTTAGGCTGGGCACGGTGGCTCACACCTGTAATCCCAACACTTGGGGAGGCCGAGGCAGACAGATCACCTGATATCAGGAGTTCGAGATCAGCCTGGCCAACATGGTGAAACCCTGTCTCTACTAAAAATTCAAAAATTAGCTGGGCATGGGAGCGGGCACCTGTAATCCCAGCTACTCAGGTGGCTGAGGCAGGAGAATCACTTGAACACAGGAAGTGGAGGTTGCAGTGAGCTGAGATTGCGCCACTGCACTACAGCTTGGGTGAGAGAGCCAGACTCCATCTCAAAAAAGAAAAAGCTCTGCTCTTGTCTGTAGCTGATCTGGCACAGATCAAGTGGAAAGGTTACTCAACTTTCATTTTTCAGTTAGAATTATATACGCTGAACTGATTGAGAGGTCTATGGTGTTGGCTATTGTTTCTGCTGTTAATTGTCTGTCCTTTTCAATTAGGGCACAAACAAGATTAACTTCTTTGCAAATTGATGTGGATGGTCTGCTGCTATGAGTTCCGTCTTCAATATTATCTCACCCCTTTTCAAAATGAGCTATCCACTTATAAACCACTGATATTTTTGGAACATTGTCCCCATACACTATTTGTAAAGCATTAATGATTTCGCCATTCTTCCACCTAGGCTTTGCCGTAAATTTGATGTTTGTTCTTTCTTCAATTTTAGCAGAATTCATGCTTCTCTGATAGGGGCTCTTTTCAGATTGATGTCTTATCCTTTTTAGTGCTTCAGACTACATCTTGTTTAGACATGTTATAACAAGTTAGTACATTTCGGTGCAAAAAACATTGAAATCCATCCATAGTTTTTTTCATAATATGCATCTTCCATGAGCTTTTTGAAGACCCTTAGTACATGCACTCACTTGTGTGTCTGTGTACATGTGTGTGTGTCTATGTTAATGTCTTTTTGCTCATCTTCTAATAAGATTAATTTTTAATGTTGAGTTTTGATAGTTTCTTATGTATTCTAGATATGCCTTTTGTCAGATATGTAATTTGCAAATGCTTTCTCCCGGTTTGTAATTTGTCTTTTCATTTTTAAGTCTTTTACAGAGAAAATGATCTCGGTTCACTGCAACCTCCGCCTCCCAGGTTCAAGTGATTCTCCTTCCTCGGCCTCCCAAGTAGCTGGGATTACAGGCGTGTGCCACTACGCCGGGCTAATTTTTGTATTTTTAGTAGAGATGGGGTTTCACTATGTTGGCCAGGCTGGTCTCGAACTCTTGACCTCAAGTGATCCACCCACCGTGGCCTCCCAAAGTGCTGGGATTATGGACGTGAGCCACTGCATCCCACTGAAAATGTTTTAATTTTGATAAGGTTCAATTTATCAATCTTTTACTGAGCGTTCTTTTTTTCTCAAGTCTAAGAATTCTTGACCTCACTCTAGATCCTTAATATTTTCACCTATGCTGTTTTTTTCCTAAAACTTTTATAGTTTTAAGTTTTACATTAAAAGTTCGTGTTTCATTTTGATTTAATTTTATATAAAGTGTGAGGCTGTGGTTCCCTATTCTTGCCTGTTGCCTGTTTTGCCCTTTGATATCTGATATCTCCATCGTTGTATGTTGAAAAAACTGTCCCTTTGCCATTGAATTGCTTTTGCATCTTTGTCAGAAATAATTGAGCATATTTTTGTAGGTCCATTTCTAGTCTCTGTTTTGTTTCACTGATATCTTTGTCTGTCTTCCTGCCAGTATTATATTGTGTTGATTACCATAGCTCTTTAATAAGCCTTAACATGAGGAAAAATGATTCATTCTACCTTTTTCTTCTTCCTCTGTTGTAAATGTTCTATTAGGACATTTTCCTTTCATAGAAAATTTAGAATAACCTGTCTATATCTACAAAAAGTCTTACTGGGATTTTTATTAGAACTGAATTAAACTTTATAAATAAATTTTGAAAAATTGACACCTTTACTGTGTTGAATCTTCCAAGCCAAGAATGTGGTAAGTTTCTGTTATTTATTAGGACTTTTTATTTATCAGACTCTTATGATTTTCAGCATATCGATCTCATAAGTGTTTTCTTAGATTTATGCCTTATTTTATTTTCTTTAGAGTATTTGTAAATGATATTGCCTTTTAAAATTTCAGCTTCCATTTGCTTGTTGCTTGTTGCCTTCGTTTTTGAAGGGCAATTTTGCTGGATATAGAATTCTAGAAGGGCAATTTTGTTTTTCTTTTTTTCTATCAGCACCTTGAATATGTCATTCCACTGCTTTTGTATTTCCATTATAATGATAAATCCACCATTAATTGTACTGTTGTCCCACTATATGTGATGAATTATTTTTCTCTTGTTTTTCAAAATTTCTCACTGTTTTTTGGCGTTCAGTATTTTGACTCAGATTTGTCTACAATTACAGAACCATTTCTGTTGTGCTCCTTGAAGTTCATTGAATTTCTTGGATTTCTAGATGAATTCTTTTCCTCAAATTTTGGAAATTGTGAACCATTATTTCTCCAATTTTGGGGGTCTCTTTTACACATCTTTTGCTGGAACTCCTATTGCACATATGTTAACATACTTGATGTTGTCTCACAGGTCTCCGAACTTTATTTTCCTTTAACTTTTTTCCTTTCTCTTCTTTAGGCTGGAATATCTCAATTGACCAATATTCAAGTTTGCTGATTTTTAATTTTGCAGCTCAGATCTGGTGTTAAGCACCTATTGTAAAATTTTCATTTCAGTTATTATACTTTTCAACTCTAGTATTTTATTTGATTCTTTTAAATAATTTATGTCTCTTTACTGATAGTCTCTGTTTGCTTAGACATTGTTGTGGTATTTTTAAAGATATGGTTTCCTTTAGTTCTTTGAACACATTTATAAAAGCTGACTTAAAGTTTTTGCCTAGTAAGTCTAACATCTGGCTTCCTCTGAGACAGTTTTTATTAACTGCTGTCTCCCTGTGCATATGGGCCCAACTTTCTTATTTCTTCATATGTCATACTTTTTTGTTGAAGATCAGACATTTAAAATAATGTGGCAACTCTGGAAATAAAATTCTCTTCCCTCTCCAGGATCTGTTGTTGTTGCTGATTTGTCGTTGCTGCTGGTTCTTTTTTTAGTAACTTTCTAGGACAAATTCTGCAACATCTAGATTTCCTATAGTGTGTGATCTCTGAAGTTCTGCTCAGTTAGCTTAGTTGTCCACTAGTGATTAGTCAGAGAGATTTCCTTATATGCCTTTCACTAGTAAGTCTTCCATCCTTTGCCAAGGAGCTGTGTGTGTGTGTGTGTGTGTGTGTGTGTTGAGGCAAACCTTCATTAGTGTTCTGGCAGTTTACCAAGGCTGCCTAGCCTTCACTTCCTGCTTTTGTGAAGGCTTAAAATCAGCTATGGGTGAGAGACTGGGGTTCTCCCAGGTCTTTCCTGAGCTTGCACACAGCCCTGCCCGTGGGTGCAGCCTTCTGTCTTCCCAGAAAAAGAGCTTTCCAAAGGCTCCTGTGGACATCTCATTTCCTGAATCTTCAAGTTTACAGGCAGCTCTTCTTATGCCTTGACTACCAGAGGCAGCTGTGACGTCAGCTACTGCTGAATGTTTTCAACAAGCGCCCCGGAGATAGAGCTTTTCCTGCAGGGTGATCTTTAAGCCCAGTCAAATAAAGTTTGTGTCTTGCAAATGGGGCTTTTTCAGGTGCTTGAGATAGGTCAAATAGTGAAAATACTTTGTGGATTGGCTTTTCAGGGAGCTCCAAGTCCAGTCTGTCACCTGTGGTGGTGGCAAGGCTGTTGGTTTCTAGGTAGCCACCATATGCTGACCTCTGTGGAAGGTCCTGTTGGTTTTCTGGTGTTTCTTCCACTTCCCCTATTGGGAGGAAGGGGATGGGAATGGATGTCAGTGTTTTCAGGCAAACTCCTGGTTTCATTTACAGGCCTATCATTGTGTCTACTGTTTGGTTACTTATCTGCAAGTGACTGTCATTTATGCCTGTTTCCCCCAACGTGGTGTTCACTCTTCACTACCTGCGCTGGCAGTCGTTGAGAGGGCTGCAGGTGTTCCGAGTGGTTTCTCTCTCTGGAAAGCCGTGGTGTAAATGGAAAGCAAAGAGTCCACTGTACCAGGTCTCCTTCAGACTCAATGGGTTGAGTCTGGCGACATTTTCAGGAAAATAATGCGATTCCTGTGATTTTAGCCTATGTGTCCTTGTTCTTTTGCTCATCACTCTCTAAAATGCTGTTCCTTGTTACTGTCCCTACCCCTCCTCCCAGTGAACACCTCTGAATATGTCACGATTAGGTCAATCGTCTGTGCTGTGGTGAGATCATACTTTCCAACATCCCTGTCCCCTAGTTGAATACGATACTCTTTCCTTCAGGGCTTTGCTGTTCTCCATAGGAATAGCTGTCATAGCACATTTAACACTTCATTATATTGTCTGTCTGTTTGTTTAGATATTTGTCTCTTCCATCTATTCTGTGATTCCCTTATGGGTAGGGACTGTATTTCCCTGTTTTACTAATTTTGCATCCCTAGCACTGTGCCTGAAAACTGAGTAGCTATTCATTGTTGAATGAATAAGTGGAAATATTAAGTGAGATCCAAGCTTGGAAGATGATCTTTGCCATTTTGGGACAGCCTGGATTCTACTGGATAGAAGTCATAGCTTTAATGGAGAGATGTAGTAACTGACTTTTGACTACATGATACATATTTTGGGTAATTGTTATTTAAATTTTATTTTTATTTGTTTTTTTCCCAAAATGCTTGAGTAAAAAGCATCTGCTTTCAGTTATTTATATCTAATTTGTCAGCTGTGCATACACCATCCTATGTGCTAGTTGTGTGAAATAGTGCTGCTGACCCGTCTCTTCAAAAGACAGTTTGGGAATGAGAATCATAGTCTCGGTATAGAAGCTCTTTAGATGTAATGATTTTGCCTAACCTGTAGCAATTAGCCCAAGCTCTAAGGCACTACCCCCACACTCACATTCTCCCTCAGGTCCCCTCGTGCTGTGTTCTTCACTCTGGATGCTCAGAAAGATTAATCCGGGGAGCTTAAAAATATATATCCCTGGGCTCATCCCCAGACAAACTGTGTTCAAATTTCTGGAGGTGAGACCCAGGCATGGGTATCATTTGTACAGAAATCTCTAGGTGACTCAAATGTGCCACCAGGGCTGAGACTCGAATCCCGTGTGCATTCCTGGAGGTCGGTTCTAAACCTGGATCCCATCGACTTATGACCTGTAGAATACCCTCTGGGCAATTGAATGAAAGCAGAGGTTCTCAAAGTGTGGTCCCGGATCATCATCAGCAGCGTCACTTGGGAATCCACCAGGACTGTATGTCCTCGGACCTCCCCCCAGACCACTGAATCGAAAGTCGGGGGCTGGGCCCAGCAATCTATTTTAAGAAGCGCTGCAGCTGACTCGGATCACGCTGCGATTTGCAAACCACTGAGTTCCAGGGAGAGCTTGGCCTTGGAGCTGGCCTTGGCAGGCACACGGCTGGACTTCAGCTTCCCAGGGCGCAGGCTGCACGTGGCTGGTGGCCGCTGTGGCTCTGGAGACAAGGGTCCATCCTGGCACCAGTGTTTACGGCCGTCTCTTCTCCCTTCCTCCACCCTTGTCAGAAGAGGTGTATGGATCTCCTTGTGCTTCTTAAGATTGGCCCTTGGCCTATTTTCTCTCTCCCTCTTCCCCTTTCCGCTTCTGCCAGGGGTCTTGTTTGACCAGTTCCTTTTGCCTCACTCTACCCAGCAGCTTTGGTTTTCTCTCTCTGCTTTCTCTTCCCCTTCCTTAGTAGGCCTTGGAAAACTTTCCTCAGCCCTTCTGTGCCCTTTTCACCAGCACAGTTCTCAGGGTCTGTCCTCACTGCTGCGTCACACCCGAGCATATTGCTACTTCACTGTTTTATTGAAACTGCTTTTCGCCAAAAGAAAATTTACCAAATCCAGAGATTCACTCACCGTCCCCATCAATCCTCATCTTCCTTTAATTCTCTGTGACATTCAGTGCTGTGGCCACCCTTTCCTGATGGACACTGTGTGCCTTTTGCTTGTCACTGACCCTCTTGATTTTCCCTGCCTTCCACTGGCTGGTCTTCATAGCCCTGTGCTCTGCAGGTTCATCCATGGGTTCCGGGGGTGCGATGACACGAGGCACAGCCCCTGTCTTCGCACAGCACCTCGTCCCCAGCCCGACTCTTCCAGGGCGATGGAGGGTGGAAGAGGCAGGGAGTGTGGCTCTGGAAACACCTCGGGCGCAGTGATTCTGCAGGGGGGGCCAGGAGAGACTCGAACAGGAGGGGATTTTGAGTCAGGGTCTGAAGGATGCCCTTGACTTTGATGTGGTGAGATGAAGGAAGAAAACATTTACGGTGAGCAGAGGGAGGGATGTGGCATTTTCAGAGGACAGAAGTCTTTTTTTTTTTGAAACAGAGTTTCACTCTTGTTGCCCAGGCTGGAGTGCAATGGCGTGGTCTCGGCTCACTGCAACCTCTGCAGAGGGCAGAAGTCTTAATGCTAGAGTGTGGGATTCATGGAGGGGCAGGTGTTGGAAGTTGACCCTGGAGGGGAGTTTTGGTGTCAGAGAAAGATATTACATGCTGTGTTTAGAAATTTGTAATTTACCCTGAGACCAGTGAATTGAAAAACACATATTTTAAGTTACCCAGGTAACTTTTACCAAAAATAACCCATTTTCTCTATATTCCCTTCTAAAACACAAACAACCCGCGCCTGCCCCCCGCGTATACTCGGTTATCTAAAAGGAAAAGTGAATGTTCTTCCCCACCAAAATCACCCCGGTGGTGACTTCTGTAATCAATTTTGAATGTGTCCCAGGACTTTTGTGTGCGTATGTAATGTATATGTAAATTTCTAACGTGGCATCCTACTCTACAAACTATTCTGTAACTTTCTGTTGTCACTTACACAATACATTGTTGTCATCTTTAGCTTTCCATAAGTTCGGATCTGGCCTGTTTTTTCTCAGACTCATGGCATTTCGTTGTGTCAGTGTCACATCTTTTCTTTTCTTGTCTTATCTTTTCTTCTCCCCTCCCCTTCCCTCCCCTTCCCTCCCCTTCCCTTCCCTTCCCTTCCCTCCCCTTCCCTCCCCTTCCCTTCCCTCCTTTCCTTTCCTGTTTTTTGAGAAGGAGTTTCATTCTCATCACCCAGGCTGGAGTGCAATGGCTCGATCTCAGCTCACTGCAACCTCCACCTTCCGGGTTCAGGTGATTCTCCTGCCTCAGCCTCCTGAATATCTGGGATTACAGGTGCCCACCACCACACCCTGTTAATTTTTGTAGTTTTCGTAGAGATGGAGTTTCACCATGTTGGCCAGGCTGGTGTGGAGCTCCTGACTTCAGGTGATCCTCCCGCCTCGGCCTCCTAAAGTGCTGGTATTACAGGCTACCCTGCTTGGCCCAAATATTTCCTTTAACCACTCCTATTGAGGGGCACTGCTGTTGTTAAATTTTCTCTATTATTAGCAATATAGTAGCAAATATCCTGCACATGTTTCTTTGCTCTTTTGTGTTCAAGTGAACTTTTGTAACGTGGAATAACACAGAAAAATTGCTAAGCCCAAGATTATGCTCAATCAGAAGGCCCCTACAAGGTGGTTGAGCCAGCAGTGGATGAGGATTGTGGTTTTTTTTTTTTGGAGACTGAGTATCACTCTGTCGCCCAGGCTGGAGTGCAGTGGTGCAATCCCGGCTCACTGTAACCTCTGCTTCCCAGGTTCAAGCTATTCTCCTGCCTCAGCCTCCCAAGTAGTTCAGATTACAGGTGCGCCACCATGCCCAGCTAATTTTGTATATTTAGTAGAGACAGGGTTTCACCATGTTGGCCAGACTGATCTCGAGCTCCCGACTTCTGGTGATCTGGGATTACAGGTGTGAGCCACCGCACCCGGCCAAGGATTGTGTTCTTAAAAACAAATCTTTGCCAAACTGATAGGTGAAATGTTTAAATATTCTAATAGGTATTCCTGTTATTAGTAAAATTGAGAACATTTTGCCATGTATATTGACCAGTGATTTCTTCTGTGAAGTATCTTGTATCTCATTTGCCCATTTTGAAAACTTGGTTTGCTTGCTTTCTTATTGAAGTGTGCAGGTTTTAAAAATACTTTAGGTGTTATCCTTTTTATTTGAATTTAATCATTTAATTACGTTTTCAATGACTGCCACCTTGTAGGTGTGTTCCCATGGGGTTGCCCATCCCAGTCCCACTCCTCTTCCCCTCGCTCCAGAGCTTCAGCTGTTACCAGTTTGGGAAATGACCTTTCAGATCCCCTTATCTCTTTACATGAACATTGGTACCTAGAGAAAATGTCTTGCTTTATTTTGAGAGTTTTTTCTTCAGTAAAAGCTAAGGTTATGGCTCAAGTTCTCAAACTTGGTTTTTCATGAACAGCATATCTAGTTCACGTTTCTTTGTTCCACATGTAAACCTAACCACTGTCTTCCCCTGCTCTCTTCCATTCTCTATGTGGTAACATAATTTAGTCCGTCCGCCCACGGATGGACATTCGGGTCCCCAGCTTTCCCTGTGTTGTAAAGTGCTGCAGCAGGTGTCTTGGGCAGGCCTCCTTTCACACGCCAATGCTTCTCACGGGAGGTTTCAGCAGGGGAGAGTCACTTAGGATCAGGTGTGTCTGTCAGAAGTTAATCTGACAGCGGAGTGAAGGAAAAGGAGTTAGGTTGGAGCTAAATAACTTCACTCCTTTGATGGCAGTAGTCCAGGAGAAAGAGAAAATGAATCTGAGTGGATGCAGTGGGGTTGGAGAGAGGGTACCTGTGAGAGGGGCTGCAGAGTGGGATAGACTGTCCACAGACTAACTGCAGAGTCCAAAAGTGGAAAGAAAGCTTCCTTCCTCTCTTCCCTCCCCCC
>NC_045444.1:18477654-18514855 GCF_002776525.5 Piliocolobus tephrosceles | reverse complement strand
CTTCCCTCCCCTCCCCTCCCCTCTTCCCTTCCTCCCTCTCTCTCCCTTCCACCTTATATACACTCACTAGATGTGAGCAAAACAGTGCCAGCTATATCAATGTTCCTGTCATTGCTGGTCCCAGGAGAAGGAAGGGTCCTTAGCCTAGGGGAGGTAGGTGCTAGAGGTTACAGCCTTCACCCTGCCAGGCAGGATACAACATGTACAGAGGTCATGTGTGATGTGTGTGTGCATGTGTGTGCGTGTATGGTCTCAGTAACCTGTGGGCCTTGAGGAGCCACCATATGGCTTTTTTATTTTTACTTTTTGCCAGGGAGGGACAGCGGTTCTGCTAGTGGTGTTCAGAAGGTGCCACGGTGGTGGATGTGTGTCTTGTTACCTCAACTTGCCCAGGATAGAGAGTCTGAATACACTTTCTTTGATGGGGTTTCTTTACTAGGGCATCAGGATTTTATCAGGTCGGTCCACTTGCCATTTTAAATTACTTCCATAAAATTCCTCATTACTTTCAGTTCAAACATGGCCTTTGGGGCCAAATCCAAACTATTATAATATAATAAAATCCCTTTGTGTTTTAAAATAACGTTTATGGGTTTTGAACTTGAACTAATTTAGAGACGAGCCTGGTAATAAAGGGAAAAAGCCTTATTAAAAAGTGTAATCCGCCCAGGTCCTTGAGTGGATTTCGGGGTGATCTCTTCCTGCAGAAAGAGACAAGGTTGAGATGATTTAGTTGTGGCTATGGGACTGGAAAAGAAAGAGTCTAGAGTGACTCTGGATTGGTAATTCATGTGGCTAGAAAGATGATGTCATTTCTGATCCACATGGGCAGCATCTTTTGGAGGTGAGATCAATCCTGTGTTGGACATACAGTTTTATGTTGACAGTGCCTATACCCCCAAAGGCGGATGTGTCCAATACGAGGTATAGCTGGGGAGCTAGGTGAGGACCGAGATACAGGTGGTGGACTCAGGAGTGTGTAAGTGGGAGCTGAAGCTTTGAGAGCCAATGGTATCCCCAAGGAGAAGGGGCAGAGAGACAAGAGTCCTCGGCGGTGGGACACTCACTCTCAGGGATGGGCAGAAGACCCAGGAGTGCCTAGGGAAGAGAGTGTTTCCAGAAGGAGAGGAGGGAATGATTTAGACTTATCCAGTAAGGTAAAGGTTAATTAGTGTCTCTTCTACTTGGAAATCAGGACATCTTCATTCTCCTTTTAAAGTGGTTTCAAAAGAGGAATGATCCCTCAGTGATGCTGGTTGTTTCCACTTTATCTCCTCTGTAGAGATGTTTACTGCGCTCGTCAGGGCGATTCAGGCTACCTGCTTTGACAGCAACCCTAGAAACCTCAGGGACTTCACACAGTTAAGTCAGAGTGTCTCACTCCTAAGTGGGGCTGGGCAGTCCTCCTTGGCAGCTCTCTTCCAAGCAGTGACTTGGGAATCACAGAGCCATTACCTTATGATGCTGCCATCTTAAAAATGAGGTCGCCGCTGTGGCTGTAGGAAGGGGAAGATCCTGGACAGGCATGCGGGGGCGTTTATGGTCAGTCTGGAAGCAGTGTAATTAACCAGAACGATGTGCCCTGATTGCAGCCTAATTGCACAGGAAAGCCAAGAATAGAAAATGGAATTGGTGAGCATTTAACTGTCTCTGCCACACCACAAACAGCATCCCTCGAGCCCAAGCTCTCTTTCCAGTTACAGGGTCTGCACCCCTAATTTCTCACTGGACATTTCAAACTCACCTTGTTCACATGAGACCTTAACCACTTTCATCCTCCATTTAAAGTAGAGATTGCTTTCAGCTACAGATGACATTTTAATTTTCTCCTTGAAGGACAAGTTTGGGAGTGGTCAGGGAGGAACATTCCTACCTCCGTGCCCTTGTTCAAACTGTTCCCTCTTCCTGGAATGCTCTTCCCCCAGCTGTCTACTCGTTGCCTTCATGTCTTTGCTACAATCTCACCTTTTAAGTGAGGCTTGCTTTGTCTACTCTGTTTAATACTGCAATCCCCACCCAGAACTCCTGATCCTTCTTATTCTACTTTTTTCATAGCTCTTACCACTTTCGGACGTACAATATGTTTCTTTATTATGCGTATTGTTTGCTGTCTCAAAAGAATGTTCCCAGGGCGGCGTTCTTTGTTTTTATTTCCCTGATGGCACTGATGTGTCTTGAGCATACAGTGCCTACTGGCATAGAGCAGGCACTCCATCAGCATTTGTGAGCTGGTTCTGAATTACCGAGACCAGAAAACCTTGGAACCCGTTTAGGAGGCAGGCCCGGAAAGAGCACAGTTGGTGGTCCAGCCCTGCTGAATTGCCTTTGCAGTCTCAGTGCACCTGTCTCCTGGAAGCTCGTCACTTAGTTACAACTAGCTGTTGGGTTGGTTTCCACCTCACTGGCTTCCAGGGCTCCGGCCTTGCCTTCTCCTGCCGCTCTCGTTAACACGCTGCCAGATGGATCGCTGGCGATGTCGTTCCTCTCCCACAATCGTTGTTTGAGCATTTGGGAGGGAAGGAAGTCTGGCATTATTTGTTCCCATGAGGTAGGTTTAGGTGACCGTGGCTGATGTATGAGCCACGACAGATGAAGTACTTTGGGCCTGTGATACTTTTGCACTGCACTTAGGAAAATGTTTTAATTTCTTTTAAAATCAGAAGAAAAAAAAGACCTTTTAGGTCAAAGAAGTTTTCATCTATATTAATATATTCATCTTTTTACCATAGCAGTTGTAAAATATAATTTTTAATATTTAAGTGGCCATTTAATAGATATACTTTCTCTATATAAAGTACATATTTTTACTATGAAAGCATATATATAATATGTGTATGTGTGTATGTTTTTACTATGAAGGCAAGTGTCCAGGGCCCATGAAAGTTTTAACACAGCCCCAGTTTTGACTTGGCTGGGGTCACCCAGGATATGGTGGGCTGAGACCTAAAGCCGTCTTTGAGTTCATGGGGTAAATGTAGTCCCCTCTTTCATGGCTGAGGGAGCTGGGCCCAGAGAGGCTGTGCTTGGTTGAAAATCGCATGGCAACTGAGCGCTACAGTCATGGTTATGGCTTCTGAACCTCTGGCTAATGCTCTTGCCATGTGCCAGCCTCCTTTTCCTGAGAAACCGGAAGAGGGAATAACTTAAATGAGTAGAGAATGTAAGGATCTCATTTGTTTTCATTATTCACAGGTGCTTATTGATGCGCCATTCCCCCTCATGACCCAGTCACCTCTTAAAGGCTCCACCTCTCAATTCTGCCACACTGGGGATTACGTTTTAACTTGAGTTTTGGAGGGCACCAGCATTCAAACTATAGCATTAATAAACCAAGTCTTAAAGGGAATCAGGCTATTAGCTAAGTAGATAGAACTCTTAAAAGGGCTAAAACCTGCTTTACTGATTTTGTGTGTGTGTGTGTGTGTGTGTGTGTGATTTAAGATAAAAATGCATCTGGAGGCATCTGGTACATAACAGACCCTCAGATACTAGATTCCCTTCCCTTCCTTTCATTAGACAAGATTTTTTATGCCATTGTTTGGCCATTATCCTGTTGGATCAGAGGCAAGTGAAGAATTGCACTGCTAAACAATAAGTCACGTAACAACCACATTCACCTTCATTACCTGTGAGGGTTGAGGAATCTCTCAAATTCCCTGTTTTGCTTATATAGACCTCATGTCATGGAGCCAGTATCACAGTTGCACATTATTTTCATTCATTTAGTTATGTAGTCATTCATTACAAAATATTGATTGATTGGCTTTTATGTGGTGGACAGTTTTCTAGGGTCTGGGGATGCAGAAGGGAACAAAGCAAACAAGCTCCTGCTCTTAAGGAACTTGCTCTATAATGGGAGCAACACTAGAATTGTTTGGGTAACACTTTCTATCGTGAGGTTCCTGATGACTCTAGATGTGTGTAGGGTGTGTGTGTGTGTAAACACATCTAACAGAGAAGTTGTCTTAGCCCATGCTATTAGGACCAGGTGTTCTTGGTTAATGAAAAAGTAGAATAGGATGGGTGGGTGTGGTGGCTTATGCCTGTAATCTCAACACTCTGGGAGGCCAAGGAGGGTGGATTGCTTGAGCCCAGGAGTTTGAGACCAGCCTGGGCGACATGGCAAAATCCTGTCTCTCTTGAAAAAAAAAAGAAAAAAAAAAGATAAAGTTGGGAACATAGCTATCTTCAGTGTTTGTTTTAAGTTTGTGTCTTGGGTCTTGGTCAGCTGGGCTGCTGTAACAAATTACCATAGACTGGGTGGCTTATAAACAACAGAACTTTGTTTCTTATAGTCCTTGAGACTGGAAGTCCTAGATGAGGGTGTACGATCAGGTTCTGCTGAGAGCCCTCCTCCAGGTGCAGACTGCCATCCTCTCATTGTATCATCCCACGGTGGAAAGTGGGTGTGAGAGACCTCTGGGCACTAATCCCAGTCATGAGGGCCCCACCCTCATGACCTAATCACCTCCCAAAGTCCCTACCTCCTAACACTATAGCCTTGCGGGTCAGGATTTCCACATATGAATTTTGGAGAGGCATAAACATTTAGTCCCTACTCTTTACATGTTTAAAGTTTACATGGCTACCCTAAAACAAGTAAACCCTTTTCTGGGATTCCATGGCAGGAGCTATGAATCGAACTTCTTGTCATGAACCATATACAGAGTGTGTAGCCTCTAATTCCAGTTTGCTTGGGGTTACAGCAGAGTCAACACTACATACTTATAAGGTCATCTGAGCCCAGAATTCTAATTTTTAATGATTTGTTTCTCCCAGTCTTTCGTAATTATCTTCCCCACAGATGGTGTGAAGTCCATTTTTTTTTTTTTTTAACAGAATGGCTTTCGTGAGCCCTTTCAAAGCATTTCATCCAATCCATAGAAATGGCGATGCTTTCTTTTCTTTCTTTCTTTTTCTTTTTTTTTTGGAGGGGGGGATGGAGTCTTACTCTGTCACCCAGGCTGGAGTGTAGTGGTGCTATCTAGGCTCACTGCAACCCCCACCTCTCAGGTTCAAGCACTTCTCCTGCCTCAGCCTCCCAAGTAGCTGGGACTGCAGGCATGAGCCACCACGCCTGGCTAATTTTTTGTAGTTTTTAGTAGAGATGGGTTTTCACCGTGTTGGCCAGGCTGGTCTCGAACTCCTGAGCTCAAGGGATTCTCCGCCCACCTTGGCCTCCCAAAGTGCTAGGATTACAGGCATGAGCCACCAAGCCCAGCCTATGATGCTTTCTTTTTGCCCTCTTGTGTATCAATTTGCCTCATATTTACACAGCAAAGCCTAGCGGCTAAAAGCATGAGCCATAGAGCAGGCTGCCTAGGTTCTTATCTGAGCTCTGCCACTAGCTGGCTTAAAGCAGAGCTGTGGCCTCTATTTTTTCATTGGTAAATTAAGGCTAATGATCATATATACCTCACAGGATGGCTGTGAGAATGATATCAATGAATACAAATAAAGTTCTTAGAACAATGCCTAGTACATAGTGCTGGCTACTATTATTACCATAAATATTTAGTGTTTGTAAGTATATTAACAAATGCAAGTGACATAAGCAGGTTTGGAAGCAGGTGACACCATTGCTTGGCTAAAAACTGGTGAAATGAAGGAAGGACTGAGTGAGTACCCCAAGACATAGCCTAGATCAGTCAGGGCATTTTACACAGGGAATGGACTGTCAGCTACTCTGGCACATGGGTAAGTGGAGGTCAGTTTAAAAATTTATGCTTTGTATATAATTGATCATACACTTGCACATAATCTCATTCAGAATATGCATCAAGCTGCCTGGAAATAGATTTTCCATCTTTTTTGTTGTTGTTTTCCAGTAATCTATTATCCTGCTATATTGCGTCTGTACCAAAACCTTGACTTGTCGTTCTTTTTTCTTCTGAGAGGAGAGAGAGAGAAGTAGAGAGAGAGAGAGCGAGAGACAGAAAGAGAGACCTTGAGTCCATGTAGTGTATTGTTGTACCTTGAAGTTTATATTCTGCAGATTCTATGGGATTCAGAGAACTGGGAACCAAGCTTCCTTCTGAAGTTGGCACATTTTGTGTTTGATGAAATGATATTTACTTGCTATTCATCTAAAGCAGTAGATCGAAATGGACCTAAATGAACAAACTCAGCAAGCAGCCTTTCTGTCAATGGGCGTGTCTCCCTGATCTACAGTTCTGCTGCATCCTGGGCTCTCGGGGGACTGGAGAGTCGCTTTTTGTGCCACATATGTCTTTGTTTTTATCCCGCTGTGTGTGAGAGAGGGCACAGTGACAGGCAGCCTATAAATAGCTGGCTCCTGTTTTTATTTTTAGTGATAATGACATTTTTTTTTGAAATGGGATTTCTTATTTAATAAGTTATGGGATGTAATTACCACCTAGCAGAAGGCAGACTGCATCACACTCATTGGAAACTCACAGTAAAGTCCACATAGAATGGAATAAAGTAAGCCTGGTGATGACATAGAGAACTTTTAGGTTGCATTCATGTTCAACATTTCCCTCCCCCCACTCTGTCCCTGCTTCTCTCTTTCTCCCCTTTCTCTCCCCATCTCTTCCTCCCTCATTCCAGGCCCATCCTCCTTTCTGTCTTTTTTTTTTTTTTTTTTTTTTTTTTGAGACGGAGTCTCGCTCTGTCGCCCAGGCTGGAGTGCAGTGGCCGGATCTCAGCTCACTGCAAGCTCTGCCTCCGGGGTTCACGCCATTCTCCTGCCTCAGCCTCCCGAGTAGCTGGGACTACAGGCGCCCGCCAACACGCCCGGCTAATTTTTTGTATTTTAGTAGAGACGGGGTTTCACCGTGTTAGCCAGGATGGTCTCGATCTCCTGACCTCGTGATCCGCCCGTCTCGGCCTCCCAAAGTGCTGGGATTACAGGCTTGAGCCACCGCGCCCGGCCCTTTCTGTCTTATAAACCAGAATGATGCAGATTACAAGTGTTTCTGGAGTCAGTCAGATACACACGTTTTCTGCTGCTGGGTAAGGTGGGGAAGTTCTGCCATCTTGTCTTTTCCATTGTTCAAGAATTGTACCTAGAACTGCCTTTTTGTTTCTTGCCTCTTCATTTAAGTAGTTGCCGACATCTTTTAAATTCTCCACCTGGAGATCCTGAAAATTTCATTAAAGGACCCTCCTGTTCCATCTGACATGTTGGTTTCTACGCCTCCCCTGCAGGAATGCTCCAGGAAGGTTAGGTGGGACTGAGCGGCCTTCACAGGGGTTAATCGCATTGCTACAAGGCAGCCGGCATCTTACTGAGTTAAACCTCTGCATGTTAAAAAAAAAAAAAAAAAATCCCAGAGTCAGGGTCATGGTCTTCAATTTTTTATGAATCAAGGTTTTAGGCACTAGAAGTGATTAACCCTGCAGTAGCGTGTGTTCTGAACTGCCTGGATGCAGACTGATCCGGAAGTAGTAACTAAGCCGTTTTGAGACTCGGCTTCCCTTCCACGCCTCCTCTCCTCTGCCCCCAGTTTCTACCTAGGCTGGACGTTCTCCCCCCCCAGTCCACATCCTCCTGGCCCAGCAGAACATACAAGGCTTTTCATCAGGGCACCTTCTTTGGAGATCTCCTCCAAATCGAGCTGCAGACAGCAGCAGGGCATGTGCCTTTTTAAGTGTGGTCATGACAAGTCCTGCTTCCTTCTTGGCGCATGTTAATGGCAGAGGGAGAGGGGACTGTCTGTTTGGCCTGCTCTTTTCTCCAGCCTCCTCGGGGGATGGTGTGGTGTTTTGTCTGGGGTCCATGTAGCTGTCAGGCTGTGCTCTACAGAAAGGGGCTACCTAATGCAAACTTAAGTGAATGCAATTAGAATCACAGTAGAACTTTTAGGAAATTTGCATGTTTTCCGAGAAGCTGAAAGTGCTGTCTCCGCCTTCCTTTCCTCTTTAAATTCTGCCCTCTCCTTTCCAAGCCAGCTCAAGTTCTGGTCCACCTCTGAAGCTAGGTCTTATCATCTCAGGGCTCGTAGCATCTTAATCGGTACCACATAACCCAGGTATTGATCACTTACTATCCTGTCTTTTTAAAAACGCCTTATCTTGTATTCCCAATAAAACAGAAGCTCCTGGAGCCTGAGGCTGCTTAGGAAACTTTGGGAAAAAGCTGAGAGAGCACTGCATGAGAATAGATGGCACTTGTGACATTACTTTTGTAACTCTCTCATTTCCAAGGATATATGATCTATCTATCTATATTAATATCTGTATCTGTCTGTATACATGTGTATATATGCATACAGGGATAAATAGGTATCTATTATAAACCAAAACCAAAATAAAATCCTGAGCCCTCACAACCAACTGAACAACCCCCTCTGCAACCCCCTGGCTAAGGGGACCCCTGAGAAATCTGAACAGACTTCCTGCCCATGATGAGAAGGGAGGACACGCCTCATTACACCCCCTCCCTTTTGGAGCTTAGGCATAGCTGACCAGCATTAACATTAAAATAGAGATCCTAACACTGACAAAACAGATTGTTTGTGGCCATAACATACTAAATTCCAACCTGACTCTGGTATAGCAACACTTGACAGATAGCAGGCCCTGAAGAAAATAAAAATATTTTAACCCAAAATATATTTCCTTGACATATTTTGAAATGGCCTTGCAAAGCTATCTTTTGTGGGGAAATTTGCATCTGTAAAGAATCTCTATTAATGCAGCCAGGCTTTTCATGGATCTAGGAGAGATTCACTAAGAGTCTGACATCCTTAAAGGTCCAAAAGGAGACTTACCATCTATTCTCTCTGAAGGCTGCTACCAAAGGACATCATCTGTATAACAAGAACCTTGGCTTCCACAGCCCCCACCCCTTATCTTAACTCAAGTTTTAATTTTTACTGACTTCAAGTCTTCAGACAAACTTAACTTTTTAAACCAGTTGCCAATCCAAAAATCTTTGAATACACTTATGGCCTATAACATTTTCCTTCTCCCTCCCTGCCTGCTTCAAAATTTCCTGCCTTTCCAGGCCAAACCAATGCTCAGGACCTCTTGGGACTGTTCCCTGGGCCACGGTCCCTCATACTGGCTCAGAATATACCTCTTTACATATTTTGCAGGGTTTTTTTGTTTTGTTTTGTTTTTTTAATCAACACTGTGTGTCTGAATGACTGTCTTATATGTGCACGTTCATGGGCTGTAGGAAAACGTAAGATGGTGTTGCTTCTGAGAGCTAAATGGGAGGTAGTAGCATGTTTAAGTGATGGCATTTGATGGGTGGTTGGAGTCCCTGAATGTCAGCCTTGGAATGTGAGCTTTATTTGGCAGACATTGGGGAGCCAGGAACGTTTGTAAATAGAACAGTGTTGTGATGCAAACCTAGCTTTGGGCAGATTTATCTGGAAGCATTGAATGAGAACTGGGAGAAACAGATTTGGAGGTATGACTGTCAGAGGTGTTTGAACCAGAGCAACTCCATCTTTAATAGGGGCTGGGTAAAATGAGGCTGAAACCTACTGGCCTGCATTCGCAGATGGTTAGGTGTTCTAAGTCACAGGATGAGATAGGAGACTGGCATAAGATACAGGTCATAAAGACTTGGCTATTAAAACAGGTTGCAGTAAAGAAGCCAGCCAAATATCACCCAACCAAGATGGCAACAAGAGTGACCTCTGGTTGTCCTCACTGCTACGCTCCCATCAGCACCACTGTTACAGTCTTCCCAATGCACCACAATGCATAAGGCACGAATTTCTGGTAGCTCTACCCCATCCTTCTAATGTACATGTAGGCCCTTAGCTTGAGTTACTCCATATTGCTTTGTTTCCCTTACTGCACATGTGCCAGGGAACAGAACTTTCCATTGCAGGCATGTTTGGGCAAGTCACCTGTGTAGCCTTTCTTACCTTTCCGGCTGTGGGCATGTCTTAGGCAAGTCCCTCTGTGTAAATTTCCCCTATCTGTGCCTGCAGGCTGTTCTTTTTTTGTTTGAAAGAATTCAACAGAGGACCTACCCTAACTGCCTGTCTGACAGGTTTCTTCCTTTCTTGTCTCTCACCATGACAGTTTACAAATGCCATGGAAATGTCAGGAGTTACCCTGTATGGTCTAAAAAAGAGAGGCATGAATAATTCACCCCTTGTTTAGCATATAATTAAGAAATAACCATAAAAAGGGACTACCAGCAGCCCTCAGGGCTGTTCTGCCTATGGTGTAGCCATTCTTTTATTCCTTTATTTTCTTAATAAACTTGCTTTTACTTTATTATATGGACTCGTCCTGAATTCTTTCTTGCACAAGACCCAAGAACCCTCTCTTGGGGTCTGGATCTGGACCCCCTTTCTGGTAACATCCTTCTGGTGACCACAGAAGGAATAATACTGACCCAAAGGTTAACTTTGCGGAAGTGGTGGGGTCCAGTAACACGACTGGGGCAGCCACAGTAGCTCAGATGCTGAGTGACAGTGGTCAGACTGAGCTGGGGTCTCTGAGAGTGGAAAGAAGGGTTGGGCAGAAGATTTCATGGAGGGGAGGCCAGGAGGAACACAGGGCTAGAGACAGATAAACTGGTTTGGCCACCAACTAGCTTCATGATCTAGGGTAAGTTACTTAACCTTTCTGTTTCTCTACTAGATCCTTGTCTGAAATGGGGGACCCCAACCTTCAATTTCATAGAATTAGCTTGGGTGTACTTGTCAATGACTCTTATAGAAAAAAAAAAAAAAAAAGAGAATCAGTTGGGCTTGGGCCTGGAGGGTGGGAGAAGGCATGAAGGATGATGGAAAATTTATGAGTGACTGATGAATATGAGCAAGTCTATTTATTAAAACTCAGATCATATAGCTGTTGTCATTAGTACTGTGGCTGTTGATTCCCAGTCTCACCCAGGTTTCTTGAAGACTGGGTGGGAGGAGTCTTATTTAGGTTTGTATTACCAGTGTGCTGTTCACAATAGGTACTCAGTGAGTGCTGAATGGGTCATTCTGTTACCGGAAAGGAGTCCCAATCCAGACCCCAAAAGAGGGTTCTTGGATCTAGCAAGAAAGAATTCAGGGCGAGGCCATGAAGTGAAAGCAAGTTTATTTGGAAAGTATAGGAATAAAAAATGGCCACTCCATTGGCAGAGCAGCCCTGAGGGCTGCGCTTGGCTATTTTTATGGTTATTTCTTGATTATATGCTAAACAATGGGTGGATTATTCATGAGTTTTCCAGGCAAGGGGAGAGCAATTCCCAGAACTGAGGGTTCCTCCTCTTTTTAGACCATATAGGGTAACTTCCTGACATTGCCATGGCATTTTTAAACTGTCATGGGAGTGTCTTTTAGCATACTAAAGCGTTATAATTAGTGTGTAATGAGCAGTGAGCACAACCAGAGGTCACTTTCATCGCCGCCTTGGTTTTGGTAGGTTTTGGCTGGCTTCTTTACTGCATCCTGTTTTATCAGCAAGGTCTTTGTGACCTGTATCTTGTGCAGACCTCCCATCTCATCCTGTAACTAAGAATGCCTAACCTCCTGGGAGAATGCAGCCCAGTAGGTCTCAGCCTTATTTTACCCAGCACCTGTTCAAGATGGAGTTGCTCTGGTTCAAATCCCTCTAACAATTCTTCTTTGAATCTTGGCCTCTTTCTTGATCATTGCCTTCTCTCATTCCCTTTTCAGTGCCTGAGTCCTGGGTATTCTACCTGTACTTCAGAGCTTACCTCAGTCCCTTCTTTCTGCTGCCTTTCACTTCTGGATGTCATGACCTTGTGCATGGACTATCGCAGTGGCCTCATAGTTATACTCTCTGCCTTAGACTTTTGACTCTTCCTATTTCTCTTTGGCATTGCTGGATAATAAACTTTTTGAGGGGTATCTCCTATTCCCTCTAACATGAAATGTCCCCCATTTCCTACTAAAGAAAGCCCCTACTTCATAGTTTGCTGCCCTTCATGAACTCTACACTTTGGTCTAACTGGTCCTCTTCCTCCCCACCGAATGGCCTCTTCCCCTCCCAATGTTTTGCCTGTTTACTTGCCATCTTTCCGTGTAGCCCTTCTTGATTCTGACATGATCAAAGAATAAATCCTATGGCCCTTGTACTCCTGTGAGAGGCAAACCTTTCTTTGCATACATTGCCTTACTGGAATGAGTTTGTAGGGGTCAGGGTCCATGCATACCTCCTATTAGTTTCCTCTTACCCTATCTAGCATATGTTCTTTGTATACAGCAGGCATCTAATAAATGTGTGAATGCAAGACTGTCCCTCTGGAGAGGGTCTCGAGGCACATGAGAGAGCATGTGCCTTGGTTAATGGCACATGCTGGTTCAGTGCCCTCTCCTTGTCCCCAGGGATGACCTTGTCTTCTCACTCACTGCCCATGCTACTCCAGTTTCATCTGGTTTAGGAACTGCTGATTGGACCCCAAGGTGATAATTGTCTTTTCTGTTTGGCTTTCTTCTCTGTCATGAATGATTATGTGACAAGGTGTGATTGGCATAGCTTAGCAGTGGTGGATGATGCCTTTATTGCAGAATCATTTTTCTCTTTCCCCTCTCCCTCCTTTCTTATTGTCTCACTCACTGTTATCTTTTGGATTTTCCAGAGAATGGTTAATTCCGTTAACAACTTAGCAGCTTTCCAGGACTGTGGCCTGGCTGATTCTCCAGGATCTGCTCACAGCTCTACCAGGAGTGGGATATTTGGAATGATACCAATAGTTCCCACATTCACGTGGTGAATTCTCTTGGTTCCAAAAATGTCAATTGTAGGACCACAGGATAAGTCAACTTTGGCTTATGGAGATGTTACAAGTTGGGTAGGAACCTGGCTAATGTTGAAAGGACTTGCGTTTACATTTTTTCTGGCCTTCTGTAACATTTTCCTTGCCTTTGGATGCGGTGATTTATAGAGAGGTTGTAACTGCCTGGACTGTTTTTCATACTACACAACAGGGAGCACTGTGAAGTTGCTTTCCTCCTAAAGGTAAATTAAATATAAATACTCTGCAGTAATTGGATTTGAAGTGCATCCCTTCTTGTTATTTGTTTCAATACCTTCTCATCAGTGCCCAGGAGGATATCTCTGGAGCCTTCCAGGTTTTCAACATTGTGTGAGTAAACTGCATCTTTGTCACCTACGAAAGGAATCCCAACCACCAGAAGCCTTTGGGCCTCTTTGGTTAAGAAGCTGCTTTCTTATTGAGAGTCTTAGTTTTAGAACAGTTAGGAGACAGAGTTTCTTGATGCCCTGACTGTGTGATTGAACCACATGTCTGGGTTCTCTTGTGTCTTCTTTGGCATTTGACTTGGGCATGCAGGAAGACAGGCACAAAGGCTGGCCTTGGGGACTGAGGTCTGCTGTGTTCAGGTTTTCTGTGGATGGTGTTCTCAGCCTAGCTTCTCACATGGGGGCAATACTTTGATTTTTCCTTTGTTTGTCTTGACAGAGTCTTGCTCTGTCACCCAGGCTGGAGTGCAGTGGCTTCCTCTCAGCTCACTGCAACCTCTGCCTCCCAGGCTCAAGCAATTCTGCCTCAGCCTCCCAAGTAGCCAGGATTACAAGCATGCACCACCATGCCTAGCTATTTTTTTGTATTTTTAGTAGAGACGGGGCTTCACCATGTTGGCCAGGTTGGTCTCGAACTCCTAACTTCAGGTGATCCTCCCACCTCGACCTCCCAATGTGCTGGGATTATGGGCGTGAGCCACCACACCCGGCCGGGGGGGTACTTTGGTTCAAAGTTGAGGGTAGACCTTTTATTTCAGCCATTTTTTTTTCAGGACTTTAGAAGCCATGGCTTCTCAGGACTCAGAGATGAGATCTTAAGTCCAAGATTTACCATAATTAGACCCCTGTTTCCCCACCTCCTCATTTTGCCTGGGTTTCATGGGAAAGGAAGTGTACTCTGTCTACAGCTTACTGGTGTGGAGAGGATAATAGGAGCCTTTGGGGTTTTTCTGGTGGATTGAATTACCATATATAGGTGATGCTTGACTTAAGATGGCTTGCTCTAATAACCTCTGCCACTTGCATTTCTGTGGTTAATTACAGATGTCAATAACAGCCTACACTAGTGCTTCCTGCCATCTCATGGCGGGGCCAGGAGTTCTGCTGCTGCACCAATCCCACTGAAGCCCTGGCTGACCAGGCCTGGATTCTGTCAACAGCTCTGTCATGGGTTGAGTTGTGTCCCTCCAAAATCACATGTTGAAGTCCTAACTCCCGATATCTCAGAACGTGACTTCCTTTGGAAATAAGATTGTTGCAGATGTAATTAATCAGTTAAGATGAGGTCATGCTGGAGTATGGTGGGGCCTAATGCAACATGACTAGCATCCTTATGAAAAGGGGAAATGTGGACACAGATACGCACACAAAGAGAATGCCACGTGAAAATGGAGGCAGTGATCAGGGTGATGCAGCAGAAGCCAAGGAATGCCAAAGTTTGCCAGTAAACCACCAGCAGCTAGAGAGAGGCCCGGGACCAATTCCCTCTGCAGCCTGCAGAAGGAACCAGTGGTGCTCACACCTTGATTTTAGACTTCTAGCCTCTAGAACTCAGACAATAAAGGTCTCCCGGTTAAGCCACTTGGTTGTGTTACTTTGTTTTGGCAGCCCTTAACAACTAATACAGGCTTGGCCTGAGATTAAGGGACCATCAAAGAAAAGGAAGTTGCTCTAGAAACAGCCATTTCTCCAACAGGTGCCATCCGAAGAATTTCAGTGTCATATATCTATCTTGATTCAACTGTAAAACTTCTTAGAATTGGTAACCCGGACTTTGAACACTGTTTGGTGGTCCTTAGAGCCTTGCTTGCTCTTCATTCCAGACTTTCTTGAACTCTTCTTTCAAAAAGTCTTATTTGCTTCAACTCGGGAGGCGGAGTTTGCAGTGAATTGGGATCATGCCACTGCACTCCAGCATGGGTGATAGAGTGAGACTCTATCTCAAAAAAAAAAAAAAAGTCTTAAGTCCATGCACAAAATCTTCCTTGGGAGGAGCATTTACAATAAGGCATTTATACTAAAATGTTGGCTTTTATATTTAATAAATATTTGAAGAAGCAACTACCTCTTCACATGACTATTTGTTAACTAAATATTCCAATTTTACATTAGGTTTATAAGAAATATTGATAATAACAGCTAATAGTCATTGATCATGGACTCTGTGCCCAGCACTGTTCCAGGTATTTTTTTATTTTTTATTTATTTATTTTTTATTATTATACTTTAAGTTCTAGGGTACATGTGCACAATGTGCAGGTTTGTTACATATCTATGCTTGTGCGATGTTGCTGTGCTGCACTCATTAACTCGTCATTTATGTTAGGTATATCTCCTAATGCTATCCCTCTCCCCTCCCCCCTCCCCACAATAGGCCCCGGTGTGTGATGTTCCCCTTCCTGTGTCCAAGTGATCTCATTGTTCAGTTCCCACGTATGAGTGAGAACATGAGGTGTTTGGTTTTCTGTTCTTGTGATAGTTTGCTGAGAATGATGGTTTCCAGCTGCATCCATGTCCCTACAAAGACACAAACTCATCCTTTTATATGGCTGCATAGTATTCCATGGTGTATATGTGCCACATTTTCTTAATCCAGTCTGTCACTGATGGACATTTGGGTTGATTCCAAGTCTTGCTATTGTGAATAGTGCCACAATAAACATACGTGTGCATGTGTCTTTATAGCAGCATGATTTATAATCCTTTGGGTATATACCCAGTAATGGGATGGCTGAGTCAAATGGTATTTCTAGTTCTAGATCCTTGAAGAATCGCTACACTGTTTTCCACAATGGTTGAACTAGTTTACAGTCCCACCAACAGTGTAAAAGTGTTCCCATTTCTCCACATCCTCTCCAGCACCTGTTGTTTCCTGATTTTTTAATGATTGCCATTCTAACTGGTGTGAGATGGTATCTCATTGTGGTTTTGATTTGCATTTCTCTGATGGCTAGTGATGATGAGCATTTTTTCATGTGTCTGTTGGCTATATGAATGTCTTCTTTTGAGAAGTGTCTGTTGGTATCTTTTGCCCACTTTTTGATGGGGTTGTTTGTTTTTTTCTTGTAAATTTGTTTGAATTCTTTGTAGGTTCTGGATATTAACCCTTTGTCAGACGAGTAGATTGCAAACATTTTCTTGCATTCTATAGGTTGCCTGTTCACTCTGATGGTAGTTTCTTTTGCTGTGCAGAAGCTCTTTAGTTTAATTAGATCCAATTTGTCAATTTTGGCTTTTGTTGCTGTTGCTTTTGGTGTTTTAGAGATGAAGTCCTTGCCCATGCCTGTGTCCTGAATGGTATTACCTAGGTTTTCTGCTAGGGTTTTTATGGTTTTAGGTCTAACATTTAAGTCTCTAATCCATCTTGAATTAATTTTCATATAAGGAGTAAGGAAAGGATCTAGTTTCAGCTTTCTACTTATGGCTAGCCAATCTTCCCAGCACCATTTATTAAATAGGGAATCCTTTCCCCATTTCTTGTTTTTGTCAGGTTTGTCAAAGATCAGATGGCTGTAGATGGGTGGTATTGTGTCTGAGGGCTCTGTTCTGTTCCATTGGTCTATATCTCTGTTTTGGTACCAGTACCATGCTGTTTTGGTTACTGTAGCCTTGTAGTATAGTTTGAAATCAGGTAGCGTGATGCCTCCAACTTTGTCCTTTTGACTTAGGATTGTCTTGACAATGCAGGGTCTTTTTTGGTTCCATATGAACTTTAAGGTAGTTTTTTCCAATTCTGTGAAGAAAGTCATTGGTAGCTTAATGGGGATGGCCTTGAATCTATAAATAACCTTGGGCAGTATGGCCATTTTCACAATATTGATTCTTCCTATCCATGAGCATGGTATGTTCTTCCATTTGTTTGTGTCCTCTTTTATTTCACTGAGCAGTGGTTTGTAGTTCTCCTTGAAGAGGTCCTTTACATCGCTTGTAAGTTGGATTCTTAGGTATTTTATTCTCTTTGAAGCTATTGTGAATGGGAGTTCATTCATGATTTGGCTCTCTGTCTGTTACTGGTGTATAAGAATGCTTGTGACTTTTGCACATTGATTTTGTATCCTGAGACTTTGCTGAAGTTGCTTATCAGCTTAAGGAGATTTTGGGCTGAGACAATGGGGTTTTCTAATTATACGATCATGTCATCTGCAAACAGGGACAATTTGACTTCTTCTTTTCCTAACTGAATACTCTTGATTTCTTTCTCTTGCCTGATTGCCCTAGCCAGAACTTCCAACACTATGTTGAATAGGAGTGGTGAGAGCGGGCATCCCTGTCTTGTGTCAGTTTTCAAAGGGAATTTTTCCAGTTTTTGCCCATTCAGTATGATATTGGCTGTGGGTTTGTCATAAATAGCTCTTATTATTTTGAGGTACATTCCATCAATACCGAATTTATTGAGAGTTTTTAGCATGAAGGGCTGTTGAATTTTGTCAAAGGCCTTTTCTGCATGTATTGAGATAATCATGTGGTTTTTGTCTTTGTTTCTGTTTATATGCTGGATTACGTTTATTGATTTGCGTATGGTAAACCAACCTTGCATCCCACTTGATCATGGTGGATAAGCTTTTTGATGTGCTACTGGATTCAGTTTGCCAGTATTTTATTGAGGATTTTTGCATTGATGTTCATCAGGGATATTGGTCTAAAATTCTCTTTTTTTGTTGTGCCTCTGCCAGGCTTTGGTATCAGGATGATGTTGGCCTCATAAAATAAGTTAGGGGGGATTCCCTCTTTTTCTATTGATTGGAATAGTTTCAGAAGGAATGGTACCAGCTCCTCCTTGTACCTCTGGTAGAATTCGGCTGTGAATCCGTCTGGTCCTGGACTTTTTTTGGTTGGTAGGCTATTAATTATTGCCTCAATGTCAGAGCCTGCCATTGGTGTATTCAGGGATTCAATTTCTTCCTGGCTTAGTCTTGGGGGATTGTAAGTGTCCAGGAAATTATCCATTTCTTCTAGGTTTCCTAGTTTATTTGCATAGAGGTGTTTATAGTATTCTCTGATGGTAGTTTGTATTTCTGTGGGGTCGGTGGTGATATCCCCTTTATCATTTTTTATTGCATCTATTTGATCCTTTTCTCTTTTCTTCTTTATTAGTCTTGCTAGCGGTCTATCAATTTTGTTGATCTTTTAAAAAAAACCCAGCTCCTGGAATCATTGATTTTTTGGAGGGTTTTTTGTGTCTCTTATCTCCTTCAATTCTGCTCTGATCTTAGTTATTTCTTGCCTTCTGCTAGCTTTTGAATGTGTTTGCTCTTGCTTCTCTAGTTCTTTTAATTGTGATGTTAGGGTGTCCATTTTAGATCTTTCCAGCTTTCTCTTGTGGGCATTTAGTGCTATAAATTTCCCTCTACACACTGCTTTAAATGTGTTCCAGAGATTCTGGTATGTTGTATCTTTGTTCTCATTGGTTTCAAAGAACATCTTTATTTCTGCCTTCATTTCGTTATGTACCCAGTAGTCATTCAGGAGCAGGTTGTTCAGTTTCCATGTAGTTGAGCGGTTTTGATTGAGTTTCTTAGTCCTGCATTCTAGTTTGATTGCACTGTGGTCTGAGAAACAGTTTGTTATAATTTCTGTTCTTTTACATTTGCTGAGGAGTGCTTTACTTCCAACTGTGTGGTCAATTTTGGAATAAGTGTGATGTGGTGCTGAGAAGAATGTATATTCTGTTCATTTGGGGTGGAGAGTTCTGTAGATGTCTATTAGGTCTGCTTGATGTAGAGTTGAGTTCAATTCCTGGATATCCTTGTTAACTTTCTGTCTCGTTGATCTTTCTAATGGTGACAGTGGGGTGTTAAAGTCTCCCGTTTTTATTGTATGGGAGTCTAAGTCTCTTTGTAAGTCTCTAAGGACTTGCTTTATGAATCTGGGTGCTCCTGTATTGGGTGCATATATATTTAGGATAGTTAGCTCTTCCTGATGAATTGATCTCTTTACCATTATGTAATGGCCTTCTTTGTCTCTTTTGATCTTTGATGGTTTAAAGTCTGTTTTATCAGAGACTAGGATTGCAACCCCTGCTTTTTTTTGTTTTCCATTTGCTTGGTAGATCTTCTTCCATCCCTTTATTTTGAGCCTATGTGTGTCTCTGCATGTGAGATGAGTCTCCTGAATACAGCAAACTGATGGGTCTTGACTCGTTATCCAATTTGCCAGTCTGTGTCTTTTAATTGGACCATTTAGGCCATTTACATTTAAGGTTAATATTGTTATGTGTGAACTTGATCCTGTCATTATGATATTAGCTGGTTATTTTGCTTGCTAGTTGATGCAGTTTCTTCCTAGCATCGATGGACTTTACATTTTGGCATGTTTTTGCAGTGGCTGGTACCTGTTGTTCCTTTCCATGTTTAGTGCTTCCTTCAGGATCTCTTGTAGGGCTGGCCTGGTGGTGACAAAATCTCTAAGCATTTGCTTGTCTGTAAAGGATTTTATTTCTCCTTCACTGATGAAACTTAGTTTGGCTGGATATGAAATTCTGGGTTGAAAATTCTTTTCTTTAAGAATGTTGAATATTGGCCCCCACTCTCTTCTGGCTTGGTGAGTTTCTGCCGAGAGATCTGCTGCTAGTCTGTTAGGCTTCCCTTTGTGGGTAACCCGACCTTTCTCTCTGACTGCCCTTAACATTTTTTCCTTCATTTCAGCTTTGGTGAATCTGACAGTTATGTGTCTTGGAATTGCTCTTCTTGAGGAGCATCTTTGTGGTGTTCTCTTTATTTCCTGAATTTGAATGTTGGCCTGCCTTACTAGGTTGGGGAAGTTCTCCTGGATGATATCCTGCAGAGTGTTTTACAACTTGGTTCCATTTTCCCCATCACTTTCAGGCACACCAATCAGATGTAGATTTGGTCTTTTCACATAATCCCATATTTCTTGGAGGCTTTGTTCATTTCTTTCTACTCTTTTTTCTCTACACTTCTCTTCTCACTTCATTTCATTCATTTGATCTTCAGTCACTGATACTTTTTCTTCCAGTTGATCGAGTCGGTTACTGAACCTTGTGCATTTGTCACGTAGTTCTCGTGTCATGGTTTTTATCTCTGTAAGTTCTTTTAAGGTCTTCTGTGCATTGATTATTCTAGTTATCCATTCATCTATTCTTTTTTCAAGGTTTTTAGTTTCTTTGTGCTGCGTATGTAGTTCCTCCTTTAGCTCTGAGAAGCTTGATTGACTGAAGCTTTTTCTCAACTTGTCAGAGTCATTCTCCATCCAGCTTTGTTCTGTTGCTGGTGATGAGCTGCGTTCCTTTGGAGGGGGAGATGCGCTCTGATTTTTTGAATTTCCAGCTTTTCTGCACTGCTTTTTCCCCATCTTTGTGGTTTTATCTGCCTTTGGTCTTTGATGATGGTGATGTACTGATGGGGTTTTGGTGTGGGTGTCGTTTCTGTTTGTTAGTTTTCCTTCTAACAGTCAGGACCCTCAACTGCAGGTCTGTTGGAGTTTGCTTGAGGTCTACTCCAGACCCTGTTTGCCTGGGTATCAGCAGCGGAGACTGCAGAAGATAGAATATTGCTGAACAGCGAGTGTTGCTGTCTGATTCTTGCTCTGGAACTTCGTCTCAGGGGTGTACCCAGCCATGTGAGGTGTGAGGTGTCAGTCTGCACCTAGTGGGGGATGTCTCCCAGTTAGGCTACTCAGGGGTCAGGGACCCACTTGAGCAGACAGTCTGTCCATTCTCAGATCTTAGCCTCCGTGCTGGGAGAACCACTGCTCTCTTCAAAGCTGTCAGACAGGGACTTTTACATCTGCCGAGGTTTCTGCTGCTTTTTGTTTAGCTATGCTGTGTCCCCAGAGGTGGAGTCTACAGAGGCAGGCAGGCCTCCTTGAGCTGAGGTGAGCTCCACCCAATTCGAGCTTCCCGAGCTTCCAGGTGGCTTCGTTTACCTGCTTAAGCCTCGGGGCACCCCTCCCCCAGCCTTGCTTCCGCCTTGCAGTTGGATCTCATACTGCTGTGCCAGCAATGAGGGAGGCTCCGTAGGTGTGGGACCCTCTGGGCCAGGTGTGGGATATAATCTCCTGGTGTGCCATTTGCTAAGACGCTTGGTAAAGTGCAGTATTAGGGTGGGAGTTACCCGATTTTCCAGGTGTTGTGTGTCTCAGTTTCCCTTGGCTAGGAAAAGAAATTCCCTTCCCGCTTGCACTTCCCAGATGAGGTGATGCCTTGCCCTGTTTCAGCTTTTGCTGGCCAGGCTGCACCAGCAGACCAGTGCCAACTGTCCTACACACCCCAGTGAGATGAACCCAGTACCTCAGTTGAAAATGCAGAAATCACCCATCTTCTGTGTCTCTCACGCTGGGAGCTGGAGGCTGAAGCTCTTCCTATTCGGTCCTCTTGGTCGCCCCTTGTTCCAGATATTTTTTTAATGTATTAACTCATTTGATTCTCACAACTCTCTAAGAGGAAATGGAGGAACAGAGAGATTAAATAACTTGCCTAAAGGTTTTACTAGATGGCTCTATTTGCAGCCATCACTTGAGAATCTGTTAGGTCTAGAGTGTGAGGTAGCCAGATTCTGTGCCTGTAGTCCCATAGTCCCAGCTACTCAGGAGGCTGAGGTGGGAGGATCACTTGAGCCTAGGAATTTGAATCCAGCCTGGACAGCACAGTGAGACCCTGTCTCTAAAAAGAAAAAAGAGGACAAGGTTGCCATCTCTTTCTGTCCCTGTTTCCAGGTGGGGTTGAAATGTGATGGTTAGATTTAATAAAGATCTCTACATGTGATGTAGTTATAAAAGAATGAAATGTCTGCAGACAGAGCTCACAGTTTAGGGGCCTCTGAAGTTCTAGATGAAGAATACCCAGGCATCCATGAAGTGTCCTGTTCCTGAAGTGTATATGGAGTAGTTGGCAGGTCACTGGTGCTGGGTCTGGAGCTGGGCATTGGACTCTGCTGCTTACCAGCTCTATGATTCTGGACAAGTCATTGCCTTCGGTGAGCCTCATGTTCCTCAGCTAGAAATGGAAATACTACTCTAAGTTTACATGCTAAGCTTAGTACCTGGCACATTGTGCATGCTTTCACATTATGGATAATTTGAATGAACATTTGTGTCTGAATCCCATAAAAGTTGCCACCCAGACTCTCTTGCCACCCAGATTCTCTTATTTCTTTAGCAAGAGTCTTGAGTCTTTATCCCATGCCTTTGTACTGTTTTTTTTTTTTTTTTTCTAGAAATTTCAGAGAGGTCTTCTAAAATGCAATGGTCAAGAAACTCATGTTTCTGGGTACTTCGTCTTCCAAATAATCATTGAGGATTGTGTCTTGCCTGGAACTTAGTTTATGGGGAGGGGTTTTTCACCTGTGAATTTTCACATGGGTGACCACAGAGGGGACATATAGGCCACCTGGCTGTCTTACATAATGATCTCTGGACATGCATTCCATGACCTCTGCCTTGTGGGATCTTAGTGCACACATGCTTTTGTGGATACTGCTTCAAACACCATGGTTGGGGAGTGAGTCTGTGGTTTTTGCTAGAGGCTGATGCCCTTCCCTGATGCAGCCTTCTCTTGGCAGCGTGATCTGTTTGTGTTCTTCATTTCAAGGTTTTTCATTGTTCCTTAGTTCTGCTGCTGGCAGTAGTTGAGAAATTATACTTGGATATCAATTAGGGCATCCAAAATGTGACTTTATCCTGGAGCAGGGCAAGGAGAGTTTAGTGATCTGCTTGCTTTGTCGTTTAACCTTTACATCTGCCAAGCAATAGTGTGCATTTCCTGTGCAGAGATCTCATAGCCCATCTATTCAGCACTACGAGCCAGGTGCTGCTCTAGGCCCTGGAGATGGAGCAGTGAACAAACAGAAATTCCTGCCTCAGGGAGTGAGAAAGAAAATACATAGTAGATTGTGAGGGATGCTATGGAGAAAAATGAAGCCAGAAAGGGGATGGAGGAGGACAGAAATAGCAGTTATGTGTTCAATAATGTGGTTGGCAAAAGCCTCCCTGAGAAAGCTACAAAGATGGGAGGGATTGAGGGAGCAGAGAGCAAGCCATGGGCCTGAGAGCAGGTGGCCAGTGTGGCTGAAGCAGATGTAGGGGAGGTGAGGGGACCATGAGGTCACAGGGAGTGATGGTGCATGAGTGCTAGGCTATGAAAGATCTGTTGGTGGTTTTACAGCATGACTGACAGTAGCTGCATGGATGTGGTGAACCCCTTTTCTGAGAACTCCATTGCTTTCAGTTTCGTTATTGGCCCTTGAGTTCTTTCTCAGTTGTAGATCAAGCGTCCTCCCATTTCTAGGCGTCGTGGCCTTCTCCATGGGTTTTGAGTGAGAGGTGTCATGGTGCTGAACTTGGTTTTATTGCTTTTGTTTCTTCAAACTCTAGGAGCCTCTTCTTAGATTGTTGTCTGAAACTTTTATCACTGTCAGTGACAAATATGAAGCACCCAGAAGGTAATAATGATGAGAACTATGTATTAAAAACTTATATGCGAGTAACCACTTGCTGTGGGTCTAAACGCATCCACGTGTCAGCTCTCTTGATACAGAGCAACTCCATGAGCTAGAACTCCCATTTTGTGGGGAAAGAAACCAAGGCACAAAGACATTGAATAAATTGTCCAATTTTATGTGGCTTGCCAGTGTGGGATGAGGATTCGAATCTGGGTAGCTGGATTCCACAGTTGGTGCTGTGACTTCTGCACTGAGAAGAGCTTTCTGGTGAAGCTTCACAGTTCTCTGTCCACCGGACTAAGCAGAAATGAAGTTATTCTCATATTTTTTTGAAATCCAAGTAATCATTGCACAGAGATGCCTCTAAAAATAGAGAACTATGTTTTAGTGCCATTTTTATAGGAAGAATGGTCCCAAAGTAGAGATCTCTTAGCAGGCATGTGGAGTGTGTTCAAGCCAGTGGATTCTTCTCTACTTTTGCAGGTAGGAAGGAATTTAGGCCTCTTGGGCCCCGAAGCTGTTCTTCTGCCCCCTACCTTTCCTCCTGTCAGGGTGGAGGCTACCCCCAGCCCTGACAGGAGACATCACCACTTCCTCCTCTTCACCTGCCAGTGACTCATTGTTGCCAAAAATAAAGCATCAACTTGAGACATGATTATTTTTTTCTTCCTTGTTTCAGAGACTGAGCATTTATGATGACTGAATGGTTGTATGCAAGTCGTGAGAATCACATGGCAGGACCTAGCACCAGCATGCACCAGCTTGGGCTGGGGTTTCTAATTAGTCTGAGTGAAGCTTTGACATTAATTTGTGTCTTGTCAGACTCCTGTTAACTTCAACTCCTGATGGCATTAGGTTCAAGAGTCCAAAGAAGAGACCCAGAGCCAGGAAATGAGATACGGGGTTTTATTTGTGAGAACTTACATGCAGAAACAGTCCAATGGTAGCAGGCTGATAGGAGAATTGCAACCTCTTGCAAAAAGCATGCGGTTTATAGAGTACTTTCACTTAGCTCTGTTGCCCAGGCTGGAGTGTAGTGGAGCAATCTCAGCTCACTGCAAGCTCTGCCTCCTGGGTTCACGCCATTCTCCTGCCTCAGCCTCCTGAGCAGCTGGGACTACAGGCGCCTGCCACCGTGCCCGGCTAATTTTTTGTATTTTTAGTAGAGACGGGGTTTTACTGTGGTCTCGATCTCCTGACCTTGTGATCTGCCCGCCTTGGCCTCCCAAAGTGCTGGGATTACAGGCGTGAGCCACCGCGCCCGGCCAGCTCTCATATCTTAAGTTATTGCTATTAGGTGCATTTACCATAGTGACCTTTCCCCACCTACAGGAGCTGGGAACATCCTTTATGCTCTTTGGGGGATGGGAGGTTGCCTTTTTTGAAGTTGATGAGAAAACCATTTTGCAAAACTTACTGGTCTTCTCAGCCTTTGTCCTTTCTTTAGTTCCTTTATAATTAGGCATCTTCCCATAGCACATGGCGATCTTTTTGTCTTCCCTTTTTGACATAACTGTGGTTTCTAGGAAACTCTGAACGTTTTAAGCTCTTGCATACCTTGTGCTCTCTCATGGTTCTCTGCCATGTGTGTGTGAACCCAAGCATTTCTGGTTGCAGGGCTCTTGATACTTCTACCCACACTCATGGTGGCAGGGAAACCCCTCAGCTTCATGACACCGTTAGGAAGGACAAAGTCTTTAATATATGTAGCCATATTTTGAACGATGGAATATTTAACATGGAGAATCAGTGGTTCAAGGGCAGGAGGGAGATGGAAGGGTAGTTGCCTTTTTGGTCCTGCTGCTTCTTGTAAAGTTGTGTTCTTTGGTCACTCTGGTATAACTATTGTACATATGTATATGCATATGCTGACATAGGCAAGGGGAAAGGATGGGGAAACTAAAGGTAGGAGATCCTCCCCTCAAAATGAGCTGACTTGACTCTTGAACTTGTTTTCTCCTCAACTTCATAAAAGGCATCTTCCCCACCCCCACAAAGAGCTTGAAGAATGTTCCCAGCTCCTGTAAGTGGGGGAATTGCTGGTGGTTTGGTTGGGGGAAGATTAGTGCAGCAGTGCAGCCAGAGTGGGAAAAGTCATTGAGTACAAAAGTCATTGAGGTGCAGGCAGCTGCTATTTTACATTTGGAAGAAAGTGGACCCAGTTCTGGAATGAACATAAATGTTGACATTCAATTTCTGTCACCAAAGTAAAGTGGAGAATTTTAGATCTATTCTGAAAGAGATAAGCATGATGTGTTGCTAAGGCTATTCGCATGTAGACACTGATGAAGAAGGTGTGAAAATTGTTTCTGTGGTATGTATATTCTAGTTAATTAAAAAAATTAATCAGCCTTTTAAGGGAAAGGAGCTTGTTGAGTTATTCATCAAATAGCTACTTTGGGTGATAGAAGCTTGGTTTAAAAAAGAAAAAAAAGAAGATCCGGGTCAACCAGAAATGGTGCCTCAGGATGCAAAAGTATGTACTGGACTACAAATCCTTTTCTCTTGGATTTGCCCCATGTGTCTCTGACTCTCCCTTCAGTGCCCTCCTGCCCTGATTCTGTTGTTCTTGGCATCTGCATCTGTGACGGTCAGGAAGTTTAGGTCTTCATTGTAGAGTCCAGGGACTGAATTGAGCCCCAGAGTTTATCTCATGAAGCCCCGCCTGGAGAGATTGGTTAGTCAAACCCAGAACCACCATCCACATCTTGCTGCTGTCTTAGGGTTGGTTTTTTTGGAGGCAGAGTCTCGCTCTGTCACCTGGGCTGGAGTGCAGTGGAGCCATGTTGGCTCACTGCAACCTCCATCTCAGGGGTTCAAGCCATTCTCATGCCTCAGCCTCCTGAGTAGCTGGGATTACAGGCATGCACCACCGTGCTCAGCTAATTTTTGTATTTTTTGTTAGAGATGGAGTTTCACCATGTTGGCCAGGCTGATCTCGAACTGCTGACCTCAAGTGATCCACCTGCTCCGCCTCCCAAAGTGCTGGGATTACAGGTGGGGAACCACTGCACCCGGCCTCTAGGGTTGTTTGACTTATTTTTGCATTGATCTTGGGCTAATTCCAGATTCATTTCTTGTCTCAAAGACTGACATCCTTTGCACAATAAATGAAAGAATGAATTTTATTCCATGTATACTTACTACAGTGTATAGTATGTGGGGGAGCCAGTGAGATCTTGAACAAGGATTTTATTTTATGCTTCTTTTGCAAAAGGAACACTTTATAGCACCACATAGTATGTTCCATCAGCCTGCTTAATTGGGCTTGACAATTGGGTTTTGGGTCTTAAACAGTTTTGTAACCCTCCTAATTAAAATCCAGTGTATGCTGTTACGTCTGTTAAATTGATGGCTGTGACTCATGGGGTTGAGATGGCCTAATTAATTTTCAGCCCTTAATGAATTCTAACTCTCTTCACCTTTGTTTCCCTCAGTACAAAAGTCATTGAGGTGCAGGCAGCTAGCATTTAATGTGCCGTGAAAATGCATCATCTCACTTTAAGAAAATCCCTTTATTATCACGTAATTGGACAGGTGAAATACTTCTGCTTTGTTTATTGAAGTGCTTGATGAAAGCCTGGGATTGAGATTTTTCTTAAGTCTCAAATCTTACTGAGTACTCTGGTTTGATAATTGATCTTTCCTACCTAAGGTACTTTTTGTTTCTTGTCATCATTTTATTTTTTTAAGGCCAGATCTCTCAATTTGGTATCATGCGAGGTCTTTCATGCCCTGTATAAGAGAACAAATCATTACCATCAGCACAGGGGCCAAGGTGTCACCAAGAAATAGCCATGCAGTAAATTGTTTACTACGTGACTGAAGTTTTACATAGATTCCTTTTAATTTTCACAACTTTGTGCGTATCTCACTTTTCAGATGAGTTGACTGAGGTTTCGAAACATTAAACAATCTGCCGTCTTTATGGCTGGTGTAGAGCAGGACTGGATTCAAATCCAGGTGTATCTCTTCCAAAGCCCTATGGAACCAACTTAATTCCCTACCCCTAGGAGAGCATTCGCCCTCTTTATTAGCTCCTTTGTTAAGGGAGAAAACAGGAAAAAAAGAAAAGAAAAGGATGGCTTTATTTAGGTGATGATAGCAAGAACATTCAGAACTTAAGTGAATCCAGAACTTTAAATTCAGTGTGTCTGCTCATTTGGACAGTGATTCTGTCCAAAAAGCTTCTTAGTGTTAGAAACTTCAAATTTGTTTTAAAAAAATCATGGAAGAATTGTCCTAAAACGTTAAGGCACTTACAGCTTTAGAGTTATACTTGTAGATGGATAGATTATGGTGATGTGATTTTAAATCCATTTTATTTTGTAGTGTGAGAAAAACAAATGAACTCTGTGAAAGAATTCTGTGCCCCACACTATAAATGCTTTGATAAACTGGAAAGTTTACCAGTAATCCTTGCATCAAAAGTTCTAGTGGGAAGAGTTGCCCCTTTGTAGATACGAAAGTGTCTTAGATTGAATTGGGGATTTGGGGGAAGCCATTCACAGGACAGCCTGCTGTAAAAAATCAGGTGGGACATGATAGGTCCAACGCATCCTCCCACCCAGGAGGGCCTGATGCCATCCAGCCTGGGGTGCTGGAAACTTCACCTGTGAAGTTTCTCGCCTGCGGGAATAATTGAACCATCTATTTCCTTTTGTGATCGCTCTCTCCATTCAAATACTGGATGCATCCAGGATGGAAGTTTGTATCTCTGTGGCAGGGAATTTGGGATGGAGGGAATCTAGTGAGATTGTTGGTGAATAGAGCAGTCTCTTTTTACCTCCCTTTTGAAAATGCAGTTAGCCTCCACTTGGCTGAGCTGTAGTAAAATTGTTGCTTTGTATGCACACACATGCACACACACACATTCAAACCAGTTATTTATCACTTAGGCCATGAGATTTTACATGATCTGAATTACTGAGTCTAGGTCCTGTGTCAGATTACTGGACATGCAGAGAAGGGAATAATCACAGCTGCTTGTTAGTATTACTTTGATTGTGCACAGTATTTTTCATACTAATTGTACCGTGGGGGAAGCGTCGTCCAATGCCTTTTGCTGTTCATTATCAAATCAATCTTTCCAAATGGCTGCATGCAACATTACACATACAGACACTAACCACGATAGGAAATGTTTCCCTGTTCATGGGCATGACAAGCTGCAAATACAACTGGCTGACAGGAACGTCACGCATTACGTTTCTGGTTCTAGAAAGGCTAGACCAGTGCAGTGGAGGCATTGACATATGCAAACTATTCTGCTCTTCCCTTAGTTGGGTGTGTCTGGGTGCTTCTGTTTGGCTTTGGTGAAAGTAATCCTTTTGAAATGGGGCACATCCAAAACAGGAAATAGTGTGAGCAGAATCTGTAAGTGGACTTTTCTTTTTTGAGCAAAATCTTGTGATTAAGACTTTTAACGAAAGCCTACCAGAATACTGCATAGCTCCTCTGAAAACTACCCTTTCTCTTCCTCTTATTTTTAAATTATGGAACTAATATAACTGTATTATCAAAAATTGGAAAATTAGAGGGTTAGAAGAGTTCAAAATTTCTTTTTTTTATGATAGAAGTACAGTCGTTCCTCCGTACCCGAGAGGGGTTTGTTCCAGGACGTCTCCAAACAAACATTCCCGGATGCCCAAGAGCCTGATGTGGGATGTCATAGTATTTTGCATGTAACCTACGCACATCCTCCCATATACTTTAAATCATCTCTAGATGTCCTTATAATACCGAATACAACGTGAATGCTATGTAAATAGTTGTTATACTGCATTTTTATTTGTATTATTTTTGATTTTTTTCCCCCACATATTTTCAATCTATGGTTGATTGAATCCACTGATAACCCACAGAGAAGAGGGGCTGACTATAAATATCTCATGGGCATGTAGGCTTCCAAGGGTGGGTGGGGAGGGCTGGGGAAATGCCTCCCAGCTGAGATAGGTGTGTCTGGAGTAACTGGGAACACCTGCGGAGACCTGCAGTGTGAAAAGGAGAGAGGCTGGTCCCTTTCCTGCCCCCTCTCTCCCAGTCCTGCACCTCTGGCTGTAGCTCTTCCGGACTAGCTTCTTTCTCCGTTCAGTGCCTCGTGCAGGGCTCCAGCTTGCTCTGGGCTCTGGGGACGTGGTCTCCTCCTCTCACTGCAGCCCTCCGTGAGGAACTGACTTCTGGCCCTTGTGCATTTCTGGTGCCTCAGCGTCCCAGCTGTGCCTCCTCTAACCCTGAAAGTAAGGTACGATCTCTTCATTTTCACCGTCTAAGGTGACTTCTGTTCCCTGCCGGCACCTTGGCTGATACAGGTGATTCTTGAGGGAAGTAACAAGACCATTTGGAAGAGCCATGATGTGTGCTACAGAGAAAGAACACAAATTTGGGCTCTCAAAAGGTATCAAACTAGAATTGACGCCATCCATATCTTTGAGTGTGCGTGTACACCTGTGTATATATATGACATGTAAATGTCTGTCAAAGGCTCATAACAATGGCAGGTACCCTAATTAAGTTCAGGAAAAGTCTACTGGGTGTCTGTTTTGTGCTGGTCTCAGCCTCATACTGGGGTCAGGTTGGAGCAGGAATTCACAGATAGGAATAAGATAGTTGCAGCTCCTGGAGCTTCCAGGCCAGAGGAATCGGAACATGGCAGACAATAGTTGGGATGGAATGTGATCATGCATAAAGGTGTTTATGAAGTTTAGAAAGAGTTGGTTCTGCAGCATGTCAGCAGTGAGTAAATATTAGTGTCTGTGTTTAATATTTCAGTTTAGGAGGTAAAAGAGTTGTTCCCCACCTCCCATCCTGAGATAGTGTTTTCCTTTCTTCTGGGAAAGGAAGGAACTCCTGTGCATCAGAGGAACTTCGGTAGACCTGTCTGCAAGGTGACAAGTTTGTCCTTTCTTTTCAGGACTTGTAAATCCTTGCAGATGCCTTAGATTTTAAGAAAGGTGTGACTCCTGCTGGCTCCAAAACCTTCAGCTTTGTAACAGAGAGACTCAGGAGAGGCCAGGCCATTATGTCTTTCTCCTCCTGGTTCCTTTTTGTGTGAGCGACCTTTCTCTCCTAAAAAGAAAATCTTGGCCTCTGAGAGGCATTCTGTGTGATTGAGAAGGAGTCCTGCTGGGCCATTTGTTCAAGGTTGAAATTCTTATAGCCACTTAATGCGTGGCCCTTTTATGTTAGGGGAGCTTATTCTGTCAGCTGAAATTAGGTCTATATGGGATTAAACCGTCAGCACTGGGGATGCAGTTTTCCCCCAGGTGTGGCCACACCAGGCCCTTGTGGCATTTTTGTTTTCTAATTTAGGGCTTGGTGAGAAATGCAGCAGTCACAGGCTTGTCTCACGACTAAAACCACTTTATAGAATTTCACAGGCAAGTCACAGTCGATAACCTAATTCTTAGCGTCTTTCTCCCTAAGATCTCCAGGACTTTTCAGAATCCTCACGTCCCCTCAGTTCTTCCTCTGTATCCCCTGGTCTCACCCAACCCCGCTCCGGCTGACCAGTCAAATGCCTTTTCCTCCTGGGTTATTCTTGGACACTTCTGTGACCACCACCCTGAAAACCCTCCCTTGACCGCATAGCCCGAGACCTTCAAATCCTCATCTTGCTGTGCGCATGGTGTCATTTGTTTTTTCAGTGACTCTCCCAGCTTTGTCCAGCTTCTTAAACACAGGTGTTCCCCGAAGTCCTTCTGCATCCTGGGCTCACTTCTGTGTGGTTGGGTCCCCAGGAGTTTCCCCCTTCCTGGGGTCTGTCCCTTTTGGAGACCTGCCTCCCCCAGACATGCCTCATTTTGACTTGGGATGTTCTCTCATGAATGCCACCTGCTCCCACACACCTGCTGAAATCTGCCTAATTTAAATCAAACTAGGCTCATCTATGCAGTCTTTTGTGTTCTCTCTCCACCAAACCAGATCCTCTTTAGGGATCGCACTCTCTTATGGTCTGGTTTGGTAGGGAGCTATAGCTAAGGACCCTTATAGCTGCTTAGATTTCTTCTACCTTCCCAGGTCGCTGGGCATTCACTCCGTGTGGTGAGTGACACATCTCGTGACAGCGTGACCCAGAAGGATGGCATGGAGCTAGGAAAAGCCTGAGAACCCTGTGTGTGTGACTGTCTGCCCTACCAAACTGTGAATTAATAGGCAGAGATTGTTTTGAGCCACTTCTATACACACTGGGGGCCCCCAGCATTGAAGGCAAGTGTGAGTACAACACCAGGGTGTCTGACAGCTAAGGGGAAGATTCTCAGCCTGGCTCTTGGCTGACAGCAGCAGGAATGGGCACTGGGGGTGGGGTAGGGGCCTGACCATGGTTCAGATGGCAGATGGATTTGCTTCCAGAACGGCTTAATCAGGGTCCATTCTGTAGATGAAAAATCCAGGCCAACCATCTTCATAAGGTTATTCCCAGCTCTCAAGTACCTGTGGTTTGTGGTCACTTACTTCCTCTCGATTCTTCCCGCTCAAGCTGTGCGGAAGAACCCCACAGTGCCAAGAAGGTCGTTGTGTTCCCCTTCTCTCCCTCTGGCCTCCCATTTTGCAAGCTCAGGACCGCCACATGGTCCCCTTGCCCCACCCCCCACAGAGCCTCACATGTCTGGGCTGGCCTTGCTTGGCAAATGAACCATGCCTTCTCTACCATGTAGTCACAGCCCTGCTACACCATGGGGACCTTAGTGCATATTAGAAAAAGCCCTCTTCTCCTAATGTAGATGCAGCCCCATGCCAGGGTGCTCAGTCCAGTGAGCCCAATAGCCTGGGTTTCAGCATCCACTCCATCCCTCACCTGGGAGCCCTTGGGCAGTCAATCTCCTGCACAGCTGCATCAAATCGAGCCATCCAGCAATCTGCTGCCTACTTGCAGCTGGGAAACCCGACAGCATGATGGATCCTGTTAATGAGCTAACCTTCCCATTTGGTCTTCAGATCATTTCTTCATCCAGGTGGACGTTTTCTTGGTGCAAATTTGAGGAACACCGAAAGGCCCTGACGAGTACTAAATAATTTTGGAAAAGATGACATTTGAACACATCTTCCTAGATTGTTTTGTTTTTGTTTTGAGATAGGGTTTCTCTCCTGTTGCCCAGACTGGAGGGCAGTGGCACGATCTTGGCTCACTGCAACCTGCACCTCCTGGGCTCAAACGATTCTCCGGCCTTAGCCTTCCGAGTAGCTGGGACTACAGGCACATGCCACTGTACCTGGCTAATTTTTGTGTTTTTTGTAGAGATGGGATTTTTGCCATGTTGCCCAGGCTGGTCTCGAACTACTGGACTCAGGCATCCTGCCTGGCTCGGTCTCCCAAAGTGCTGAGATTATAGGCATGAGCCACTGTACCCGGCCACGTCTTCCTAGATTTTGAATAGGGCCTATGTCATAGCTCTGTTTTTTTTTTTTTTTTTTTTTTTTTTTTTGAGACGGAGTCTTGCTCTGTCGCCCAGGCTGGAGTGCAGTGGCCGGATCTCAGCTCACTGCAAGCTCCGCCCTCCTGGGTTTACGCCATTCTCCTGCCTCAGTCTCCCGAGTAGCTGGGACTACAGGCGCCCGCCACCTCGCCCGGCTAGTTTTTTGTATTTTTTAGTAGAGACGGGGTTTCACCGTGTTAGCCAGGATGGTCTTGATCTCCTGACCTCGTGTTCCGCCCGTCTCGGCCTCCCAAAGTGCTGGGATTACAGGCTTGAGCCACCGTGCCCGGCCACATAGCTCTGTTTTAATGCTTGGCTATTTTTTTTCTATAAACACAATTTGCAGATCTTATTTATTTTTATAGTATATACGTGCTCTGTTGCCTAGATTATAAGGATGTGCTGCTATGCTGTTTGGTAGTGTGAGTTTTCTTTCTTAGTCCTAGTTGCTGTCTTAATTTCCCAGTGTTTTCACAGTGGTTTCTAAAATTTGGCTGTAAATTCTTAGAAACATAATTAAAAACACAAACTTCTGGGAAGTAGCCAGAGGCTCTGGAACACAGGCCACATAATAGCTGATGGCTCTCTGGGCAAGCTCTGTTTTGTGGGTCCCTCCGGAAGTTCACCCTAAGAGTTCTTTACTCCCTGGGTTCCTGGGTTCTAGAATTGGAGGCAGCATTGCTACTGCATCCCAAGCAGAATGGCCCAATTGGAAACAAAAGGCATTTGAAGTGTTGCAGAATGCAAGGACACAAAGCCTAAAACAGTGAAATAAACTAAAATTCAGTCTAAAATTTATGGGAACTGGAATCCTGGTTAACTATGTTCTTAATTCTGTTTTCTCATTTTTATTATACGTCATTGCACTTAACACTGAAACAGCACAGAACTCTCGACATCACATCTGTCTCCACCCTCTCAAGAACTGTGAACTGGCCTGTATCTGTTTAGAAGGGAGTTTCTCAGCCTCGGTGCTATTGGTATATGGGGCCCTGATTATTTGCCGTGGGGCTGTCCTGTACCTTGTAGGCTGTTTAGCAGCATCCCTGGCCTCTACCTGGTAGAAGCCAGTGGTGATGACCTCTCTTCCAGCTGTGACAACCAACAGTGTCTCACTGCCAAATATCCCCTGGTGGCTAAAAGTGCCCCCAGTTGAGAAACACTGGCTTATACCTTTCTGATACATTTAAATACTACTTTCTAGACTGAGCCCCCTCTATCCATCAGCTTTTATGATTTGACAGATATTTCAGGCTAGAATACGGAAGCATTCTCAGCACTTGGATTCTTCTAGTTGCTGGATGATGCACAGTGAGAATCTGTTCTGGAAAGAAATGACTG
Source organism: Piliocolobus tephrosceles (assembly GCF_002776525.5). Classification (NCBI taxonomy): domain Eukaryota; kingdom Metazoa; phylum Chordata; class Mammalia; order Primates; family Cercopithecidae; genus Piliocolobus; species Piliocolobus tephrosceles. The sequence continues at coordinate 18,480,768 of NC_045444.1, read as the reverse complement.
TTCTTCTGTGTTCCTGCCTTTGTGGCTCCTTTGTGCTGTGTGATAATGATAACGTGGGGAAGACTGAATCTCTGTTTCCTTAGGCCATGTAAATAAGCCCCTTAATTTTCTTTCAGGCCAGTTGAGCCTGAAAGAATCACAGATTGCTCAGGAACTAGACAGGGTGTGGGAGATCCCTCGGTAGCCAGTCCAGCAGCTTTGGTTGTGGGGCAAGATGTCCTGGGCATGTTGATTCTTTCTAGATTCAACACTGTGTTGTAATTCTGGGTAACTGCATATATTTAAAAGAGGATGCATATAAATAGCATCAAAATGTCACGTGAGATCTTTGCCACTGCAGCAATCATTTTTATTAGTTCTCTAATTTCAGGAATATTGGCTCTTTGCAGGGCTGTACAGGCCTCCTTGCAGAGGTCGTGAAGGGGAGCTCATTTCAGATCATTAAGAGCGGAAGGGTCTTTAATAAGCACACAGTCTTCCAAATTCTGAGAGTCTGGCTTGGTAGGACAGCAAGAGGCAGCAGGAAGGGCATGTGACGTCAAGCCAGGCGGGGAGGATTCTGGCCCTGGTGTTTAGACCAGTAGATGATAGAGGCCGAGTCAAGTTGTTTCCTCTCTGAACCGCGGTACTGTTTCTGTGAAATGAAGATGTTGGAGTAGATAGAACATCTCTAAGGACTCTTCCAGCTTTCAATGAAAATGTATGATTTTAATTAAGGTGGTAATGAACTGGATATTTTCAGATATAATTAAATAGGATTGGAGAGGTGTCTTTGTCTAAGAGGAGGGATAGTGGTAGAATATTATTAAAAATTATATTCCAACAGTGAAACTTTCAAGTGATGGATGTAATTAATGTTGCCATGGAGAATTTGTGGACTGAGAACAGAGCTATCTTCACATCCCTTCATTTGCAGTCTCTGCTCTGAAGTGGACAGACTTTGGGAGACAGGCATCTTTGGAAGGTGTTGGGGGTGTGGCTGACGACGACTTCTCTCTGCAGTCCTGGAGACCTGTGTGCTCGTTCTAGCTTTGCTGTGTGGTTTTGTGCAAGTTGCTCCATGTATCGGGGCTCAGTTCTTTTTTTCATATGAGGAATTCAACTTTGGTCTTGTTTAGAGAAGGTTAATAGAACTGTTTTGGGCCAGGCGCGGTGGCTCACGCCTATAATCCCAGTACTTTGGGAGGCAGAGGCAGGCGGATCACGAGGTCAGGAGATAGAGACCATCCTGACCAACATAGCAAAACCCCGTCTCTACTAAAAATACAAAAATTAGCTGGGTGTGGTGGTGGTTGCCTGTAATCCCAGCTACTCAGGAGGCTGAGCCAGGAGAATGTCTTGAACCTGGGAGGCGGAGGTTACAGTCAGCCAAGATCATGCCACTGCACGCCAGCCTGGTGACAGAGGACGACTCTGTCTCAAAACAAAACTCTGTCTCAAAAGACAGAGGATGACTCTGTCTCAAAACAAACTCTGTCTCAAAACAAACAAACAAAAAACGGTTTTGGGATTGCCTATCCTTAGAAAAGCCTGCTTGCAATGTTGGCCCTTGGGTACTATTTGGCAGCATAGCTAGTAAGCAGTTCCCTATGTGAATATTAAACTTTCTGTAAAGAAGTGTGGCTCAGTGTGCCTAAACCATTTGTACAAACCATGTGGTTTATGCTGAATACCTGCTTTCCTTCCAGAAGTCTGGAATTCTGGTACATGGCAGGCAGTATAAGGCCTGTGCAACAAGCCCCCAGTAAAATCCTTGGGCACTGAGTCTCTAACAAGCCTCCCTGGTACACAACACTGTGCACCTGTTGTCCCAGCTGGATGCTAGAGGAATTCAATGACTCTGGGAAGCTTATACCTAGTTTCCACCAGACTGTTCCATGGACCTTTTCCTTCTGCCGATTTAGCTTTATATCCTTTTGCTGTCATAAATCTTAGCCATAGGTGTGACTATGTGCTGAGTCCTGTGGGTCCCTCTTGTGAGTCACCAAAGCTAGGAGTAGTCTTCGGAACACCTCATACAGGTACTGTCTCTGAAAACGTGTTTTTTAAGTAGAATTCTTTGGATTATTTTTTGGGGGGGCGGGGAGTAAAAATTATTTCTGTATTTCAGGTGTTTGTTCCCCTTAAATTGGTAGTGAGAAAAATTTCATGGCAGAGGCAAGTGGGGATGAGCCAGCAGAAGCTCCCCTGTTCTGTGGTCAAATCATAACCTTTTTGGCCATTAGATAAATGCTTTTGATTGTGAGAAAATAAACACAAGCATAAAAGGGTCAATGCAAAATGAGACAGTATATGGGCAATGCCATTTCAGCCATTATTCTCTTCACTGTGCATTTTACATATTGGTGTGTCCTTCTGTGTTTTTGAATTAGATATAATTGGATTCTTAAGACTGAGGCTATCTATAATTTGAGGGGAACTTGTGTGAAGAAATCCCTTGTGTGAATTGGTTCCTAATTTATCTTTGAGGTGATGCCAAGATGAGTGGGGGAGTACTTGAGCTTTAGCATCAAGCATTTTGATTAAAAAAGTGTCAAGCATTTTGATTAAAAGAGACATATGTATGTGGTAGCAGCTGAGAGCATCACAGTTACAAGCAATGGAAATCCTCATGTTAGTTTAAGCAAAATAAATGAGAACACATTACAGAATGTAAGTGACCAGATTTATGGGGTCAAATGATGTCAGAATCCTGTTTCACTCCCTCCATTCTCCTTTCTCTCTCCTCTCTCCTTTCCTCTATGTCAGCTTCATTCTTAGGCTGGTTCTCTACACAGGTGGCCTCGAATTGACCCCAAAGGGTCCTAGCCCTTACAGTATCAGGGGAGGAAGACCTTTTCTGTCCTGCCATTTATCTCAGTCTCTGAAAAAGGATTCTCATTGTCCTATCACTGTGTCCAGGGAATGGGACACTCTGCAGTCTGGCCACTTGCTTTCCTCTGATGCAGGATAGGATCATGTTACTGTCAACTGCTCCACTACAAAGGAATAGCTCCTCAGAAAAAAGAGGATTTCTTTTATTAGAAGAAGTAAGGAGGGCAGAATGAGCAAAAATGACTGTTGTATCTATGTATATGTATATGTATATGTATATGTATATGTATATGTATATGT
>NC_045444.1:18289201-18477644 GCF_002776525.5 Piliocolobus tephrosceles | reverse complement strand
ATGTATATGTATATGTATATGTATATGTATATGTATATGTATATGTAGTAGTCTCCCCCTTGTCTGTGGGGGTTATGTTCCAAGGCCCCCAGTGGATGCCTGTAAGCTTGGATAGTGCTGAACCTGATTGTCATCTAATGGAATACATTTCTGTTCCTGCCTTGCACCCACAAATTAATGCCTTTTCCATCTTAACTAAGCGCTCATCATGCACTGTGGCACATTTGCATTTTGAGGTGCAACAACAAATCTAGCACAAATTTCTTTTTTCCTTCTTCATGACTCCATAGGCAGAAGATTCATTCTTACCATAGATCTTAGCAACATCAGCAAGTGATTTTTTTTTTTTTATTTCCTTGTTAACAACTTTTCCTTTTTCCCTTAAAGGAAGCACTTTACAACATTCCTTTGACATACCTGGATTGCCAGCATCAGCTACTCTTGTCTTTGGGGCCATTATGAAGTAAATTAAGGGTTCCTTGAACACAAGCACTGAGATACCGTGATGGTTGACCTGATTGCCCAGGGGCTAATAAGTGACCAATGGGCAGGGAGTGTCTGTAGTGTCTATGGCGTGGATTTGTTGGTCAAAAGGATAATTCATGTCCAGGGAATAATGGAGTGGGGTAGTGTGAGATTTTATCACACTACTCATAATAGCTTGCAATTTAAAACCTATGAATCATTTATTTCTTGAATTTTCTATTTAATATTTTCATACTATAGTCGACTGTGAGTAACAAACTGCAGACAGCGGAATCACGGACAAAGGGGCACTACTGTATGTGGACCCCAGGAAAAGGTTACATGGCTTCCGTGAAGTTGAGTGTTGGTTGGAGGTAGTCAATGAATGGCTCTAAGAACCATCTCTGAGTACTGAAACAGAATACGACCTTCTTTTCCTGGTGGGTAATAATTATGTTAGAGGTTTGATCTGGGCCAGGGACTGGGGATATGACTATGGCTAGAATTCCAGTCCTAACTACAAGGATGAATGTGGGTAGGGGGTCTTCATTCATATGTGTTTCATTCATATGTGTTTTCCAAGTGTTCTTTTTAGCTAAATCTTTGCAGAAATCTTTGACATAACTCTCATTCCTTATGGAGATTACAAAGAAGTCGCTCTGAAATGATGTGGGGATGGGATGAGAGCCCCACTGTGGTCTCTTAAGGCTTAAACCTACAGGGTCTAAGGAACTTGTTTTGGAAAAACTCTAAGGGCGGTGGTCCAACCGTGGCAGTGTTCAGTTCACTGCCCTGATACCTGGTTATGAGTTATTAGCACTGAGTAGAAGTAAAGCAAAACTGTGACTCCTGTTTTTATTTTCTTTTGGAGCATCAACACTGATTCATTTTTGATTTATAGCTCAGTATCACTGGGAAATTGTTCTGGCTCATGTAAAATGTCAAAAACACAGCTCTCCATCTATAAAATCCTATCAGAGCTCAGTCCAGGCTATTTGTAACTGGTAACCAGTGTCACTGTGGGTCTTTGGCAGAGTGGTTTCATGGAGTGTCTGAATCTCACTTTTGAGAGTTGTATCTTTCATGTTTGTTCTTGTGACGGATTTCTCAGACTTCCCTGTGAAGTTGTGTTGATTGGTCGATGGATCTGATGTTGTGTTTGTGGTCGTACTCTCCTTACTTTACCGTGCTCACAGGGCTCATGGATAGCTAATGCACTTGTTAGTTCAGAAGCCAGACCTAAGATTTATTTTCTTTTTCTTTTTCCTCCTCTTTCCTTTTTCTTTTCTTTTCTTTTCTTTTCTCAGTGTTCCCCTTACCCTGACTTTGAGCAAGGTACTTTGTTGACTTCATCAAGACCAATCTGGCTCAATATCTGTTCTTCCTCAAGGATTCACTTGGCTGTTTGGGTTGACATCTCAGGGAAGATGGTCACAGAGAGACTCTTCATGGCCTTTTCTAAGAAGAATAAAGATTAATTTTTGTTTGTTTGTTTTTGTTTTTTTGAGACGGAGTCTCACTCTGTCGCCCAGGCTGGAGTGCAGTGTGCTATCTCGGCTCACTGCAACCTCCACCTCCCGGGTTCAAGCAATCCTCTTGCCTTAGCCTCCCAAGTAGCTGGGATTACAGGCACCTGCCACCATGCCTGGGTAATTTTTTTGTATTTTTAGTAGAGACAGAGTTTCACCATGTTGGCCAGGCTGGTTTCAAACACCTGACCTCAAGTGACCTGCCTGCCTCAGCCTCCCAAAGTGCTGGGATTATAGGCGTGAGCCACTGCGCCCTTCTTTCTTTCCTTTATTCTTGTTTCTCTATGTAGCCTATACACTTACACTAAAAGTTAATGAAAGCTGGTGATGCCCTACTGGAACACAATAGATCTGGGGCACCCCAAAATATATCAGTTACCACACACTTTCAAATAAAGGGAGTCCTATGTTGAGTAAATTACATTATTCTATTATAAATCTTACTTGAGTCTAGTTTTATTTTCTTAAGTTAGAAGAATGCTAAGACTTTGCAGTTGCCTGGGATATGATGGCAACCTTTAAAAAGTAGAACAAGTAGGTTTTCAGCCCCTAACAGAGGAGATGATGTAGCCAAATGGACCTTTTAAGCCACTGCAGAATGTGTTCTCTGACCTTTGTATCTGCCCAGTGCTTGTCCAGGAGAGTTACGTCATTGCAAAGATTTGCATCTGTTCCTCTTCCTCTTGATTCCCCATTAACATCATCCACAACTAGGAAGGAAAGGTTTTGTTGCAAATGGAGAAAGGTGCTATCTTGGGGACTTAAATTTTGGGAAATCCCTGACTCTTTATTGTTATTATTATTATTATCATTATTATTTAAGATGGAGTTTTGCTCTTGTTGCTTAGGCTGGAGTGCAATGATGTGATCTAGGCTCACTGCAACCTCTGCTTCCCGGGTTCGGGGGATTCTCCTGCCTCAGCCTCCTGAGTAGCTGAGATTACAGGCATGCGCCACCACACCCAGCTAATTTTGTATTTTTAGTAGAGACGGGGTTTCACTATGTTGGTCAGGTTGGTCTAGAACTCCTGACCTCAGGTGATCCTCCCGCCTCGGCCTCCCAAAGTGCTGGAATTACAGTATGAGCCACACGCCCAGCCCCTGACTCTTTATTTTATTTTGTGAATATTGGCAAATCAGGATCTATTTGCTTTGTAACTGTATAAGTGGTGAGTAGACCTAGGTAGTTTAAAATATCAGTAACTTAAATGTCTCACTGCACAAGCTCTTTTTGGCCAAATCCCATTTAAGTCGATGGCAAGGAACGCCATAATTACTGATTCTCAGTGGCTGTGTGGAAAGTGGTTTGGCCTCTTTCTTTGGTTGTAGAGCATGAACCCCTATCTTCCGCCTTGGAAATACGTGCAGATATTATATATACACAGAGTAAGAAAACCTGAGCATATGGAGGGATGTATGGTGAAATGAGAGCTGCCTTTCAACCTTGTACTCCCAGTGCCCTTCTAATGAGGTAATCATCTGGAATTTCTTGTGTAGCTTCTCTGAAATTGTATCTGCATATATAAAAAAAATTTCTGTACACACCCATGCATACACACACACAAACTTTGATAATCTATTAATTACCGTTATTCTCTCACTACATTTTGCAGCATTACACATCTGTCTTTTTCAAGAGCTTAATGATATGGTATGCATGTGTGATAATTTATTAAATGACTCTCTTATCAGTGGACACTTAAATGGTTAATATTTTGTTGTTATACATCTGTAATAAACATTCTTATATGTATTCTTTCTGCATTTGCGCCAGTATAAATGTAGAATATATTTCTCAAAGTAGAACTTGTTGGGTGCAAATAATGTGTATCTTACATTCTGTAAACATCTCCAAGCTGCACTGCTAAGAGGCTTCCCCACTGACACTGAATGAGACTTGTCCTCATGCCTTCACCAGCACTCAGAATTTGCAAAAAAAAAGTTTTTTTTGGGGGGATGGAGTCTCACTTTGCCACCCAGGCTGGAGTGCAGTGGCACGATCTCGGCTTGCTGCAACCTCCGCCTCCCTGGTTCAAGCAAGTCTCCTGCCTCAGCCTCCCAAGTAGCTGGCACTACAGGCACGCACCACCACACCTGGCTAATTTTTGTGTTTTTTAGTAGAGACGGGATTTCACCATATTGGCTGGGCTGGTCTCGAACTCCTGACCTCGTGATCCGCCCACCTCGGGCTCCCAAAGTGCTGGAATTACAGGCGTGAGCAAAATCCTTTTATATCTGCCATTGTAAAAGGTAGAAATGGTACTGATCTTTATTATCTTCTTGTTTATTCAGTTTTGCTACCTTATATTTATCGGTTATTTTAAATTCCTTTTCTAAAATTGCATGTTCAAGGTGCTTTCTTGCCTTATCTTTTAGGCTCTTGGGCTTTTAAAAAATTTACTGATTTGCAAGTATTATTTTAAAAATTGAAGTATAATAGACATACAGAAGCGTCATTGATGAAAATCCCATAGTTTAATGAAGTTTCACCACTCACACTCATCTTCCCACCTGAGAAGACCTGTTCACTCCCCCTCTTTGTCACCGCTCCCTGCCCAGGAGGTGACCACCAGCCTGAATTCTACCACCATGGATTTGCTTTGTCTATTTTTGAACTTTATACAAACCAGATCATACATAGATTATCCAATGAGTGCTTTTGTGTTTACCTTTGCTGAGATGCATACGTGTAGTTGTGATTAGCTGTAATTCAGGTATTTTCATTGTTATATACTATTTCATTAGATGAATATACCACCAATTTATCCATTTCTATTGCTGACCAATGTTTGTGCTGTTTTGTTTCCAGTTTCGGCAATTAGGAATAATGCTGCTGTGAACATTTTGTAAGCATCTTCAAGTATCCATATGTATGTATGTATGTATGTGTTTATTTTATTTTATTTTTTTTATGTTTTGGAGATGGAGTCTTGCCCTTAGTCACTGAGGCTGGAGTGCAGTGGCGCAATCTTGGCTCACTGCAACCTCTGCCTCCCAGGTTGAAGTGATTTTTCTGCCTCAGCCTCCCGAGTAGCTGGGATTACAGGCTCCTGCCACCACACCTGGCTAATTTTTGTATTTTCGGTAGAGATGAGGTTTCACCATTTGGCCAGGCTGGTCTTGAACTCCTGACCTCAGGTCATCCGCCTGCCTTGGCCTCCCAAAGTGCTGGGATTACAGGCGTGAGCTCCTGCACCCAGCCATACGTATGTATTTCTGTTGAGTATACATCTAGGGGTGGAATGGCTGAGTCATGGATTAAGATCACTTTTTTTGCTTTTTTTTTTTTTTTTTTTTTTTGAGGCAGTCTTGCTCTGTCACCCAGGCTGGAGTGCAGTGTCCTGATTTCAGATCACTACAACCTGTGTCTCCTGGGTTCAGTCGATTCGTGTGCCTCAGCCACCTGACTAGCTGGGATCACAGGCACGCGCCACCACACCCGGCTAATTTTTGTACTTTTAGTAGAGATGGAGTTTCACTATGTTGCCCAGGCTGGTCTCAAACTCCTGGCCTCATGTGATCTGCCTGCCTCAGCCTCCCAAAGTGCTAGGATTACAGGCATGAACCACCGCAACTGACCTGATCAGCTTTTATAGAGATAGGCCGCCAGTTTTGGAAAGTATTTGTACCGTTTTACACTTCCACCAGCAGTTCTTGAGAGCTGCGTTGTATTGCATCCTCACCGATGTTTGAAGTTGTCAGCTTTTTTACTTTTGAGCCACACTTTGTGTATGTAGCGGCATCTGTGGTTTTAATTTTATTGTCCCTGGTTACTAATAAGTAGAGTATATTTTCATATGTTTATTGGTCATTTGTGTATCATCCTTCATGAAGCTTGTTAAGTCTTTCGCCCATTTTTCTATTGGGTTATTTTTCCTCTTTCTTAGTGATTTATGAGTCTATATTCTGGATACAAGTCCCCTGGTAGTTATGCTGTATAAATATCTTCTCAGCAAACTCGACGGCTTGCTGTTGTGCTCTTTGAAGGAGGTCTTTAATGTAGTTCAGTTTACGAGTCATTTCCCTTATGATGAATGCATTTATGTCTTGTTTAAAAAATCTTTACCTTTCCCCAAGATGATGAAACTCCCTGACAGCATTCCATTTCAGATCTCTCCTGTGTTAACCTTACACTTTCATATCTACAGCTCATCCACGGCTTTCTCTGTACGGAGTGAGGTAGGGTCATAATTCAGTCGTTTCATATGGATGTCCAACTGGCCCAGCACCATTGATTGAAAAGAACTTTGTTTCCCCCATGTATTTTAGGGGTACTTTTGAAATATATAAATCAAGTAACCGGCCGGGCGCGGTGGCTCAAGCCTGTAATCCCAGCACTTTGGGAGGCCGAGACGGGCGGATCACGAGGTCAGGAGATCGAGACCATCCTGGCTAACACGGTGAAACCCCGTCTCTACTAAAAAAATACAAAAAAACTAGCTGGGCGAGGTGGCGGGCGCCTGTAGTCCCAGCTACTCGGGAGGCTGAGGCAGGAGAATGGCATAAACCCCGGAGGCGGAGCTTGCAGTGAGCTGAGATCCGGCCACTGCACTCCAGTCTGGGTGACAGAGCCAGACTCCGTCTCAAAAAAAAAAAAAAAAAAAAAAAAAAAAAAAAAAAAAAAAAATCAAGTAACCATATATGTGTGGATATTTTGCTTTGTGGTCTTTGTTTATCCTTATGCTAATATTATTTTATTTACTGTAGCTTTGAAATCTTCATATCTGGTAGTGACTGTCTTCCAGGTTTTTTGGTTGTGCTTGTTAAGGATTGTCTTGACTATTCTTTTTTTTTCCCCCCTCCCTGCAGTGGAGTCTCACTCTGTCACTCAGGCTGGAGTGTGGTGGTGTGATCTTAGCTCACTACAATCTCCGCCTCTGGGTTCAAGTAATTCTCCTGCCTCGGCCTCCCGAGTAGCTGGGACTGCAGACACCCGCCACCACATGCCTGGCTAAGTTTTTTTGTACTTTTAGTAGAGATGGGGTTTCACCATATTGGTCAGGCTGGTCTCGAACTCCTGACCTCAGGTGATCCATCCGCCTTGGCCCCCCCAAGTGCTGGGATTACAGGCATGAGCCACCGTGCCTGGCCTGTCTTGGCTATTCCTCATTCTTTTCACTTTCCACATGAACTTTGGCTTCATCTTAACAATTCTCCTGCCACCTGCTAGGATTTTGATTGGCCATAGTGAGGCTTCCAATCCACAAACATGGTGTGTTTCTTCATATATTTAATAGTTATCTTTAATTTCTCCTAAAATATTTCATTGCTTTTCTAGGTAGAAGTCTTGCATATTTTTTTAGTTTCATTAGTTTTTTTCCCAGGTATTTGATAATTTTGCTATTTTGAATAGAGCCTTTTAAAAATTACATTTCCTTCCTGTTTGTGGCTAGTATAGAAATAACTGGAATTTGTATATTCACTTAATGTGTGGTGGCCTTGCTGAATTCACTTCTTAATTCTTTCTAGTTCCCTTGTTCTGTCTGCCAGTTTGCCAGTGCCTCACTGCTCTAATAATTGTGACTTTGTGGAGAACCAGGCGTGAAGGGAGCAGCGGGCAGCTTTAATTTGAGTACTTATTCTCGGGGTACCTGATCTCATGATCTACCTTGGGGAACATATTCCTGCCTTGAATGTAAGAGAAGACTGCCTGGCTGGCAGTGGAGCCTTGGCTCCCCTTGTTGATGGAATGATGGTGTCTGATTCTTGTATCAGTGTCTGTCTGAGCAAGCACTCCTTTGGTTCATGCCTTTGCTCTCTAGTGTATAGAATATCAGGAAAGTGTCCAGGGTTGGATGTTGGAGCTCAGCTCCAAGCTTGCCATTGCATATATGGGACAATTGTTTGGGCTACTGATGACTGTGCCATCTAATTGTGGAAAAGTCTAAGCTCTGCCCAAGATTTGATTAAGATATGTTATCAGCTGTCAGCATCTTCTAGCATGGTCTAAATTTTAATGTATTTTGTAGATTCCCTTTATAACTTAGGTAATTGGGGGTTGGCCATTTTCTGGTTTCTTTGATCATTTCATTCTTTTTCTAGTTTATTCAAGTTTCTTGTTGGTTTGGGTTTTATGGAGCAGAGTAATGAGGAGAGAGGACAAAAGGGCTGTATTTCACCATGTTTAACTTTTATTCTCTGAGAGATCATGTTAATCTTCTAATGACTTTGATTCAGATCAGATGAGTTGGTGTTTGTTCAGCATAGTTTCTTTAAGCCAAATCTCTGGACCCTTATTCAGTGTATTTTTCTTCTTCACAGTATGTTCCGTTCTTTAAAATGTTTCTTAAGCGACTTTTCCAACCGAAGAGGTTCAATGTGTTTGGAATCAGCAGTGCAGACCAAGGGCCATCTCAGTGGCCTGGCAAGGATGACCTTGGGTGACAATACCCACGCCCTTGCTAGCGTTTCTTGCCTGTAGTGTTAGCTTTTGGTTCTGGTCTGAATTAACTGTCACACATTAAATGAAAACCAGAAATTATAATTAGGGGTGAGAGATTCTTTCAGTCTTGTTCAGTTTAACAAGGATTTTTTGAGCACTGACAACGTGCTTGTGCTTGAGCACACAGGCCCTGAGGGTAGAGACAAATATGATACAACCCTTGACTTCAGGCTTTTATGTGCTGCTTGGGAGAAGGTAAGGATCATTTCTGTGTTTTATAAAAGCAAGGCAGTCAGGGGCAGGGAGCTTTGGGGCCCAAAAAGACACCAAGCCAAGGTAAAAAGAATGGACTGAAAATGAGTTTACCTAGAAACAAGCTTCGAACTCCCAGCAACCTCACAGGTGTTTAGCATAGAAGACGAGAGAAGATAGAATGCGAAAGTTCTGTTCTATACATTTTATCCCCATCTCTGTTTATCCAATGAATGCTTTACGTACTGGGCTAAAGGAGCTGCATTCTATGACTAAGGGAAACTTAGGGCTTTAAAAGGTATGTTTTATCAAATTGTTGGGCGAGTAACTGCTGTATCCCCAGCTCAGCAGAATAGTGTTGGAGACATACTGGGTGCTCAATAAGCACTTGTTGATTGAATGAAAGAGCGATTGGTGAGCGTGGCTACTCACGTTAGTCTGGCAGTGTGGGTTGCAGGACATGCGTTGAGTGTGGTCTGAGGACTCCTGGCCAGACGTGCCTCCCACAGGCTTACTTGATAGCTGTGCTGGCATTGTGGGCAAGCCTGGCACAAGGAGGTATAAGAGCAAGTGTTAGGAAAGTGTGAATGATGTTTAGCAAGAAACTCGTTGCTACTGTTGGCTCTGGCATGAGAGGTCGGCGGAGCAAATGTGTTAACAAGTTGAGGGGCTGTGTACTCCATTGGAGACAGCCCATAAATGCTCATAAAAGTTGGGTAACTGTGGCTTCAAGGGCTGTTCCTCCTCTTTATTCCCAGATTAAAGAAGAAGCAAAGTGAAAGTGTGCTGTGGTGTTGAGAAGTTTTGCCATTAAAAGCTGGGGTCTTGTCTTTTTGTCTCTGAGTTGGTGACTCCTGTGTGTGAGACCTCTGAGAGCTTCTTGAAACCCAGGTCTCTCCCTGTTGAGTGGCAGGCATCCTGCCCATGTCCCAGGAATGCCGATCCCTGCTTTGGAACGGGGGTCATGTGCATTTCATGTTATGCTAACTGGAGCAGAGCTAGTCTGGTGGTATGTGGTAGAGGGAACGAGGGTGCATGGTCCATGCTAGAGAGTTTCCTTGGGTTGTTTTTATTTGGATTTTTTTCCTGTTACACTATTCTTTGTTGGCTCTTGGCTTTCTGGGTGTGGGTCTACCCTTACTTTTTTCTTCGTCCTAGATCTTTGCCGTTTGCAGATGCTTCAAGCTCTCCCTAAAAGAGTGGTCCATTTAGAGGCTGGTTTCTCTATTATGCCCCAGAAAGTGCCAGCTGCGGCTTCATTAGCTCAGGGAAGGGCTTCTGGGTAGCGCCGCTGGGCCTCCCGGTGTTTTGAGCCCTTGGTCCTGTCTGCCTTCTCCCTGAAGGCTCTGTTTGCTGCATGCTGGAGCTAAGGGGAAGGTGTTAATGAATCCATCTGAAAGTTTTCTATGTGTTCAGGTACTGATCTCGGCATTCAGGATACATCAGGGAACAAACAGTCAAAGCTTTTGCCTTTGTGGTGTTTACATTCTAATAGGTGGGAATAGGGTGGGGCAGTTGAAACATAAAGAAGTACATAAGATAATGTAGGTGAGATGTTCTTCAGACCAAGACAATGTAGAGGTGGGTGACAGAGCTCAGATTGGGAGTGAGGGCAGGTTTCATCACTAAATGTGGTGGCCAGAACAGCCCTAACCTGAAGGAGGGGAGGGAGCAGGCCAGGCAGACCCCTGGAGTAAGTTTGTTCCTGGCAGAAGGAGGAGCCGTGGCCTGCCTGTGGGGAGGTCGCTGAGGAGCCCCATGTGGCTGGAGTGTGGAGTAAGCAGGCGTGGCCCACAGACGAGGAGGTCAGAGAACAGAGGCGTCCTCCATCCTAAGGACCGTGGCCTTTCCATGGAGGCCGATGTGTTCGAGTACCTGGGCTGCGTGTTGAGGATGTGTAGGTAGGGGCAGGGGCATGGAGGGACGAATGAGTGGCTGCTTCCTGTTAGAAATTGGAGTGTAAGTGACCTTTCATTGCCAAGTGGCCTAGAACACTAGTAAATGGCACTCCCTACCCCCGTAGCAGCAGCTCGAGGGCAATATTTTCTAACCTCTTCAAGCCCATTCTTGTGGGTTTTGTAGGTTATTGTGGGTGTGGGGTTGGCGGGTGGGGGTTGTATAGTACCTTTTTGTATGTAGCCACCCCTTGGTCATGTGAGAGAGACCCGTGATCATCCCTGAGGTCTTGGCAAGGGTTTGCCTGAGACAAACAGTTGCTTTCCTAACAAACACTTGCTTTCCACAGACAGGCAGAGCCCCGCAGAGTGGGAGAGCAGTGCCTGTGGCCTGCCTAAGGCTAAATAATGGTTCTCAGCGCTGTCTGTAGAAGTCAAAGAACTCTCAAAGAATGGTTTTGGCTTTGAGAACCTGGCCATGGTACATTTGCTGAGAGCCAGACCTTCCAGTAGAAAACACTGAAAGTCACAGTCCGTGCAGCACAATGAATATGTAACCGGTACTCTGCTGGACATGGCAGGTTGCTCATGCCCTCCATGTGAGGTCCCATACTCAAGCCTTACAGGGCCAACTAGACGCCACAGGGGCCAGGCAGGTGGAAGAGGAGAGTGAGGCAGGCTGGCTGTGATGTTGCAGGAGAGGTGGGGCACCCCAGAGCACATGCCTTATCCGAATGCGGCATTGGCACCACGGGGAGAAAGGGACAGCCCAGGATGGGCAGATCTCAGTGTTTTGAGAGAATCCAAAGATCCAGATTATTGGCGTTTTCATTATTATGTTTTCTTGTTAGGCAGCAGAAGAGGTGGAACTAAGAGGGGTCCAAATTTCTGTATGTGTGTATGTATTTATGGTGGATGATGGAAAGATGGTTCTCCATTTGAGTTAATTACATAGGTGAGGTTGTTGCCAGGCCTCTGTGTAATAGAGGCTGTCCAATTAAAGTAGGATTGATTTATTAACGAAACTTACAGTCACACAATTTTACAACTTGGAGGTGTTATGGGGCCTGGGGGCATTGCTAAAGAGTGCTAAGGCTCAAGATAATTATTGTGTGACTTTGGAGAGAATGACAGATGGGTCCTCACTTTTGCTGCAAACCTAGCCAGCGATTGAAATGGCATTCTTTGTTTAAGGTTGTGGAGGGGCTGTCGGCACTGATCCTCTGTTGCCTTGCTGGCACCCTTGCCTCTTTGTGCACTTCCGAGGTGTTTTGTCTCTACTGTTCAGAACCCTCCCTCAAAGCCTGCTGCTGATTCAGCTGCACGATTTGCATTTAGCTTTGCCCTAACAATGGGTTGCCTGGGTCCTGTCCATTTTCCAGCTGTCTTTATATTTGAATTTGAATTTCCAGCTGATATGCTTTCTGACCTGGTGTGTGACTTAAAGAAGGTCTGGTCTTTTGACCAGACTTGTATAAATATTTACTTAAGACTTCTGTTGTGTGTGTGCTTCTGGGAGAGTAGCTGTTATTACCCCTTTGACACATAAATGAAAGTAGTGTGTGTGACATGCAGCATCCCGGGAAGCAGGAGGTCTCTTAGACTGGGAGTGACATTCTGTTCATGCTCCACGTGCTGGCTTTCTTGGTCCGCCACTGCACTTCCATGAACTTTTTGGGCCATTAACGAACACTCATGTAGGTGATTTGACCTAGAAAGATGGATTCAGAAACTGAAATGTAATAAAGACACATATGGTCATGTGCTGCCCTGTTAGAGCATTTGTGAACTCACAGTGCAGCCTAGTCCCAGATGTATATCACAGATATGGCTTCTCTTACTCCATTTTAGACCTTTGGTGATATTTTTGTGAGTTGGATATCTTTTTCCGCAAATAGATTTCTTTTTCTGATTTAAATGATATGGTGGTTGTAGAAAATGTAGAAAGTAAATCTCAGGACCCCCAAATCACTAATCTAAAGGGAAAAGTCCAGCTGGGCACAGTCTGGCAAACCTGTCTCACATTTTATTCCTAAATAAGATAGCTACAAAGATCGAGAAGCTACGTACCTCCCTCACAATGTGCCCACAAGGAAATTCTTTGTGGACACAAGACAGACCTCAAGTCCTCCCTCTGTTCACCTGAGACAGATGTATATCCAATTGCTTCCTCTGCCCTGTTGTTTTCACCAAGCTGGGCAAAGGCATAAGTGACTGTTCCTCTACCTTCCACTCACGTAGAAATTGTGTATTTGGTGAAAGGCTAATCAAAGGCTTTTAAAAATATAGCCATTTGTCTGTTTTCTACCTGTGACCTGCAAGCCCCCTCCCCACCTCGAGTTGTCCTGCCTTTCCGGACAGAACCAATGTATATCCTACACATATTGATTGATACCTCATGTCTCCCTAAAATGTATGAAACCAAGCTGTGTCTGGACCACCTCGGGTACCTGTGGTCAGGTCCTCCTGAGGCTGTGTCATGGGCATGTCCTTAACGTTGGTAAAATAAACTTTCTAAATTGATTGATCTCTGTCTCAGATACTTTTGGGTTCACAGTAGAAAGGAAAGAAACCCACTCAAATATTCCCACCCTTTAAAGATTAACCACTGTTATCATTTGAGGGAATTTTTTTCTGGTTGTTTTCAATGCAACCTGTAAAGCTAGTTGTTGTAGCACATACTTCATCTTGTATCTTGCCCGAATTCTCTCTCGTAACTCTCCTCCTGCTTCCTTTGACTTTAGCCAAAATGGTCTCAGACATGCCAAGTTTTCCACCTCAGAGTGTTTTACTGAGTCTTCTTCTCTGGCAGGTTCTTCCCCAGGTAACAAAAACAGCATGGTTCACTCCCCCATCTCCTTAAGTCTTTACATAAATGTCCCCATCTTCCCATTCAGTTTGCACCTGTGTTGGCTAGAACTCCCCCTGTTACAGACCCATCCTTTCCTGTGGCACCCAGTGGAGGACCCAACATACAACCTGTCTATTATCAATGCCATTGTTCTTTCTAATATGCTACTAGAAACATTAAGCAGTAGTAATTTTTCTAAAAAATATTTTGAGACAGGATCTCCCACTGTTGCCTAGGCTGGCTTACAGTGGTGTGATCTTGGCTTATTGCAACCTCCACCTCCTGGGCTCAAGCAATCCTCCCACCTCAGCCTCCTGAGTAGCTGGGGCTAGAGGTGTCTGCTACCATGCTCAGCTAATTTTAAAATTTTTTGTAGAAATGAGGTTTCATTATATTGCCCAGTCTGGTCTCAAACTCCTGGCCTCAAGTGATCCTCCTGCCTTGGCCTCCCAAAGTGCTGAGATTATAGGTGTGAGCCATCACTCCAAGCCAGCAGCAGTACTCTTTGCAAAGGCTTTAAAATATCTACCTATAGCCTATTCTTTGAATAAATCATACCTCAATCATCGCCCTACTATGGAACATTTAGTTACATCTAATGTTTTGCTGTTATAAATCACATGAACCTATTATGAACCTTTTGTGCTTAAAGTGTTTTTCCATTTCTTATGCATTAAAATACATTCTCGAGCATGGGATTACTGGGTCAACATATCTTGTATTAAGACTCATGTGGCTGAAAGTGATAGAAACTCAACTCAAACTGGCTTAAGCAAATCAATGGAAATGGTTGGCTAATGTATTTGAGAAGTAGAGGGATAGATCAGTCAGGACTGATTTAAGAGGTTCAGTCTGTCTTCGGGAGTCTGATCTGTGTTTTAGTACCTACTTTCTTCTTGTGTTGGCTTCATTCTCAGGCATTCTCCTCCCACTTGTGTCAAAATCACTGCCTGTAGCTCCTGTGTTCATCCTCCTATCTCTAAAATCTCGAAGGAAGACATCCCCTTTCCAATATTTTCAGCAAAAAACTTGGCACAGGTTCTCATCGGCTCAAATTGAATTGTGCCATTTTCGAATCATTAACTCTGGACATGGGACAAGTTAATGGGATGTACTAGCATGGGAATAGCATCATCCCACCCAAATCACTTATTCTGAGGGTAGGGCAGGTGCCATTCCCAGAGGAGAATCAGGATGCTCTTATGGGATGGGGACTGCATGCTGGGGTGGCTCCAAATGACACATCTTCATTTTACCTATGAACATTTTAGGGACTCTGTGTCTTAAAATAAATTAATAAAAAGAAAAAGCCAGCAGAGAAAGAGATAGGTGCCCAGTTGCATCCTAAGCATGCATTTTTTTTGGCTGTGTAACTGCTGCCTAATCAGATAGCAGTGTGTTTCTGCTGTACCACATGGGCCCAAGAGCAGCCTTCATAGGAGAGCTGTGTCCCACGGCTGCCTGGTTGCCCATTTCTTTGTGGATGTGTTGCCCGTTTGCACCATAATTGTCCGAGTTCAGAAGGGCCCTTGTTTCTTGTCCACTGTTGAATAAGCACCTGCCTTGAAGGCATTGAGGCCTTTGTTGTCCCTGTGGTGGCTTTCCACTACACTCAGCCACATGTGCATGGAGCTCCAGGTGCCTCTACCACGTAATCGCTCCCTTGTCATCATCCTGGCTCAGGCCTGCCTCCAAGCCAACCTCATTCTTAGCATGAAGGAAGTTGGCAACTTCCTGGTGAAAACCCCATGGAAGTTGGGGGGTGGGATGCTGTGTAAACCATTCTGACCCTTCCATTGAGTTTGTTCGTATCTCAAAATTGGGATGTGTCATGGTGAGTTATGAGACAAATAAAATGAAGTTATTACTTGACACTCTTCAGAAATTGCTGAAAGGCCATCCAAACTCTTTCATTTGGATCCTGTGCTAATGACTATTTGCTGTTATTTAGTAGGAAGAGCTGGGGAGTTGGTCACATAAAGGAAGCTGTCAGAGCTAAGGCTGTGTGGAGGGCCCTTCAAAGTAGTCTCAATTCCCCATGCAATTTTTGGCATTTCTCCCTTTCCATCTCATCAAGAAAATTAGATGGAGCCAATTTATAAGTAAATAACACATCTCTGTTAAGGACTCTAGGTTAACTTGCAGCCATCTCGCTCGTATTTTCCTTGGTGCAGACGGGATAGAGAGTACTAATACTCCACTTGTGCTCTAGGTCATCCATTCTGTGGCAGGCTTAATTCCCACAAGTGGATCTTCCCACATAATTTTGAGAGTGTTGGAAATCATGGACACAACACTCCAATTGAGTTGGGGACACCCCACCTACCATTTAGTGACCATCTCCTTTGTTTGATTCCAGATTCCTGAGACAAGATTTCTTGTCTTTCTCAATATAGTCAAGTGAATGTCCACTTGAAATCTGTTTTGAAGCCATGGTTCACTGCTGGTGAGACAGGTGCTCTTCTGCCATAGCAAGTCACGGGGAGTGCTTTTCTAGCTGTTCCTTTTCCGTGGTGCTCAGCCCCAGGAGTGCAGGTGGAGACAGACTGGAAGCCCGGTGGCAGCTCTTCTCTCTTTTTTTTTTTTGAGATGGGGTCTCACTCTGTCACCAGGTTGGAGTGTGGTAACATGATCTCGGCTCACCACAACCTCCGCCTCCCGGGTTCAAGTGATTCTCCTGCCTCAGACTCCCAAGTAGCTGAGACTACAGGTGCGCACCATCACACCTGGCTTATTTTTTTTTTTGTATTTTTAGTAGAGATGGGGTTTCTCCACATTGGCCAGGATGGTCTCGATCTCTTGACCTCGTGATCTACCCACCTTGGCTTCCCAAAGTGCTGGGATTCCAGGCATGAGCCACTGAGCCTTTTTTTCTCTGTTGTAGATCTGGAGCATCTGTGCATGATGTTAGTTGGAATTAAAAAGGTTTCCACTGCTGATAAAGAAGCAACCCACAAAAAGCACACAGCTAAGATATTCTAAAAACAGGTTGTAAAGGGAAAGAAAAGATATCCTCCTTGACTTATTTCTGTGAAATTTTGTTACGCTTAGTTAACAGTTATGGAGCATGTGCTGCGAGCCAAGCTGTGTTTTATAGGCCGCCTCGGTGCTCGAAGCAGTCCCGCCAGCGATCAGCTGCCTTTTTTTGCACCTGTCAGCATGGCTGGTGAATTGATGTTCTCTGGAAAGGGCCGGTGCCCCTTTACAGCACCATACCTGTGTGTCCTGTGAAAACTCCAGCTGGTCACCATGCACAGCTGGCTCTGCCCTTCTCTCTGTGCCAGTAAGAGCAACAGCAGGGACTCCTGGAGCAGCTCATGTCAAAAACAAAGGTGGTTGCGGATTTAATGGGTTGTATTCCGCCTCACACAATCTGAGCACCTGAATGTGGCTGAGTTTCAGGAAGGGCCTGGAAATGTTTGGACACCAGTGATTCTCTCTCCCCGGTGCTGTGGCTTTCCCATGCTTGCCTTCCTGCTCCTCAGTCTTTATGGCAAACAGTGGCCGATGGCAACTCCAGCATTTACAAGTTGCTGTTCTAACCACATAGATTGACCAACTAGACTCTCTCAGTCTCAAGTCCTAAATCACAGAAAATGAACTCTGTTTGGTCCATAGTGGATCAGGCACTCTCCTTACAGCTGGAGGGCACAAGGCACAACATGTTGTCTAAGGACTGTCCCTGGACGTTGTGGAGGGGACAAGGAGCAGGTCCTAGAGAAGGGACATCGTGATGAGCTGATGGAAGTCCATGTAGGCGTTGGCCTCTGGGCCTCCCACCCACACCTCCTACTGCGCCAGTGACCACATAGGCCTGGGAACAAGCCACTGCCGGCTTTGCTGACCTTTAGTGTAGGGCTTTAGTCTTGGTTGGAGGTACATGTATGCTTGTTAAATATGGGTTTCTTCTGGAGATCTGCCATTGTTATGTCAAACTGAGACGTCTTTGAAGCTGTCATTGCTTTAGCACAAAACAGAATTAGGCAAAAGTGCTACCCAATTGACGTTCTCCAATTTAAAAATGTGGATCAAGGCCGGGCATGGTGGCTCACACCTGTAATCCCAGCACTTTGGGAGGCTGAGGCGGGTAGATCACCTGAGGTCAGGAGTTCGAAACTAGCCTGGCCAACATGGCAAAACCCTGTCTCTACTAAAAATACAAAAAATAACTGGGTGTGGTGGTGGATGCCTGTAGTCCCAGCTACTCGGGAGGCTGAGGCGGGAGAATCACTTGAACCCGGGAGGCAGAGGTTGCAGTGAGCCGAGATAGCACCTCTGCTCTCCAGCCTGAGTGACAAAGCCAGACTGTCTCAAAAAAAAAGAAAAAAATAAAAATGTGTTGTAATTATAATTGTGGCATTGACATTTGTAGACATCTCCATTTGTAGACATCTGCTGTTTAAGATCATTTGTCACTCTTTTCTAAACAACTGTTATTGGTGTCTACATTGGATTTTAAACTCTGGTGCCCACAGATATTTTTTCATCTATCCTAGCAGTGGTGTATGCCTTAGACACACCACCTTATTATGGGAACAGTTTGGGTGGTTGGAGTTTTACTTTGAAAGTTTGATATAGTTTCCAGTTGCTAAATTCTCAAAGTATCAGAAGTCATTTGATTGACAGCTGTTTAAGCAATTTTATTTGGAAATTGGCCCTCAGGTGTTTCAGAACACTGTGAGGGGAGGTTGTTGCAGGTGGAGTCTGGGAATCATTTCAGTTCACGCTTCATTTTTTAAAAATTCTTAGATTTTACACGTACAGTTAATTTTTAGTTTTGTTGTCTTGGAATTTCCCCACTGATGTTTAAAAGGCCATGTAATGTATTAATATACTCAAAAATGAGAGAGGTTTTAAAATATTCTGAATAATATTTTCTTTCTTTTTAGCTGTCTCCGTTATGAGGTACAGCGCCTCTGCTTTTGGGTTTGCAGTAAGTAACCTGAAATGTACTTTCATCAAGTTTTGCACGTTTTTTCATAAGCCCATAAACCTCACCCTGAGCCCTCAAATGAGGGTGGTTAGCGTATGAGAGCTTAGCATGAGAAACACACTTTATGGAAACCCACTTCTATTAAAAAACGAACATGTAACAGAATTATCTGCAATGAGGACTGTATAATTCTCAAGCACAGACTGGGGGGAACCGTATTTCCCACAATGTGCTTGGGTGAGAGGATGTTTTGGGCATTTTAGCCCTTTTTTGCCTTCCAGGTTGTATGTGGACCTGGCACACACTGGAGCAAAGCATTTGCTGGTGTAGGCAGAGGTTTGCGAGTTAAGATCAGGGCTACTCATGCTAGAATGAGTCAGTCTGTAGCCAGCTAAGGGTAACCTGGCTTCCCAGCCGGCCTCCTGATGGAAGCTAGTTGGAGAAGCGGGTCTCTGCTTCACAGGCTAGGTCTGTCGAGAAATTGGGTGAAGTTTCCCCAGGCCCCTTGGAGAGGATGCTAGTGCTTGTGATCTTCCAGCTGAGAAGTGTGGTGTGGTGCAGTGTCCCATAAAGAGAGCTCTCCTTAGCACCCCCGCCAAGTAGCTCTAGGGTCTCCTGTACCCGAGGGTCGGTATCCTGTTCCCAAACCCACTTCTGCCCTTTGTTGTGAGAACTTGCTATTGTAGGTACATTGCAGATTCTTTTCCGAATCTTATGAAAGATGTGGACCATCCGGGAAAAAGGCACACCGCCACACACACATACCCAGACATACCACATATACACACGCACACACACAATGCATACACACCCCCAGAAACACACAAACACGCACATACATTTTTCTCTCTCATTCTCCCTAGCTTTCTTGTGCATGCATGCTCTCTCATTCAAACAGAAGCATTGAATTTTGTATGCAACTTTAAAGTGCTGGGAGACTTCTGGCAGGTCCTGGTGACCCCCACCCTCACCCCTGGACCCCAGGTAGAATAGTCCCATTGAGAGTCAAAAATAGAATTCTCACTTGAATCTCTTATCTGGGATGTGCAGGAAACTACTGCAATTATCTTGACTGTCATGGGGAAACCAATTCCGTGTGTTTCGAAACAGTGAACTCCCCACCTTCTGCCCTATGTCTCCAGAGTGCTGGGAGCCAGGAGCCCTGGGAGCAGAGCCCCCGACGTGGCACGCTGGGTCTCCGAGCTCCAGACACCCCAGGCACCCCAGGCATGAAGGCAGTAAATGGCTGCGTCGTAATGATGGGAGGCCTCTTTGCTCAGAGTTTACTCGTGCAGATGTTCTGAGTCACAGCACAGTTGTCCTGTGTCTTCACATTTGTGTGCTATTAACTCTGGAAAGCCTCTAATGCCATGTCTCCTTCTCCTAGTTTGATGCCATCCTGGACGTCCTGTCGTCGGCAATTGTCCTGTGGCGTTATAGCAACGCGGCCGCTGTGCACTCTGCCCATAGGGAGTACATGTAAGTGGATTCTTGTCTTTCTCCAGGCTGCAGAACCCGTGCAGATGAAGGCCACGGAATGAGGCCCTCAACACAGCTTGCCCTGCAGCTTTTGTCCCAGTGATGAGAAGAAGGTCCCCAGGTTGCTTCTGAAAGTGACTAGTGCAATGCCAGCCATGTGATGGGATCCTCTTGGGATGGTCAGAAGGAGAGGATGTACCTTTATAATTTTCTCTGTTCTCAGATTTTGAGAATATTTGTTTGCTGGTCTATCCATCTGCTCATCCATCCATCCTTTTGCTTTTTCTTGTTGGAATCTTTGTTCTCTTGGATTCTTATGCTGTTTTTCTTCTAAGTAAGATGAATTCTCCACTGTCATTTACAGAAGACATCTTAAGGGCATTCTAAATTATTCTATTTGCCTTGTACCCCTCTCTGTATTAGGGGGTGTTGCTTGCCCCAGTCTTCTCATCCCATGGGTGAAGATTTTGACTTCAAAGGACTTAATGTTTGTGACTCTAAAACATATGCCCCTTCCAACTTCCATCTCTTTATATCATTTGTAAACCCCAGGGTAGTAACACAGGTTCTGTAATCGGATCTTCTAGCTCTGTGATTATGGAAGCCAGTAACTGCTCTGTGCTTCATTCCTTCATCTGGAAAAGCAAGAAAATGACAATGCCTCCTTTGTAGGATGATTGCAATGAGTACACACACACACAGAGACACACACATTTTTTATGCACATACCTATACACTAATATGTGTATATATATATGCATGTAGTTATATGTATATATGTGTGTGTATACATGTATGTGTGGGTATCAGGGCAACAGTTTTCTCTGTCTCTGCAGCTTTTGGACAGTTGAACACAAATGAGTAAATGCCCCTTTCTGTGGTTTGTGGTGGCACCCAGAAAGTACTCTTGAGGCTGGGTGTCGTGGCTCACACCTGTGATTCCAGCACTTTGGGAGGCCAAGGCAGGTGGATCACTTGAGGCCAGGAGTTCAAGACCAGCCTGACCAACATGGTGAAACCGCATCACTACAAAAATATACAAAAATTAGCTGCACATGATGCTGTGTGCCCATAGCTCACCTACTCGGGAGGCTGAGGTGGAATAATTGACTGAACCCAGGAGGTGGAGGCTGTAGTGAGCCAAGATCCTGCCACTGCACTGCATGCAACCTGGGCGACAGAGCAAGACTTTGTCTCCAAGAAGAAAGTACTCTTAAATGGGATGTTAGGTAATATTCCAACATACAATTGTTACAGGACCTCTTTGAGGCCAAGAGACGGTAACGTATCTGAGACTGAGTATGCCAGATGGAAAACTTTTAAAAGATGACAGCATAACTGACTCACTAATGAGAGCAAATTTTAATTCATGTCATTGTTAGCTTTAGTTAGTGTACAAAAACTCATTTTAAATGTTAAATGTCTATTTTAATGGGCGTTAGTTTTTTTTTTAACAAATATAAGTATCAAACTTGTGATATCACAGATGATATCATTTAGGATAAAATTAATTTTTAAAAGTGAATTTGTAGTTGAAAAAAATACTAGAAAATAGCAGTAAACTGACTTTTAAAAATTTCACGTGATGGTTGAGCATCTCTAATCTGAAAATCCAAAATTTGAAATACTCCCAAATTCAAAACTTAAGCGCCAACCTGATGTCACAAGTAAAACATTCCACACCTGATCTCATGTGACTGGTCACAGTCAAAACTTTGTTTTGTGCACAAAATTACTTAAAATATTGTCTAAGATTATCTTCAAGCTATGTGTATAAGGTGTATATGAAACATAAATGAATTTCATGTTTAGATTTGGGTTCCATTCTCAATGTATCTTATTATGTATATGCAGCCATCCCAAAATCCAAAAAAATCTGAAACCTGAAACCCTTCCGGTCCTAAGCATTTTGGATAAAGGATGGTTGACCTATACCGTGATGACCAACCTTGACTTAACGCTTGTCTAGCCAAAGGAGCAACTAACGCACGCAACCCAAGCTGTTCTGGGTATTTGAGGAACTCAGAAGTCTAGAGAGTGTAATGTAGAGAGATACTCGGATTTCAGGAGCTAGCCACTGTCTTGTCAGAGGAACACGTCATCTTTGGTTCTATAGCTGCACTGTCCAATATGATTGCCACTAGTGCAATATTTTAGCACTTGATATGTGGCTTGTCTGAACTGAGATGTGTTGTAAGTATAAAATACACACTAGATTCTAAAGACTTAATGAGAGAAAGTATTTATTAATAGTTTAAAAATATTCATTATGTGTCGCTATTTAGAATATTTTGGATATATTGGTTAAACTTAAAAAATTTTTTTTTGCTTTGGCTTCTTAAAATGTCTTTTAGAAATGTAAAATTACACATGTGGCTTATATTATATTTGTATTGGGCAGTGCCCTCAAAGGAGAAAGTTTTTCCCACTGCTTTTTCTTTTTTATTGCAGAGCTAATAATACATAATTTGATTTGCAATTCCAGAAAGAATTGAATTCAGAGTTTTCCAATTTCATTATTCTAATTTGCTTTTTAATCTGATTTCTTTTCTGCTGAAATGAGTTTCGTACATATTAGAAAGCCACGAATAATTGTGGCTTTTCTATATTCTTAGGATCTTTGTGAATGTTCGTTAGGTCTGGAGGTTTTCCAAGATCAAAATTGATGAGAAATGTCTTTGCTTTCACTGTTTCTAATAATCCCCCAAACAGCTACTGTTCTTTAAAAGTATATATCATTGCCCAAAAGGCAGAAACTCACAGAGGAGTTGCTTTGATTAATTCCCAGGTGATTGTTCACGTGACAATGCCAACACATTCACTTGGAGATTCCTCATCTAGGGATTTAAGTGATACTCAAAATCCTCTGTATTGTTGGCTTTGGTTTAAAGTTTCAATCCCTGGCTTACCCCATGTAAGTTTAAAATTAATGAAATCACTGCCAGCTGAGAAGCTGATGTTTGCATATTAATGAGCATAAATGAATTAGAAAAGCCATTGGTTTCTAGTTAGTTGCTGGAGAGTAATATTAGAGGAAATTGGAAAATATGCAACTGGCCCTTAGCTAATTCCCTTTATTTTTTTGAAGTGGACGCAAAACCTTGGGATGAATCTTGAGCTTGAATTACCGAGGCAAAGCAACTCGAAACCTTCCTTAGCCTTGCCACCTGGTGACTGTGCATCGTTATTGTGGATATGATGGGGTATTTCATACTCAGGGAAAGAGAGTTTGGCTTCAGCACCACCAGAGTGTGGCTAGCCCTAATAGTTTTTGTTTTGCATTTTTAAAAATTGTATTATTATAAATTTTCATTTTTATTTTATGTTGTTAAAACATATAACATAAAATGCATTAGCGTAATCATTTTTAAGTGTATGGTTCAGTAGTGTTAAGTATATTTCACGTTGTTTTGAAACAGATCCTCAGAACTTTTTTTCATTCTGCAAAGTTGAAACTCTACCCATTGAACAACTCCCCATTTTTCCCTGCCCCCCAGCCCCTAGCAATCACCATTGTACTTCCTATGTCTATGAATTTGACTACTTTAGATACCTCATATAAATGAAATTATACAGTATTTGTCTTTTTTGTGACTGGCTGATTTCACTTAGCATAATGTCCTCAAGGATGATCCATCTTTTGTAGCATGTGACACAATTTCCTTCCTTTTAAAGGCTGAGTAATCTTTTTTATTTCTTTCATTTATTTTTTCGAGATGGAGTCTTGCTCTGTTGCCCAGGCTGGAGTGCGTTGGCACGATCTTGGCTCACTGCAACCTTATCCTCCCAGGTTCAGGCAATTCTCCTACCTCAGCCTCCGGAGTAGCTGGGACTACAGGCATGCACCACAAAACCTGGCTAATTTTTGTATTTTTTGTAGAGATGGAATTTTGCCATGTTGGCTAGGCTGGTCTTGAACTCCTGGCCTCAGTGATCTGCCTCCCTTGACCTCCCAAAGTGCTGGTATTATAGGTGTGAGCCACTGTGCCCTGCCTAAAGGCTGAATAATATTCTGTTGTAAATATATGCCGCATTTTGTTTATCCATTCATCCATTTGACCATTGCAAATAATGCTGCTGTGAATGTGAGTGTGCAAATATCTCTTTGGGACCTTCTTCCAATTCGTTACGATAAATACCCAGAAGTGGGATTGCTGGATCCTATGGCAGTTCCCTTTTAAAATTTTTGAGGAACCTCTATACTATTTTCCATAGTTGTTATATCATTTTATAATTCTACCAACTAGTTTTTTTAAGTTCCAAATTTGGTTACTTTCCTGTGGTAGGAAATAAAAGTATGGAGAAGATGGACCATCAGGTTTACACATGGTCAGGATTTTCAACAGGTAAGATAGAAGGAGGGGCATGGGAATGTTATGTTTACAAGCAAGGGATTCCTAAGAAGAGACAGATTAAACTAGTCAAGGAGGGGTGGAAGGATAATGGCAAAGTTAATGAATAGTCACCATGGATTAGAAGTCTTGATTATAGCCAGCACGGTGGCTCACACCTGTAATCCCAGCACTTTGGGAGGCCAAGGCAGGCAGATCACAAGGTCAGGAGATCGAGACCATCCTGGCTAACACGGTGAAACCCCGTCTCTACTAAAAATACAAAAATTTAGCCGGGCTTGGTGGCAGGCGCCCGTAGTCCCAGCTACTCAGGAGTCTGAGGCAGGAGAATGGCGTGAATGCAGGAGGCGGAGCTTGCAGTGAGCCAAGATCGTGCCACTGCACTCCAGCCTAGGTGACAGGACAAGACTCTGTCTCAAAAAAAAAAAAAAAAAAAAAAAGTCTTGATTAGAAGACTAGAAGTCTTGATAGGTCAGTAATTGTTGGCGTGGGTCCTAATCTGAGAGTAGGTTGCTAAATACCAAGATTCCATAGGTGTTTCACTTATTGGCACAGATTTAGGGTAGAGTGAGTGGCTGAGGCAGCATGGGGACGAAAGTTCAGGGACATGGATGAGGCCAGGTGTTGGCTGGATGATCCATTTGAGATTGAAGTTACCAGGAATGTGTGTAGAATTTGGGGTGGAGGTGAAGGCCGTGAAGCAGGTCATCATCAGTGAGTCGTCAGTGAGTGCAGGGAAGGGGCCAGGAGGTGAGGCGGCAGCGCCAGGAAGGCAGCACAGTGGGTGCTTTAGTCTGATGGCAACTGGCAGTGTTGAGGGAGGAAGCTGGGGGTGGCCACCAGGAAGAAAGAGGCTTGGAGAATGTGGGATCAGAGAGGAAAAGCGGCCTCTACTGCAAAGGCAGGAAAAGCAGCTTCCTCAGAGAACAGCTACGTTTTTATTAGGGCAAGAAAGGTGTAAAGGGAAGAGTCAGAAAAGAGTTTGAGGATGTGGAGACTGGGAGGGTAGGATGAGACTGTTTGGGAGAAAAGGGAGCCAGCCTCACAGTGGGTGACAGAGGAGCCTGGGGGTGCGGGTGGGGTTGGTGACACTGGCCTGGTGACAGTGGATTGCTATGCAGCCACTCTGAAGAATGAAGCACTATCTGTGTACTTGCAACGTGACCTCCAAGCTGTATTCAGTGAAGAAAGCGTGACACAAAATAGCGTGTGTGGTCTTTTCTCATTTGTTTTAACAAAAGAGGTTTGCATCCACACACTCTTGTGTAGGCTTATAAACGATACAAAGGAGACTGGCAGCAGGGTCGCCTCCCCTCTGGGAGGGGGCTGGGGACAGAGGAAGGAGGGGGACACATTTTCTTTATGACAACCAGAGCTGTCCAATAGATGCTCGGTGGCGATGGCAGTGTTCTGTATCCGTGCTGTGTGATATGGTAGTCACTAGCTACATGTGGTCACTGGGTACTTGATATGTGGATAGAGTCACTGAGGAACTGGATATTGATTGATTGAGATGGAGTCTCGCTTTGTGGCCCAGGCTGGAGTGCAGTGGTGTGATCTTGGCTCGCTGCAACCTCTGCCACCCTGGTTCAAGCAATTCTCCTGCCTCAGCCTCCCGAGTAGCTGGGATTACAGGCATGTGCCACTACACCCGGCTAATTTTTTATATTTTTAGTAGAGACAGGGTTTCACCATGTTGGCCAGTCTGGTCTCAAACTCCTGACCCCAAGTGATCCGCCCTCCTCAGCCTCCCAAAGTGTTGGGATTATAGGCGTGAGGCACCGCTGTGCCCAGCCAGAACTGGATTTTTAACTTGATTTAATTTTAAAGAATTTAAATAGGCCCATGCAGCTAGTGGCTACTGTATTGGACAGTGTCTCTTTAGGTGGGTCATTTTTAACCTGTTTTCAAAAAACAGACAAAAGTTCTTAATAAATGAAGATTGAGGAGATTTGGAAATGAGAGAGTGATACTGAGGAAAGGAAGGAGGTGCTGGAGATGGAGGGCTTGGGGAGAAATGAGTATAGGAGGAACTTGGCAGGGCCGAATGACATGGAATTTCACGTCCGTCCCTGCCATTCTCTGCCCTGTGTACTGTAAAGCCCCAGGAAGAACAGCCTCCTGCCACCATGAGCTGTGAGGGCCGTGGGATGCTTGCCACAGAAGTTCCAGCTTGACGCTCACTGGGGGTCTGTGACATTTTGCATATGATTGCAGCACAGGTGGGGCTGTGTGGAGGCGCCCCAGGCCCAGCTGTCTCCTGGGCTGTCAGTCAGCTTGCTGAGATGGAGGTGAAGGCAGATGGGAGATGTTCACCTGGACAGCCTTCTAATTCTACAACATGGAGTCACAATGCAGCCCGAGAGGTGGTTCTCCTGTTCCAAATGTACCTCCCAATGGCTCAGCTGCACACTGGGGTGGGAACTGGAGGGCCCACAGGCAGTGGATGTCTTGAGAGAGGCATAAGCCCTTCGTGTGTCTTCCCATGTGAAATAGACGGGCCCACCGGTTCTCACCCAGGCTGCTTGCTCTGCGTTCTTTTCCAATTTGCTGAGCCACATGCGTCGTCCTGAAAGCCACCAGTCAACAGGATAGCTTGATAGCCTTTTGATGTCTGACTTTACCAGCACCCTTGCTGCTGTTGGAAACAATTTCAGAAATTTAAGAAGAAAAGTAACTGATTCAGTCAAGAAGTGATGGATTAGTAATTTGCTTTTGGTGTCTGAGCTGGACTGCAAAGGCAATGAGTTACACCAAGAACATATTAAAATAGTATCATGTCTCCCTGCGTTCTTCCTGTAGGGTGTTTGATCTGGCCCTAAATCAGAGGCTCTGAGAAAGGGAATCCTATTTACTCCACATTTGTCTAGTGCTCTTAAATTGACAAAGCTCTTGAATGTGTTTTAACTCAAGAACAGAATCTGAACTAGAAGAATAAGTAACTTAAGAGATGCCCTCGATGGCTGATGAGAGTCAAGGCAGAAGGTGGAGCTGTTTCAGCAGGACGAGAGCTCCTCCGCCTTGAGTAGTATGAATTTTACTCGCCTGGAGACAGAAAGGAGTGGCCCTCCACTGTCCTGAATAGGACAGATGAAAGCAGGCATGACACAGACATGACCCTACTGGGTTATGGTGCTGCAGGTAAGATGTACTAGAGGAAGGAGTGTAGACTTTGTCCCTGTTATGGGCTCAATTGTGTCCCCTAAAAAGATATGTTGAAGTCCTCACCTCCCAGTACAGAAGAATGTGACCTTATTTGGAAACAGGGTCTTTGGAGATGAAAACAAGTGAAGATGAGGTTATGCTTCATTAGGGTGGGGCCTGATCTGATATGACTAGTATTCTTAAGAGAAAGCAGAGACAGTCAGACACGGGGAGTAGACTGCCATGGACAAGGGGGCAGAGACTGTACTAATGCATCTACAGGCTGAAGAGTGCCAGAGATTCCAGCAAAGACCAGAAGCTAGAAGAGGGAACTTCCCTGTAAGTTTAACGGGGAGTGTGGCCCTGCGGACACCTTGATTTCAGACTTGTAGCCTCCAGAACTGTGAGACAATACATATCTGTTGTTTAAGCCAGTGGTCCCCAACCCTTTTTGGCACCAGCGACTGATTTCATGGAAGACAGTTATTCCCCGGGCTGGGGTTGCGTGGGGGATGGTTTAGGGATGATTCAAGCACATTACATGTTTTGTGCACTTTTAGGGTTTGTGCTCCTATGAGGATCTAATGCCATTGCTGATCTGACAGGAGGTGGAGCTCAGGGGGTAATGCAAGTGATGGGGAGCGGCTGTAAATCCAGATAAAGCCGGTGACAGTCAGTGGTCTGGGGATTGCAGACCCCTGGTTTAAGTCACTCAGTTTGTAGTGCTGTATTGTGGCAGCTGTGCAAAGCTAATGTAGTCCTGAGAAGAGTCCTTCATCAGAGCTGCACTCTGCTGCTTACCTGCTCTGTGATGCCACATGATTTATTCGTCTTTCAGAACCCCAGTTTTCTCATCCTTGAAAGGGAGGGGAGGGTCATGACAGCTGCCATGTGGCATCATGGTGAAGATCAAACTTGGCATTGAATAACTTACTTTCCATCCCTAAAATTTTGGAAACTTTTTTTATTTGTCATCCTGGAAGAGTTTGAAATTGTCTACCCTAGCATTTTGTTTTGCTTTTCAAGAACATAGAATAAAAGAATTTGTAAATAAAAATGTAGGAAAACCCAGACATACACTTCAGCACATTTAGAAATAGTCATGTAGTGAAGGGATAAAAGGATTGTGTCTTTTTTTTGTTTGTTTGTTTTTTTTTTTGGAGACGGAGTCTCGCTCTGTCGCCCGGGCTGGAGTGCAGTGGCCGGATCTCAGCTCACTGCAAGCTCTGCCTCCCGGGTTCACGCCATTCTCCTGCCTCAGCCTCCCGAGCAGCTGGGACTACAGGCACCTGCCACCTCGCCCGGCTAGTTTTTTGTATTTTTAGTAGAGATGGGGTTTCACCGTGTTAGCCAGGATGGTCTCGAACTCCTGACCTCGTGATCCGCCCATCTCGACCTCCCAAAGTGCTGGGATTACAGGCGTGAGCCACCGTGCCCGGCCAAAGATTGTGTCTTGATGCCTCAATTTCATTCCCACCCCCACCCATGGTGTGCAGTAAGAAATGTGTGGGGCAAGACAAAGTAATATGTGTTATTGTAAACAGTTAAGGTAATTCATAAAGGTGCAGAGAATACAGTGAAACTCACTTGTTACTGGGCCTTCCGGGGATAACCGGAGCTAACATTTTGATGTATGCCCCGTGTGTGTGTGTGTGTGTGTGTGTGTGTGTGTGTGTGTGTGTGTGCGTGTGCGCGCGCGCGTGCACGTATATCCATTTAGCTTTTTTTTTTAAACATAGAGATCTACATATAGTTTTTTTGAAAACTGTTTTTTTCTTTAACACCATCATTCGAACATCTTTCCATCCATGGATAAATAGAGGTTTGTTATTTTTTGATAGCTATGCGGTATTCTATGTATGGGTTTAGCCTATTTTAGCAATTTTATGCTGAAGACATGGGTTATTTCCAATGTCTTGAGGTTAGAAAAAATCCAGAATAACTGTCCTTAAACATTTGTATTTTAATGCCTGTCGTCTTGTTTCTTTAGGATAAATTACTAGAAGTCTGGATCAAAGAAAATGCTCACATAATTTTGATGACCAGTGTCAAGCCATGCTCCAAAAGCGTCATACTCATTTACCACTAGCGGGGGTGAAAATGTTTATTCTCCTTTGCCAGCACTAAGTGTTATAATTCTTTTTATCAGCAATGCTAATTCCCCATGTTAATGTGCATTTCTTTAGTTAGAAGCCTAGTTGAACGTATTCTCATATGCTTTGGGAGCATTTGCATTTCTTTTGAGAAATGGGTTGCCAGAATTTCAGATGGGAATGAAAAGCCTTTTATTTCCGTCTTGGGACAGTTCCCAGACTGTGGAACCTAGGCAACTAAGGAAGCACAACTTAGTAATTGACCAGGTAGTTCCTGCTTTGCCTTCACCACTCATATTCTTTTTCTGCAGTGCCATGGGCGTTTTTTGTTTAAAGATCTAATTACCTACATTTAATTAATGTATTGGTCTATTGACTTGTCCATCTCCCTCACAAGCCTTTAAGCTCACCGAGGCAACAGTATTCCTTAACTGTCTTCTTTTTATCCCTAACCCTTAGACTCATGCCTGGCATTTAGTAGGTGCTCATAAAGAATTGCAGAATGAAAGACTTAACTATGAAATTTCTTCATCTTAAGTAAGGTTTGGATGACCCTTATTAAGATGTTAGTAAAAACCATGTACTGAGCCCGTGATTTGTGTCATGTATTATACTGGACTCTGTTAAGTAGAGGTATTAAACACCAGGTGGAGAAGGTAACTTTTGTTCCTGAAGACTCCTGGTTAGTGATGGATAGAACTAGAGTTTAAACAGGGGCCTTGCTTGCTCTGAAATTTGCTCATAACCACTGTGCAATGCTACCTCTCCAAATGGTCATTTGCATGACTCAGTTTCACCAGTCTGACATTCCACCTGCCCTCTCCTTCCTCCTGGAAATGCATCTTCCTAGCAATTAACTGCAAGCCAAAGTTAACTAGAGGGAGAGGGAAAGTGGTTATGGATCCAGAAAAATGAAGAACTATAAAATTCTCCAATTTGAAATGCAGTCCTGGGTTTTGGTTCTATCTGCAAGGTGGGGAAATGGCTGGCAGTTGGCCAGACCCAGGTAAACTGCCTGGGCCACTGCAGGGCAGTCTAGGAGCCAGGTTGGTGTTTCCAGGAGCTTGTATTCATTTCCTGGGTCCCCTGGCACATGGCAGCCATGACAAGTAACTGGGCTGGGGCCCTGTAGCTTTGCCATCAAGGAGCCATAACTGGCCTTTGTCTGCAACTGTAGCCTGTCCTCTGGCACCTGCTGCCAGGAAGCCTTTGCCAGAAGCAGCGTGTTCTATCCCTGGAGTGCCAGGGCCTAGCGCTATGGATGGGGCCGTGTTTCACCCTGAGGGTGGTCACCCTTTGGACACTTGCACCTGGAAGTCATGGTGTTTGGCATCCTGCTCCCTGCTGCCCTCGGTCAGCTGCTGCCTGTACGTGGTGGTGAGTGGGCTGAGTTCAGGAAGACAGGCACGAGGGTGAGGTCCTTCTCCCTTTGTGATCACCTTTGTCAGTGGAGATTTGGGCAACCTCCTTCCCTTCTCAGACATCCTGTGTTCAGAAGAAATCTCTGTGGGCTTGTTTTCCCCACAGCTGTCTTTGAAGTTTTAGGGTCAGAGTATGGCATGTTTTTTCTCATTTCTGTCCCAGATTTTGTTCAGGGTGTTTGCTACTGGACATTTAAAATTCTGTTTGACTTTATGTAGGTCCTGCCATTGACTACAAATCAATACCAAAACGTTGATGTTGGGTTATGACTGATGCTTCCTCTCTCCTTAGACATTTGAAATTTTCTGAAAAAAATTTGTAAGATACATATACAGTTTTTGTAATCATATCAAGCATACTTTTTCCCTTTAGTGGGGTAGTGGGGGAAGCAAGCCAGTGTGAGAAGGAAGACTAAAGCTCTCATTTCCCCTGTGCTGGCATTGCTTTCCTGTGATTAGCCCACCGGGTGCTATTGTGCGTACACCGTCAACACCGCTGGGTGCATTTACCTTCCTTATGAAGGGCTCTACCACAGCGCATGTTGCCTTCCTCGGGTGTCCATGATTACATTGAATGGAATTCTGGTGATTTTTTTCCTCCCCATCTCATGCCTTTCTCTAAGTAGTTGCACCCTTTGAGCTTTCAGTCAGTGTGGGTTTTACCAGCATCTTTCTGTAGCATGATTCCGCTTGTTCCTATCACTAAATAGGAGGCATTTAAATACATTCTTGAGTGGTTTTTCATCGTTCCTACCCACTCGGTAAGATCGTTATGAGAAACACATGAGATAATAAAGGAACGTTCTTGGCACAGTGTTTGACCTGAAGTAGGCACTCCATACATGGGGGTTATTTTTAGCAGGCTTTCCAGGCAAAACAGAGATAGGTGGTTTTTATAAAGTAGCTTTATTAAAATATAATTCACATAGCATACTATCACCCGTTAAAGAGTACGGTTCAGTGGCTTTTAGTATAGTCAAAGTAGTGCCTCCATCACCAGAATCTGTTTCAGAACATTTTCATTACCACAAAAAGTCCCACTCCCTGTAGCCTTCACACCTAGCCCCTCCCAGCCCTCCTTCCCCATGCCCAGCCCCAAGCAGCCACTATTTCCTGTCCTTAGAGATTTGCCTGTGTTGGACATTTCATATACGTGGAATCATGTACTCTTGGTCCTTTGTGGCCTAGCATATCTTTTCTTTCTTTTCTTAGTCACTCAGGGTAGTGTGGTCAGCTTCACCCCCGCTGTGGTGTGTCAGTTCTCCATTTCTATTGTGGCATCATATTCCATTGTATGGATATGCCACAGTTCAGTGATCCATTCATCAGTTGATGGGCATTTGTGTTGTTTCCGCCTTGGGGCTATGATCAAGGATGCTGCTGTGAACGTCTGTGTGCTAGTGTTTGTGGGAAAATATGTTCTTCTTTTTCTTTCTTGGGTATAGAGCTAGGAGTGGAATTGCTGTGTGTCATTGTTTGGGCTGCTGTAATGAAATATCATAGACTGGGTGGCTTATAAACGACAGACATTTATATCTCACAGTACTGGAGGCTGGGAAGTCTAAGATGAGGGCGGATTCAGTGTCTGGAGAGGGCCTGATTCATAGATGGCATTTTCTTGAGGTGTCCTCATATGGCCGAACAGGCAAGGCAGCTCTCTGGGGCCTCTTTTATGTGGACACTTATCCCATTCATAAGGGCTCTGGCCCCTATGACCCAGTCCCCTCCCAAAGGCCCCAGCTCCTAACAGCATAGCCCTGGAGGGTAAGGGTTTTAACATCTAAATTGTGGAAACCTGTAGCCCCGGCACTGGATTATATGGTAACTCAATGCTTAACATTTGAGGAATTGTCAAAATGTTTTCCAAAGTGGCAATGTCAGTTTACATTCCCACCAGCAGGGTACGCAGGCTCCAACTTCTCATCCTTGCCAACTCTTATTATTATCTGTCTTTTTGGTTCCAGTCATTCTAGTGTGTGTGAGTGGTATCTCAGTGTGGTTTTGATTTGTACTTGAGTGTTATTAAAGTACTATTGAAGTAGTGGGTCATTGTTCTGGAGGAAACTTCCAGGAGGTCCTTCAACTCACTGACATTTGTTCCGCAGGCCTCTTTACCACTCTGCAGAGTCTGGCTTGTGAGCTCACGGACTGAAGCTTGATTTTAATGGCACAAAGTCAGGGGACTCAGATGAATCAAGCTCAAAGAACTGACATGCAAACGTGGATAGGATAGCAGTTTATTAGTGGATGCAAAGTATCTCCATTAGAAGACCTTGTCTGGGTGTCTCCTATGGACCGGGTGTTTATGTCCTCCCTGAAATTCTTGTATTGAAGCCCTAATTCCCAATGTGATGGTTTTAGGAGGTATGGGTGCTTTGGGAAGTAACTAGGGTTAGATGAGGTCATGAGGTTGAGGCCCCTATCATCATAGGATTAGTGCCATGATGAGAAGAGGAAGAGAGGCCAGCCCTTGTTCCCTCTGCCTTGTAAGGACACAGTCTGTGAGCCAGGAAGAGGGCCCTCATTGAAATCTGACAATGCTGGCACCCTCATCTCAGAACTTCAGCCTCCAGAACTGTGAGAAAGTCACTGTTGCTTAAGGCACCCAGTCTGTGGTATTTCGCCGTAGCAGCCTGAGCTCTGACAGTGTCCATGTGGTTTCTTCCCTTTTTCTCCCTGCAGGTAGACCCATGTAGGGATCCTGGGCCTTGGAACAAGCAGGGATTGGGTGAATACAATATTTAGGGCCATCAGCCTCTGATTACCTGATCTGTCAGTCTATATTTTAGAGATGTGGTTTGGGTCTAAATGAAACCACCTTTGAGACCAGAACACTGGCCCAGGTTCTTTCCCCGTGGGCAACACACTTTGCAGTGATCTGCCTGCCCTCTTTTCTCTTATAACGGTCTTTTTTGTGTTTTCCTAGCAGACCAACCCCCTTCCTGATTAATAAGCCTTTTCTTTGGTTATGTGGATACTGTGATCATCTGCTGATAATTGAGGCTTTCTGTTCTGTTTCAATTGCGGATTTTCTAAGTGCCTGTAGGCCCTAGACCTAGAGCTATGGATCTTACAGCCTGGCAGGGAACCATAGCCCGGGAGCCGAGGGGTTTTTGTATAGTTCCTTTTCTA
Organism: Piliocolobus tephrosceles; assembly: GCF_002776525.5. Lineage (NCBI taxonomy): Eukaryota > Metazoa > Chordata > Mammalia > Primates > Cercopithecidae > Piliocolobus > Piliocolobus tephrosceles. Next base: position 18,443,716 of record NC_045444.1, on the reverse strand, counting down.
ATCTGATAGGTTTTGACCTAAAAGTTTAACTCTGAAGATAGTTTTATTACTGATTTTCTTAGTATGCTTCAGGCACTGTGCTAAGTATATTCTATATTCTGTCTCATTTAATCCTAGAACAGTCCTGTGAGATACAGGCTTTGCTCTTCCCATTTTATAGGTGGCAGATGGAGGTTTAGAGGCTCTCAGGGGTGGACAGAGGCCCAGAGCTGTAGAGCTGGAGTCCTGCTGGCGGGGCGAGGATTCGTGCCCTGCGCTGCTGACCTCCAGAGCCCGGGGCTGCCTTCACTTCAAGGCAGCAGCGCGTGTCCTGCTCAGGTGGGAGGCCCCAGGGAGTTCTCTCTGGCTGTGGACTCGGGAGGAAAGAGGAGGAAGAGAACAGCTGTGAACAGCTCCAACCTTAGTCACTGGCACCAGCGTGTCTCACAGATTTCCAGCAAGCTGGACGGGGGAGCCCAGAAGGGGTTTTTGGGCAGAGCCTCCTTTCATTTTCCCTACAGCCCAGAAGGAAGTTGTTTTCCCAATTTGAAAGGCAAAAAAAAAAAAAAAAAAAAATATGGTGTTTTAGGTTTGTTTGTGCTATACATGATGGTAGTACCCTTTGCTTCCATTTCCTCATCTGTTAGGTTAAGGTTGAAATTTCTCATCTTACCTGCCTTAAGAAAAGGATTAAAAGACATCGCTGTGAGACTTGAAAAGTACGTGTATGCACACGTGCACGCTCCCTCTAAATATATATACACAGAATGTCAAACATACAAATAAGGCTGGGTGTGGTGGCTCATGCCTGTAATCCCAGCACTTTGGGAGGCCGAGGTGGGCAGATCACTGGAGGTCAAGAGTTCGAGATCAGCCTGGGCCTACGTGGCGAAACCCTGTCTCTACTAAAAGTACAAAAATAAGCCGGGCATCATGGTGTGCGTCTGTAGTCCCAGCTACTCAGGCAGCTGAGGCAAGAGAATTGCTTGAACCGGGAGGTGGGGGTTGCAGTGAGCCAAGATCGTGCAGTTACATTCCAGCCTGAGCAACACAGTGAGACTCGGCCTCAAAAAAGCAAAACAAAACAAAACCATATAAATAAGTGAATGTCTAAAATATTTATACATATAAAAGTAATATATATTAACATGAAATCTACCTTTTTAATTAGGTGTACAATACTGTATTGTTAACTATAGGCAGGTCTCCAGAACTTATTTGTCTTGTATCACTGAAACTTTATGCCCCTTTGATCAGTAATTCCCATTTGCTCCTCTCCCCTTAGATTCTTAAACACAAGCCGCTAGGGGGGGAAGTGTCTGAAAGGAGTTTAGTATTTGGACAGGAAGATTGCTCCAGGCTTACATGGAGGAGTTAATAAAAATCCTCTTTCCATAGCTTTCTGAGGGTGACAGAACTGGCAAATTGCTGTTTATTTGCTTTTGTGTTTGTTGCTACAAGGAATTGGGAGTGTGGGCGTTAGCACCCACCAAAATTTGTTCCTTGGCATTTTCAGTCAAGACAGTGCTTGCTGTGTGTGTGTGTGTGTGTGTGTGTGTTTAAGTGAGAAAAACAATGTGTACGATATGTCAGTGGCGTGGAAGTCACCTGTGAACAACCAGGACATGAATCTTGCCTGCCTTCAAAATCCAAGTTCAAATTCTCCTTCTCTTCCAAGGTGACCGAGGCTGAGATGATGGAAAAACCAGGTTTCTATAGATGTGATTCTTCCAGAATACGAGGACATGTGTTAGAATGTGAAATTGAGTACTTCTCCAAAATACTAGCGGTATAAGGAATCTGTTGACAAGTCTCGTCTGGGAAAGCAGATGGAAGTTTGGGAAATGAGACATTCAGGTCCCTGTATCTCAGTGCTCCCCTTACCCCGAGCAAGGTACTTTGCTGGCTTCATCAAGACCAGTTTGGCTCAGTATCTGTCCTTCCTCAAGGATTCACTTGGCTGTTTGGGTTGAAAACTCAGGAAAGGTGGTCACAGACAGACTCTTTATGGCCTTTTCTAAGTAGAATAAAGATAATTTTTTTTTTTTTTTTGAGACGGAATCTTGCTCTGTCGCCCAGGCTCGAGTACAGTGGTGCGATCTCAGCTCACTGCAACCTCTGCCTCCCGGCTTCAAGTGATTCTCCTGCCTCAGCCTCCCGAGTAGCTGGGATTACAGGAGCACGCCACCACATCTGGCAATTTTTTTTGCATTTTTAGTAGAGACGGGGTTTCACCACATTGGCTAGGCTGGTTTCAAACTCCTGACCTCAAGTGATCCACCCGCCTTGGCCTCCCAAAGTGTAACCTTGGCCAGGCGTGAGCCACGGCACCTGGCCAAGGTTAATTTACAAATCAGTCTTGAGGAATTTCCATGACAGGTTAGTGAATGTAAACTCCATTCTTGTTTGAAATTTCAGGTCATTGTCTGCATCTGTGGAATGGTGGGTGGTGGTCTGGTTTGTGGTTGGATAGCTGTTCTGTTGGTGTAGCCTGCATTTTGTTTCCCATGTGAGAAGGTAACATTTGTTTGCTTTTTTTAAAAAAAGTCCAGTTTTATCAATCACAGCCTTATCAAGAGCTGCATTTTCTAAAACCTGACCCGATATTTACTCATTCATTTAATGAGTGAAATATTCAGTTCAATTCAGCCCACCCTGTGCTGGCTGCTTTTTGAGGCACCAAACCAGCTCTCTGCTCTCCTGGACCTAAAGAAGGAGATGGGCAGGGAAGTGACTGCAGAGAGTAGGCAGAGCTGTGAAGGAAACAGAGCAGGGTGGTGTGACAGCGTGTGAGGAGGACCACTGTGAGGTTGAGGGCCAAGGAAGGTCACTGAGTAGGTGCCACTTCAACCTTTGGTGACACTTCAACAAAGGAGACTTGAGAAAAAGCATCCCTGGACAGAGGGATTGCAGCAAATAAAGGGCCTGAAGTGAGACCAGTGTAGTGTGTTTAAAAGTCAGAAAAAGAGGCTCCTGTGGTCGGGTCCAATTAGTGAAGGGCAAAGGTGAGATGCAGCTGAGCCTCGGGAGCCTGGGGAGGAAGTTTTGATTATAGGAGCAGTAGGAGGCCACGGATGCATTATTAAGCCTTGGGGTGATGTGATCTGCTTATATAATTAGCCTTGGAGAGCTCAGATGGTTTATTACAGGAGAACCCTGACATTCTTGTGAATGTGGAAGGCCCTGTGTTTCTTTAAAAGTGAACATATTTTCATTCATCTCACTGATTTGTAACAGTGGCGCGTATTTGTAGAACCAATATGTTTCAATTAATATGAATTTTAAAGTGAGTGTTTTCCTGTCCTTCATTCCGCATAAAAGATCATCACAGTGAACAGTTTGGTGCATGTACTTCCAGAATACTTACTTTGCAGAGAAAGTGTGATGCACGCCCATATGCTTTACACACGCGGGCGTGCGCACACACACACACAACTAGGTGTAATGAAAATAGGATCTTTCTGTTCATATTGTTCTGGAGCCCGGTGCTTCCTCCTAACAAAACCAAGGACATAAAAAAACTCCCTATATATGTAACCCATTCTTTTTAATGACCTCATGGAGTTCTTCTGTTGGCTATACCATAATTTATTTAACAGTCTATTAGGAAATCTGAGTTGTTCCAGCTCTTGCTCTTTTATGTTGCAATGACATTTATGGCTGGCGCATGAATCTGGGCACACCTCTTTGTTTCTTTAGGCCCTGTGCTTGAGATGTGGGGCACTTTTTTCTTTAACAAGAAACAACTAAACTGAGTTTCAACGCCCATAGTGTGTCCTAGCCCAACATGTATTCTGAATGAGAATGAAGGCTGGTTTGTTGGTAAGGGTGTGCATTACACCAGAGACCTGTCACTCCCCAAATATGGTGGGCTTGCAATTTGCCACTGATCTGTAATCTTGATTGTTGATGGAGTGGTTGCTGTGATTGGAAACACTGCCAGCCACAAATGCACAGAACAATGAGGAACATATGTAGGGAACGGTAAGCTCACCTATTTGATATGCACATGAAGCCAGCAGTATTCCCCAAGCGGCCTTCACTGTGTGGGCACAGCTGCAGGTCTGTATTAGGTTGCTTTTCCTGATATCATGAGTAACTAAAGCCAGGGACAGGCTTACAAACAATAGACTACAGAAAGCTGGGTCTGCCCTTTGCATAATTAACCTGCAATTCTGTATTTCAAGAAATGTGATTGTTTGAGGCAGTAGCAAGCATGTTCAGGATAAAATACATGTTTCCTTATTATTGGATCCACATTCTGCAAATATCATACCCTATCAAAAGCAAAGGAGCTTAGGGAGGAGGAGTTGGCTGATGAAAGGTCTCGGGAGAAAGAAGTGATTCCAGAGTTATTTTTCCGTGTCTGTTGTTATACCCAGTCCCTAAGACAGTCCAAGAAGATAGGCTTTACTGAGATGTTTGGGAGGAATTGCACAGCACTTGGGGCTTGTTGTGTTATCTCGACAGGAGGCCTTGTGTGCAGATTTTGGAGAACAATTTCATTGCTCGTGGCACATCCAGCTTTAATAGCTGGGCCAGGATTTAGGTGCAGATTGGTATCTCTGCCTAAATGGCTGACTCTCAGACACAGATGCCCTAGACTTCTCACTTTTGGCTTGTCAAGGATACAAGATTATGGTCTCATGCTGAATGCACATACCTGAACTTTGTTTTGAAACCAGCTGAGTCCATCCTACCTATGATATTATGAAATACTTATTTGGTCTTCTTCCCAGTTTCTTGGCATAACAACTCCTAAAATGTTTAGAATCTTCAAAATTCTGTGTCCTATTGAATGGTAATGAGTTCACAGATGGCTGGCAGCTCCTGGGTAGCTTCAGGATGAGGTTGGTCACCTGAAAGACCAAGGCAGAATTTAGAGGGTTGGGACTTCCAGCCCCACCCCCAGCCTCTGGCCAGGAGAGAGGAACTGAAAGTTAAGTTGATGTGCCCAGTGGTTTAATCAGTTATGCCTACACAAGGAAGCCTCCATAAAAACTCATAATGACAGGGTTCAAAAAACTCCAGATACGTGAACACGTGGAGGGTGGTGCACCCCAGAGGGCATGGAAGCGCTGTACCCCCTTCTCCTGTGCCTTGTTCCATGCATCCCTTCTTTTGTATCCTCTGTAATAATCCTTTATAATAAACCAGTCAATGTGAGTTAAGTGTATCCCTGAGTTCTATGAGCCACTCTAGTAAAATAATTGAACCCAAGGAGAGTGCATCATGGGAACCCTGATTCCTAGCCGGTGGGTCAGAAGCACAGGTATAAAACACCCTGGGGCTTGGGGTTGGCCTTGGAAGTGGGGCAGTCTGGTGGGACTGAGCCCTCACCCTGTGGGATCTGACACCATCACTGGGTGGGTAGTGTCAGAATTGAACTGGAAGACACCCAGCTGCTGTCCGCTGAATTGCTTGCCTAGTGTGTGGGGAAAATCCCAATACATTTTGGTGTTCAGTGGCCACAGAAGTCTTCTGTCACGCCTGCTGTTGAGTGAGAGAATAGGAAAGTAACTTGAGTTTGGTTTTATCATACCTACACACCACCTCGCCTTCATCGGCTTCTGTCCACTGCTTCTTTCTGCCCATTCACTAGCAAGGGAGGTGGGTACTGGCATGAAAAACTCCTTGGGGACACATTTAGGATGTTAGTCACAGTACATATTTCAGTGGCCTTTTAAAAGGGGGACGATTTTATGGCAAAGTAAAACAAAACTGTTAGCCCCCTTACTCCCTACTCTGCATCAAAACCAGACTGATAAAAGCTGATAGGAGTTGTTGGAGCTCAGGCCAGAAAGAATCAACCACAGTTGAGGAAATGTAGAAAAGGATATGTCAGTTTCTCCTTGGATCCTAAGCTTGATAATACTGGACTGGCTCATTTCAGAGGAAGGGCGTGTGTTGTGTGTGCGTGTGCTTGTCTGTGCACATGGCTATGTGTTGAGGAATTTTATTATGGGCGAAAATATATTTGCACATTAGCTACTTTCCAGAAATAACTACTTTGATTTATTCCTCATCCAACCCCAGAGGGAAGCCCAGGTTATTAAATTTAGTTCCAAAGAAGGCATATGTTACTGAGTTAAAGAAAAAGCCTTAACCTAGTCATTAGTTTTGTTTGTTTTTTTCTTCTATAGAATAAAAATGGTTTGGGTAGATTTGTTGAGAAAGCCTTCTTTGAATTTCTCTGGGGCCCATTTTATATTGAGAAGTAGGCCCGGCACGGTGACTCACGCCTGTAACCCCAGCACTTTGGGAGGGCAAGGTGGGAGTGTCGCTTGAGCCTAGGAGTTTGAGACCAGTCTGGGCAACGTAGTGAGGTACCCTGTCTCTACAAAAAGTGAAATAAATTAGCTGAGCATGGTGGTGCACACCTGTAGTCCCAGGTACTCAGGAGGCTGAGGTGGAAGGATCGATTGAGGCTAGGAGGTTGAGGTTACAGTGAGCCTTAATCACACCACTGAACTCCAACCTGGGCAACAGAGTGAGACCCTGTCTCAATATATGTATTACACACACACACACACACACACGGAAGTCAATCAAGGGGGCATTTTTTTTTCGCTAACTGCCTTCTAGAGAGTAGAATCAGAGGGCATCCACAGTGAAAGATGGGTTGTTTATGGGGCATTTCTAGCATGAACTTTTAGGGAGAAGGGCTTGAAGGAAGAGCAGATGCGTCCCCTTCCCTGGCCTCTACATATCTCTTGCTTCTGGTTCGAGACTCAGATGAGGACATGGTGTCTCATCTTCCTGTGAAGGCCTGGACTGGCTGCGAGGTGGGAAGTGGCCTTGGTGGGCACCAATGCCAGCCCTTTCCTTCCAGTGTAAGAATCCGCCCAACTGCATTCCTATCCCAGCCCCGATGGTAGCCTTCCACTCCTCCAGCTTCTGCTTGGTTACTCAAAACTTCCCTTTTCACGGTTTTTGAAAACCAATTGTAAAAATACATATATTGTTAATAACACTTCATGATTTTAAAATTAGTATGTACTCATTATTTAAAAACTGGACAATTTTTTTTTTTTTTTTTTGACACAGGGTCTCACTCTGTCACCCAGGCTGGAGTACAATAGTGTGATTGCTGGTGTGATCTTGGCTCACTGCAGCCTCTGCCTCCTGGGTTCAAGTGATTCTCCTTCCTCAGCCTCCCAATTGGCTGGGACTACAGGCGTGCACCAATATGCCCAGCCAATTTGTGTAGGTGTTTTTTTTTTTTTTTTTTTTTGGTAGAGACATGTTGGCCAGGCTGGTCTTGAACTCCTGACCTCAGGTCATCAACCTCCTCGGCCCCCCAATGTGCTGCATTACAGGCGTGAGCCACCATGCCTGACCAAAAACTGGACAATTTTAATGTATAAAGAGTCACCCCTCATCCTACCACCCAGAGAATGGCTAGCTTTTGGAGATTTTTTTCTTTCCATTTCTCTTATGCATGTGCACAGATTTATATACATTTTATTTTTGAGACAGAGCCTTGCTTTGTCACCCAGCCTGGAATACAGTGGCGTGATCTCAGCTCACTGCAACCTCTGCCTCATGGGTGCAAGTGATCCTCTTGCTTCAGCCTCCCCAGTAGCTGGCATTACAGACATGCAGCACCAGGCCCAGCTAATTTTTGTATTTTTAGAAGAGATGGCGTTTCACCATATTGGCCAGGCTGGTCTCGAACTCCTGGCCTCAAGTGATCCACGCGCCTTGGCTTCCCAAAGTGCTGGGATTACAGTTGTGAGCCATAGCACCCGGCCAGGTTGATACACATTTTTATAAAGCTGAGTTAATGGTATGTGTTCTGTTGTGCATCCTGCTTTCTTCCCTACTTTCTAAAGTGAGCATTTCTTTGTTATTGAAAATCTTGATGTACTTCCTTTTAAGTGTCAATGTTGCATCTTATTGATGCACCGTTATTAACCATTCCCCTTAAATACTCAAGTATGTTTTTTTTTTTTCCTCCTATTATAACATAGCAGTGAAGAGCCTTGTATATTCTTGTCTGTCTGATTATTTCCTTTGGAAGAGTATTTCTTAAAATGGAATTTCTAATCAGAAGTGTGAGACATATTACTAAATTGTCTAGTAGTCATAAAGGACTAAATTGTCCTTTATGACACTTTGTATTCCAACCAGCACTGGCTGTTTTCATTTTTTAAAATGAACAATTGAAGAGGCAAAATGGTATCATTACAACTTTTTTCACTTTTCAAATGGCTTAAGACATGACCCTAGAGATGTCACTGCAAATTGATTGTTTGGCTAATCAAGATTTTCCAGAATGTTTGTCTAACCAGAGTTTAGTTCACTTCACCATACCCTAACTTTTCTATCTCATTCATAACAATGTTATAAGAAACTCTTATCAAATGCCTTGTTAAAATTAAAATGTATCATCTGAGGCATTCTCCTGGTTTACTAGGTTAGAGAAGCCATCCCTACAGAAATGGAGTTAGGCCAGTTAGATTTATTCCTGGTGAACCTAGGTGAGCTGGACAAAATCTTTCATTTTGGAATTGTTAGAATAAATCTGCTGAGTAAGCCATCTAATAATTTGAAGTAAGCCTTTCATCAGTCTTGAATTTCTAAGATCTGCTTACAAACACCAAGACCCATTTCCCAACTTCTAGAATAGTGTCCTGTTTACCCTGATTCTCTCTAAAGACTACAAGCAGTTTTTCCAAAACAACATGGAATGATCTTCCAGCATTTGAGATAATGTGGTTTAGGATCTGGATGTTGTCAGAAGGACCAGGTGTTTTTTTTGGGGGGTCTGTTTTGTTGGACTTCTGTGTCCTCTTAATGAGTTTTATTTTCTGTTCCTTGCCCAGTTGAAAGGCCAGAAGTGGTGCTGTTCTGTCTTTTGTCTCATGTGAACATTGACCATTTTTCTTGGGTTGTAGTTAAGCTGAGAATTTTGTTCTGAATGGCACTTGGAAATAGTTTTCCCCTTTTTTTTGCCTAATATCAAAAGGATAGTTATCAAGACTTAGCCATTTTGGACCTATATCTAATATACGTGTTGGTGGTATCCTTTTGATTGTGTCTTTGGCTAATTGATTATTTTCCTATGTTCCTCTTAAGTATCACCTCATCAGAGAGCTTTCCATGCCGTTACAGTGATCCATTGATGGGCATCCCATCTCTCCCTCCTGTCATTTTCCCAGCCGGTGTTTGTGGCTTCAGCCAGGACCGGAATGATTCCCAAGGCTAGGACAGGTCATTCCTATAGCCTTGCTCAGGATCCCGGGAGAGCGGGAAGTAGAGAGCCCTGTGGTGTTGGACTCTCTGTCACATACTTTTCTGGAAATTGTAAAGTCCTTTTAACTTCCTGTCACAGCTGCTCCTCCCCTTCACTCCTCACAGCCCTCAGTGATAGCAGCGGGATTTGGGGATCTGGGACTGTTTTTTTGGCAAGTGTCTTTTGCACATTTTGTATTTTTTGTATTTTTTCTGAAGGTTTTTCTTTTCTTAAAATTCTAAAATTTCTTTATAGTATACTTTCTAAGGTTTCCTCCCCTTCTTCCCTTCCTTCCTCTCTCTCTCTTTCTCTAGTATGTAAGTGTATATACACACAAGCATGCACATAAACACATGCGTGTATGTATAGATGCATACATGTATGTGAGCATGTACACTGTATAGATTTGCAGAGGAGACAGGGGAAGTGAAAGGAGATGGAAGAGACATGACATAATCACCAAGAAGATGAGAGTTGATCCTAGTTATAGCTAATAGTCATGACTGACAAATAGTCTGTTACCATGGGAAAGAAAATGAGAAATATGGGAGAATACATTCCTGGAATTAATTGATAACTCTCTAGAAAACTATTTGTGGCGAGGCATTTTTATAGGGACTTAGTTCAGTGGTTACAGCTTAGACTGTAACTTAGGATGATGGGAGACCTCATCTGTTCATCTGTCTTGAACAGCGTACGCTGAACCTTGCTGTTTTTTAGACATACTCAAGTTTTCATTATTAGGTTTTTGTAGTGAACACTTTAGGGAGTTGGTAAAAGACAAGGCTTGGAGGATGAACATTTACCATGTTTTTCTTAAAATATAATGGCCCAGTTAGGGCAAAAGCAGGCATGGAACTTTTATGCTGCTTTGCCAATGGTTCCGTAAGAGGACCTGTCAGCCCACTGCATTACTGGGCTGGTTTCCCTGCTGGGTGTAAAGTAGCTTTCGCTCTGATTTTAGAAGTAGCTAATCTAGTCGGAGAGACTTTATTAATTATATAAAAGCTCATTTCACGTAGACTATTTGTCTAGCATAATTGTGGAGGGGATTTTAATTCAGCCCCTTCCTGAGAGACTTCTGATGTGGAAGTCTCATGAAGTATATGCATAACGGCATATGCTTTATTCTTTTTACACGTTCTTTTGGTTATAGTGTTTGTAGGTTTTTCTTCGAAACCTCCGACTTATGGGGGTCTAGAGATGATTATTAGTGGTGCTGTAGGATGTGGAATTGTGTTGAATTTTGGTAGGACTTTTGTGGGGTTAATAGTCTGAGAGACTTGTGATGTGGAATACTAGTTTTCTTAGAATATTTTACTTACCTTGGGCGGTCGTATAACATTCTGTTGTCCTGCTAAATGTGTCCTGAAGTGTACGCTCCCTTTTCTTTTATTAAAGATAGGGAAGAACTCCTTTCCTTCTCCCATCAGCTTCCCAAGAGCAAGTGTGAAATGCGAAGGTAAAAGTAGCCATGTGTTTGGACCTACCATGTGCTGAGCAAATCTAGCTTTGCACTGGCTCTGAAAGGGCTAGTGCCCAGCCCCGTGGTTGGCATTAGAGGCAGCAACACCTGGGGCACACCCGAGGCCTGGCCTGAGCCGGTTCTCCAGCTGTGTTCTCTGTTCCCGCTGCTGAACTCCCTTCCAACAGGCTGATGAACAAGTTTGCTGTGTAAATGCCCGCAGCATTCCTGCCTTCTTGTTTGTAAACAGTTCTCTTTGTTGCCTTCCATCTAACTTATCTTAACCCAACTGCCCAGAAACATTCTGGAAAGCTTTTCTGGACTACCGGACACCCCCAGGTCTGGGAGATTGATGCGGGAGAGATGCTCAGGTCCAGCCAGGTGTCAGGCAGGCTTCTGAGGCTGTCTGGAGGGGGTGCCCGCCATGCTCTTGGGAGTGTTGGATGGGGAAGAAGGCGGAGTCTGTTTTTATTGGATTCTTCCCTAATTACAAATTTGGAGGTCAAAGTTCCATTGAGTGGTTCCAAACTATAGTAAACTTGTCCCCTTAGCCCAGAGGGTAGTCTCAAAAGCAAAATATCTACTTCATTGGGCGCTATGTTTACACAACACACATAATGTCACAACAAAGGGGGCAGGTGCCCTTCCAGTGCTCCCCAGTGCTTTATTTTGTAGTTGAATTCCTGAACAATGGGGGCTTCCTTAATCCAGAGGCAGTTGTGATACCCATCTGATGGAAAACACAATCTAATTGCAAATGATCAGAAATTCCAAGAAAGCTAAGGCTTGTCATTTAACGTGGTGCTGCTCAGACTCCAGGGGCCTCAGAATCTGCTGAGGGCTTGTTAAAGGGCATGCTGCCAGGCCCAGCCCAGAGTCTGTGAACAGGAGAGATGGGGTGAGGTTGAGAATTTGCAGTGCTCACAAGTTCCCAGGTGACGCAGATGTTGCAAGCCTGGGGAACCACACTCTGAGTGTCACTGATTTATCCTTTCGGAGACGGTGATTCTTTTTTTTTTTTTTTTTTTTTTTGTAGAGATGGGGTTTCACCAGGTTAGCCAGGATGGTCTCGATCTCCTGACCTCGTGATCCGCCCGTCTCAGCCTCCCAAAGTGCTGGGATTACAGGCTTGAGCCACCGCGCCTGGCCCAGAGACGGTGATTCTTATACTTCACTACACACAGGAATCACCTGGGGAGGTTTTCAAACCTTTGCATTAAATTAAGACCACAATGAGATACCATCTGATGCCAATCACAATGGCGATTAAAAAGTCAAGAAACAACAGACGTTGGCAAGGCCGTGGAGAAATAGGAACGCTTTTACACTGTTGGTAGGGATGTAGATTAGTTCAGCCATTGTGGAAGGCAATGTGATGATTCCTCAAAGACCTGGAACCAGAAATACCATGTGGCACAGCAATCCCATTACTGGGTATATACCCAAAGACATAGAAATCATTGTATTATAAATACACATATGTATGTTCATTTCAGCACTATTCACAATAGCAAAGACATGGAATCAACCCAAATGCCCATCAATGGTAGACTGGATAAAGAAAATGTGGTACATATATACCATGGAATACTATGCAGCCATAAAAAGGAATGAGATCATGTCCTTTGCAGGGACACGGATGGAACTGGAAGCCATCACCCTCAGCAAACTGACATAGGAACAAAACCAAACACCACATGTTCTCACTTTAAGTGGGAGCTGAACAATGAGAACACATGGACACAGGGAGGGGAACAACACATACTGGGGTCTGTGGAGGGGTGGAAGGAGGAAGGCATCAGGATAAATAGCGAATGCATGTGGGGCTTAATACCTAGGTGATGTGTTGATAGGTGTAGCAAACCACCATGGCACATGTTACCTATATAACAAACTTGCACTTCCTGCACATGTATCCCAGAACTTAAAATTTAAAAAACCCAAGCTCTCAGTTACAGCATTAGATATTATCAATAATTTCCCCTAGGCTGCTTCCCAGACCGATTACACCTGTATGACCGAGTGTGGGACCCAAGTGTTAAGCCACTAGGTAATTCCCGTGTGTAACCAACTTTGACAACCATTGTTCTAAGAGTGCAGCTCACTTTTTAATGCAATTACATGTCAGTCTGGGCTATTCAAATGCAGGCTGTAGTTCAGGAAGTCTGGGGAAGGTCCTGCGATTCTGAGATCCTGGGTTATGCTGCTGGTCCAAGAACCACACTAGGGGTTGCAAGGCTCTAAAATATTGAAGTAGAACAGGGTTTCTCAGTCTTGGCTCTGTGGACATTTTGGGCTGGGTAATTATTTGTTGTGTATTGTAGCATGTTTAGCAGCATCCCTGGTCTCTACCCACTAGATGCTTTCAACACTCCACCCACTTGGTTTTGACAACCAAAAATATCTACAGAAAGTGCCAAGTATCCCCTGTAGGAGGGAGTTGGGGGTGAAGGCGGAGGGGGTGGGGGGTAGAAATCTCCCCAGATGAGAACCACTGGAGTAGTGTTACTAAGGCTGGGTTTCAGGACCCTTCCCACTTCATGTTTCTCTGTTTAATGGAAGCTTTATTTCTTTGTCCAGGAGAAAAACCATTTATCCACCTCTAGACCGATCCTAAATGCCTGGAAGAGGCCTCATCACAATCAGAGTAATTCCTACCAAGATGAATTAGATATCAGCTCCTTTGCTGAGAAAAGTGGTGCAATGATGGCAGTGAGCAGTTGAGGGGGGATTGGGGAAGAGACAGGAGTGCTTTTCTAGGTTTTGTCAGTAATGGATTTTGAAAGACATCAGTAATAGCTTTTTAAGCATTTTTTTCTAAATGAAATTTGGCTTATTCTCATTTCCAGTCACCTCTGAGTTTTAAAAGCAACAAAACAACTGATTACTATACCTCACTTCTTTCCCATTACATGAGGTTTTTGGCATGTGACCTTTTAACAAGCCCATGAATAATTCCCTTAATTGACTGGCTGGTGATGTTTTCATTCTGTGGTGTTGTCGCAGTTCAGTGATAGCACATAGATGCTCCGACCCCAACCTGCAGACCCACCCCCAGACTATTAAATCAGTGAAGGTTGCAAATTGCATGTCTTTTTTACTGTTTTGAACTGGAAGCCCTTTTTACACAAAGCATGTTCATGGTTAATAAAATTACTGTGTACACACATCAGTCTTGTCTGCAAGACCCTAATTCTCTAATTTGGTTGAACCACCTCTGGCATTAATGGGGCAGATTGAATATGGAGTTGTGATTACCGGCACCTCATTATATAAGTGCTGTTTGGGGCTGTGTGGTTCTATCCCATCTGTCAGAAATCCAGGAGGCTGGTAATTAGGAAGGGAATGGGCATTGCCACGGCTGCTCAAAGCCACATGGTGTTTTTCTTTCAACATGCAAGGGATTCTATCTTTTTTTCCCCCTTGTTGAAAATCAGCATGTGATTTTAATTCAAGATCATTGGGCAGACAAATGAGAGAAAAATGGGGTACTTGTAACAGTAGAGAGAATTGGGATGAGCCTTAGATATGCCAGTAAAGTAATCATGGTGGGAATAATAAATGACTTTTCTCTTTACTGTTCCTATGGTCATTTGCCCTGTGTGGCTGGCTACCTGTCCTTACAAGGCTGCTTCTGTTGTGGGCGAAATAAAGGCCACGGTTGGTGAAGTCACCGTGGGAGCTGTGGCTTCTAACACAAGCACTGTTGCTTATTTACAAATGTCCCCTCCTAATTTCTGGTGGTGGGACTTTTGGGGAGCAAATTATCCAGTCCACGAATCCACAGGCCTTAAAGTGCTGGCACTTCGGATGCCATCAGTGCCAAGATGGTTCACTCTCTGGGACTAACCTGCTCAGTTCACCTTTCAGGTGCTCTCTTAGCACCTGACTTCTCTCAAATGAAGGGAAGCACATTCAAACGCGTTCCTTCTCTGCGATGAATTCAGCCAGTGTGTTTTGTGCTGTTTTCTTTCCTCTTGAGGGAAATCGGATAGTGGGCAGTGCCAGTCTCTCCCTCTTGTGGAAAACAAGCCCCTCGTTGGTCTGGCAGTAATTGCGCCTGGGCAGACAAAGGCTGTCACAGTGACTGTCCTGTTCTTAGACTTCTAGGTGCTCTAGAGCCATCAGTGGAGCTTATAAAGTCTCCCGAGTCTAAGCCCACCCCCTCTAGAAATCTGCACGGATCTAGGATAGGGCGGTATAACAGGTGCCTCAGGGCATGCTTCGGAGAAGGAGTCAGAAGGAGATGAGAAACAAGACGGTGAGTGTCTGGAGTGGAAGCTTTGAGCCATATGGGCAGACAGTCCACAGCTCAGCTTGGTAACCTTACATGTTTCTGATACCCTTTGAACTTGGGCTTCCTCGACTGCTTAAATATCTGTCTTCTCAAACAGGTATGAGGAGTGATGGGAGATAGTGTCGACAGAGTGTCTCCCCAGGGCCTGCCTCCTACGAGGGGTTATGCAGGTGCAGCTCTGTATCTGACATGGCCCCGATGCTGGGATTATAGGATGCTCTTCAGCGAAGTTGATGTTCACCCTGTGTGCACAGAGGCTGTGGTGGCCTGTCTGTGAATTCACCATTGCTCCTTCAAAACCCTTCCTGTTAGCTGGCAGTCCACATGTTACCCGATTTGGTTCTGTTGGCTTTGTGGGTTGGCCCCAGTTGATGGCCTTGGGACTCTTATCCCTGGTACCACCAAGTCAAAGCCACACCCTAAAATGACTTAGAGCAGGGTTTCCCAAAATTAGCATGGTTGACGTTTTGGACCAGATAATTCTTTGTTGTCAGGAGGCTCTCCTGTGCATTGCAGCATCCCTGACCTCTACTCACCAGAGGCCAGTAGCACCCCTGCCCAAATTATGACAAGGCAAAATGCCTCTAGACATTGCTAAATGACCCTTTGTTCTCTAGGGTGCAAAACTGCCCCTGGTTGAGAGCCACTGACATAGAGCCATGCCTAAGCCTTAGAAAAAACGTTCCTGGCCGGGCATGGTGGCTGATGCCTGTAATCGTAGCACTTTGGGAGGCCAAGGTGGGTGGATCATGAGGTCAAGAGATCAAGACCATCCTGGCTAACTCGGTGAAACCCCATCTCTACTAAAGGTACAAAAAATAACGGTGTGGTGGCACATGCCTGTAGTCCCAGGTACTCGGGAGGCTGAGGCAGGAGAATTGCCTGAACTTGGGAGGTGGAGGATGCAGTGAGCCGAGATTGCTCCACTGCACTCCAGCCTGGGTGACAGAGCGAGACTGCCTCTCAAAAAAGAAAAAGTTCCCAAGGCCCTTGCTTCATAAGGAACACCTGGAGAGCTTTGTCAAAACAAAAACTAACACCTTCCTGGACCCTAATGCGAGACTGTGGAAGAAGAAACTTCAAGGGGGAGCCCAGGAATCGGAATTCTTTATAAGCCTCACAGAAGCCTCTGATCAGCAGCCAGTTTGGGGATCGAGACATACCCTGTCATGATCCCCTTGCCAGTAGCTTTGGGTGAACTTGGCTGCTACAATCTCATGCTAAAGATGAATTTAATATCTGCCCATGCTGCGTTAGAGGTTAGTAACGGGGAAGTCAGTTTGTAGACAAGAACACATTTTGGACCTTATGGGGTGAGCTACAGACCCTGTCATAGGAAGATGGCAGTGTAAACAAGAAGTGTTTATTTGAATCAGTTACATTTATGCATCATCTAAAAAGGTCGCATGCATAAAACTGTGCCAGGCACTGTGCTAATAAGACCCGCATGTGAGTTAACTCACAACAGTAGTACTACAGTCGTACAGACAAAGAAATCGTGGCATAGAGAAGTGACATAGCTTTCCTGAGGTCATACCCTGCTAGGTTGCTGGTGCTGTAAGTAGCCAGTCACCGGTTCCGGGGACTATGCTTTATGGAGTACTCGACTGCCTTTTCTCATAGTAAGCATGAAGGCACAACCAGAATTCCTACTGTTATTGCCAGACATTAGGGCATTGCAGTGGACTTCAAGGAAATGTTTATGCATGATAATTCCTCATTAGAGGTGTCTATACCATTAATGGACAAATCAGTCATTTTTAGGACACTGATTTGATTCTCTGTTTGGGGGAATGTGTGGACAAACATTCACAGAGTGACAGGTTGTCTTATTATAAGGGCCCCTCCCTCTCTTGCTTCTGTAAGGTGGTGGTATGTAGAGTTACATAAATGAGAATGAGGTTTTCTTCCTCCACGCCCCTTCATCTTTATATTGGCATGAGAACTCAGGTGATGTGAACTGTCTTTGTCTCTTCGTACATCTGGCCCGTAATCACCCACACTTGCCTCCCTCCCCCACATTCACCTGCTCATCCTTCAGAAGACGTTTGTGTGGGGAATTTTTTTTTTTTTTTTTTTTGAGACGAGGTCTCACTCTGTCGCCCAGGCTCGAGTACAGTGGCACAGTCTTGGCTCACTGCAGCCTCTGCCTCCCGGGTTCAGGTGATTCTCGTAACTGAGCATCGCGAGTAGCTGAGTCTACAGGCGTACAACACCATGCCCGGTGAATTTTTGTATTTTTAGTAGAGATGGGTTTTCACTTTGTTGACCAGGCTGGTCTTGAACTCCTCCTGACCTCAGGTGATCTGCTTGCCTTGGCTTCCCAAAGTGCTGGGATTACAGGCGTGAGCCATTGTGCCTGGCCTCATTTGTGTTTTAAAGTTTGCTCACATCGCCAATGCCACCTTTGTCCACTGTGCTCATCTGAGGCTGACACAAACCTCAGGACAGGCTTATCAAGGCTGCCTTGTATGGAGCCGTGGAAGGTTTTAAAGACTGCCCCAAGAGAGGGGGACATCAGCAGAGTTCATGGCAAAATATGTAGTGATTTGAAGGAGGGAAGTCTTGCTTTTGGGGCCTCTCTAATCTGATTTATTTGGCTTGGTCTAGCGATAGCCTTCAAGGCTATCTTAAA
Source organism: Piliocolobus tephrosceles (assembly GCF_002776525.5). Taxonomy (NCBI): domain Eukaryota; kingdom Metazoa; phylum Chordata; class Mammalia; order Primates; family Cercopithecidae; genus Piliocolobus; species Piliocolobus tephrosceles. Next base: position 18,426,102 of record NC_045444.1, on the reverse strand, counting down.
TGGTAACGTGGAATTGTGGGCTACTACAACACTTGTGCCAAGGACTGTCACTTTTGATTGGATGTTTGAGTCTAGGAGAATGTCCTGATCCTGGGGTCCTGGATAGATTTAATTTGCAAAGCCAGGAGAATGTTGAAGTCTTGGGTCTGCACTCGGTTTGTTCACATGGATGTTTGTGGTTAGACTCTGAGTTTGTCTGTGTTATCTCCCAATTGTCTTGCTTTCTTTTGATTTTGACAATATAATATAACTGTCCTTGCTCTAAGTTCTTCCTGGAACACCCCCTGCTTGGGACTGGGGCCTGAGACAAGGAAGGCTGCAGTTTGGACAGTGATTCCCGGCGTGATCTAGGAAGCAGGAGTGAAGGAGGGGGCGAGTTAGACAGGAAAAGAGGAAAAGTCAACTGAGGTGAGATATCGTGGTCACTTCTGTAGGCAGAGGTGGCTGAATTCTGCCTCTGAGAAGTCTATACCCTGCCACCCTCACGGGCGCTGAATTGAGACTGTACTAGAAAGTACGGGGTGTTAGAAGGAAATCTGAGTTGGCCAGGAAGATGTGATGTGGCACCAAAAGTCTTTTATGTGACCCCCAGTGGTTAAAGGACCATCCTCCCTACCTGTCTTGACTCTGGGATGGCCTTGTATTTAGTCAGCACTGTGGCGCGTTACATTTAGGTTCCTTAATCTCCCATTCCTAAGACAGGCAGGGTGATATTGGGCGTGGAAGCACCAGCACTTATCTCTTGAGGTGGTGTGCTTGTGATGAGTGGACCAAAACCAATAGCCTATTTATGGGCAGATCTGTATTTCGTAGGGAAGCCGGCATTTTGTGAATCTGATAACACGTTTCAATGTAACGTGATATTCCAGAATTTTCAGAAACTCGCCCCTCTAGGTGAAAGCTCTAAGATGAACCATTAATGTGCTTTCCCCAAGTTACCATATAGTGAGGCTCTGGTGTATTGATATTCTTCACATAATTCAGTATCATTGTTCTGTTTAGAAGACCAGCTTCCCAATGCAATGGGTGAATAACATTTTCTTCTAAAATGTTCTCCTTCTGCTTTCTGTATTATCCTTTTTCTCTTACTCTGGGAAATGTCAGCCTTTCAAAATAGTAGAGTGTATAGGTCACAGAGAGGTTGCAGAAATAAGTAAGATCAGCCAAAAGCATGGTGCATTTTTTTTTTTTTTCCGTCTGACAACTCTGTAGTGATATATGAAAGGAAGCCCTCAATTTGCAGATCACTTAGTGGGAAACTCATACTTTTTCTCCTAACTTGCCAGTGGGTAAATAATACCTACTATTCAGTTCTTACGTTTTGGTTATGCAAATAAATCTGAGCCTTGAACCTATTGATTTAAAATAAAAATCTTTAATGAGCCGGAATTCCCATTGCTCCATCTAGATTGGAGTTTTAGTATGCCAGGATCTTGGCAGTTAAGTCAGAGTGGCTAACTTTCAACATGAGGAAGCTGAGGTCTAGACATATTTTCCTCTTTTTCTCCAAGTGACTGACAAGGACTCCTGGGCTCTGCTTCCAGCGTAGTGACTCCAGCAATACTGCTATTCCAGTTAGAAAAAAATAAACACAAAACTGTGTGTGAAAATTTTGTGTATGTGTTTAGGTTGATAAACACCTAGATAAAGAAAATTCCAGCTTGTCTGTGTTGCAAGCCTCAAATTTGGCTGTGAGTCCCTGTTCAGTGGACAGCTTCATAACACTGGGTAGCTCATAGACTGTCCCCAGACTGTCTCCAGCTCTCTATTTCTCCCTAACTGCCCCTCTCCCCATCAACCTTCTGACTTGTCAGAGGGGAGAGGTAGTGTATACTCCATTTGGCAACATCAGTGAAAAGCATGCGAAAGTCCACGAGAGTTCTCTGTAAGCCTCACGTGCTTACCCACGTGCCATGGGGTGTTTGCCTCAGGGAATTCATGTCCTCGGGACTCGACCAGCTTGACCAGCTGTGGAAGCTTGATCAGCTTCCCAAAGAGCATGATATAGGGGGTTTTACCAGAGGTCCCAGTGATGGAAGATGATGCCACGGGATAAGATTAGAAATGTTATTTTTGGTGGGGAGGGGGGTGGGTGGGGGTAAAGCAAGTCAGCATGATAAGCAGTTGTGAAGTTACAAACTTATGACAGAAAAATGCATGTAAACAAATCCACGAAACACATAACCATTAATTACAGCTCACAACCTCCCATCACGTTTGCCTCTGTTCTCTAATTTAGGGTGCTTGGTAAATCTCTAGTCTAGAGTAGCATTTTAGTTTTGCAGTCCTAGGCTGTAGATAGAGCTTGGCCTCTCTGCCACTCACCAGGGAGCCTTACCTTTCATACCTTTCGTGTGTGTGTGTGTGTGTGTGTGTGTGTGTATATATAAACAAATTTTTTTTTTTTTTTTTTTGAGACAGAGTCTCGCTTTTTTGCCCAGGCTGGAGTGCAGTGGTGCAATCTTAGCTCACTGCAACCTCCGCCTCATGGGTTCAAGTGATTCTCCTGTCTCAGCCTCCCAAGTAGCTGGGATTACAGGCGCCCACCACCATTCCTGACTAATCTTTGTACTTTTAGTAGAGATGGGCTTTCACCATGTTGGCCAGGCTGGTCTCGAACTACTGACCTCAGGTGATCTACCCGCTTTGACCTCCCAAAGTGCTGAGATTACAGGCGTGAGCCACTGTGCCCGGCCTGAGCCACTGAACATGGCCCATATTTTATATATATGCTTAATATCATCTTGGATGACCTGTGCCTACCCATCTTATTTACGTTTGCCACAGTTTTGGGAGGGAAGTGGTCTTTTTATCATTCCCATTTTTCTTCTAAGGAAACTGAGCCTTGGAGAAGGAGCTATGAACAGTTGAGCTTGGGTGGCAGCTTTCTATGTTGCCCCAGAAGCAGTGCAGAAACTCACCAAAACCACACCTCGTGCACCTGAGTCCCAGTGCCCCACAGGACACGCGGTACACGCTCATGAAAACATGGTTGATTTACACGTCAAGTCTGAAACTTGATAGAGACCCGCATTTCATGTCTTGTGAAGATACAAATACAGGTCAATGTTAGAAGTGATGTAGCTGGAGAAGACATTTCTAGAAATTTTGTTTCTGTTATAAAAGTACAGCACAGAAAAGTAGAAGGGAACAAAGTCTGTCTTCTTACTATTATTACTTTACCGTGTGTTTCCTTCCAAAAATTCCCCCCCCCCCCAGGTTTAGATTTATTTTTGTGTATTTCTAATCTGCATATGTATATTTTTATACCCTGTTTTTCATTTATCTTTTGGTTACTTTTTTTGATCAACAAAAAAAAATTTTAATGGCATCTGATAGTCAACTGAATTGATGTATCACAGTTACTTAAACACTCCCTTTGTGGCACATTTAAATTTCCCACTTTTAAATATAAATAACACTGCTGTGAACATTCTTCTGCAAAGAGCCTTTTCTTTAGGGATTGATTCCCAGAAGTGGATCAAAGTGAATGAATAATTTAAGTCAATTACTTGAAATACTATAATCAAGGTTAGAAACACTGTAAAATAGGTTCCTAAGGAAATGATGGAGGATTTTTATAGGAATCAAAATGAAGAAAAGATTTAATTAACCATGTCATGCTGAGAAGCCTGTGTTCAGAAGGTGCTGAGCTCGTCATTTTCCACAGAGACAGAGCAGAAGAGTGGTTGGATGCTTCAGACCCGGTGTGAGAGTTCAGAGACCACAGGGGCTTCCGTTCTTGTCTTTTTGATTCAGTAAGATTATTTCCTCAAGAGGTGGTTTTCTGTACAGGCTGTGTCAGTGGGATTGCCTGGTTTTCAGGATGGACTAAAGCTTGAGGTAACTTGTCTGTCATCAGACAGGCAACTCCTTTCCCTGGTTCCAAGTACCAGGTGGCTGAGACAGCCTTTTGCTGCCACTGCCATAAGATGAATCCCTTTCAAGAACCTTGTGTCTGTCAGCTTTGCTGCAATAGCAACACCCAAAGTCTCAGTGACTTATGCCACAAACACGCATTTCTTCATTATTTCCATGTAAGCCAAGGTTTGCTGGTGGCCTTTTCCACATGAGTTCTCATTCCAGGTTTTAGGCAGAAGGAATAGCTCCTCTCCTAGGACCACTGGGGAGAAGTGAGGCCAAACCAACTGTGCACATGGAAAGTATCTGTGCAGGTACAGTGATGTCATCTCCACTCACTGTTTACGAGAGCCAGTCACATGGCCAAGCCCCATAGTGGGCAGGATGTATACGTCCCCTACACAAAGGTGCTGCCAATCACACAGCAAAGGTAGGGGTGTGAGGTTGAGAGCAGTTGATGTGAGCAATGTTACACACTTCTGCAGGCCTACTGGGAATTGGCCTCCTTGTTTTCTTTTGATGACCACCCATCCCCTTGTTTACCGTAGCACAGAAGCCTCAGAATATGGCTCTGTGCATGAACTGAATTGACCATGTGGCCCAGGATGGCTTTCAATGCATGGGCCATGGGTTGGACAAGCTTGGTCAAAGTACGTGCACAGAGCCCAACACAAATTTGTGAACTTTCTTGAAATACTATGAGATTTATGCACAGACCTCTTTTTTTTTTTTTTTAATTTAAGCTCATCAGTATCGTTAGTGTTAGTGTATTTTATATGTGGCCCAAGACAATTATTTTTCTTCCATTGTAGCACAGGGAAGCCAAAAGATTGGACAACCCCGACTTTGACCCTAGCATGAGAGAATCTCTGGTTTAACACAGTATATGGCCAACGTGGTCTTGAGCCTCTTCATCCTTGTGGCGGGTGGTATTTTCTGAAGATGATCACAACCACATCTCCCCTCCACATGTTGTTCTGCAATGCTTCCTTGTCACTCCTCCATCAAGAGGTGGCGTCTTGTCCCCCTCTTCTTTAACCTCAGCAAGCCTATGGCTCACTGAAGGACTGCAGAATGCCCTGGAAGGATGTGGCATGCTTCCAAGGCCTTGCAGCTTCTGCCTGGTTTCAGTGGAGCGCTGGCTCGGGGGAAGCCAGCTCCCCCTACAGGAAGCCTGGCTACACCCAGGGGTGTTGGTTCAGCACTCTGGTTGACAGTCTCAGCTGAGTGTGGCCTTCCAGCCATCCCTGGTCTTGGCTTTCAGTCCTTGTTATCATTCCTCTTGGATTGAAAGTCCAGGGAGAGAGTCTGATGGGCCCAGCTTATGTCAGGGGCCTTGGTTCCAGCAGGGGTGCAGTGACTGTCAGTCCTCCCCTTGGTGACAGTGGAGCCTGGAGGAAGCATTGAAGCCCGTTACCTATGAAGAGGGGATGAATGCAGGTCAGGCCTTGCAAGTGTGCAGCACAGACAGTGCCTGAGTCTGCGTTGGAAAATGCAGATGTAATCATCTTTCTTCATCATTTTCAAAGTTGTCAGGGGCTCTGCGTGGTTCTTCACAAGAACGTTTATACAGCTTACCTTATTAGAACGTGAGACTCCACAGGGATGGGTCTCACTCTCCCTCCTACTCAGCTTCCCAGCTGGATCCCTCGTGGAAACTTCACTCCGGTTTTTCTAGGGCATTTGTAATTTCTTGGGGGGGAAAAATCTCCTCCACTTCGAAAGATTTTAGTGTAATCTTTGTGCTGATGATTCCTGGGTCAAGTTTGGATCTAAACTACTATTCCAACTCCCTTCTCAACACCGCCACTTGGATGTCTAACACACACGTCCCACACTTACTGCATCCGCAGCTGCACTCCTGATCTTTTCTGCCCCCGGACCTGCTTCTCCTACAGTGTTCCCTGTCTCCGGAAATGGCAACTCTATCCTTTGCTTTCCTCAGGTTCAAAGCTTCAAATCATTCTTAGCTCCTTTGTTTCCTACCATACATTAACAAGACGTGTCAGCTGTGCCTTCAGAATATATCCCTGAACAGACCAAAACTCAGAATCAGAAAATGTCCAGAGACTCACGCTTCAGTGCTGTATCCTGATCCATGTCATCATTTGCCGCATCCTTACCTGCCTGGATATCCATGACATCATTTGCCACATCCTCACCTGGCCTGGATATCCATGACATCATTTGCCACACCCTCACCTGCCTCGATATCTGTGACATCATTTGCCACATCCTCACCTGCCTGGATATCCATGACATCATTTGCCAGTCCTCTCCTGGCCTGGATAGCCATGACATCACTTGCCATGTCCTCAGATGGCTTGGATATCCATGACATCATTTGCCACCTCCTTACCTAACCTGGATATCCATGACATCACTTGCCATGTCCTCACCTGGCCTGGATATCCATGACATCATTTGCCACTGCCTCACCTGGCCTGGATATCCATGATATTATTTGCCAGTCCCTCACCTGGCCTGGATAGCCATGATGTTTGTCACACCCTCACCTGTCCTGGATATCGCCACAGCCTGCACACCGCTCTCCCTGTTTCTGCCCTTGGTGAGCAGTGGTCCTGTTAAAACATGCCACATCATGTTTCCAAGTTTGTGCACCCTGTGGCCTCCCATGTTTGTAAATGCCTAAATCCTGACAACAGCTCTAAGACCTTATATGAGCCACCTTCACCATTCTCCCTCTTTCTCACTCCCCTTTGGAGTTGAGAGGGTTCCACCTTGGAGCCTGAAGCTTCATCCCCCCAGGACCTGCATAGCTTGCTCCCTAGAACAGTGCCTGGCACCCGGCAGGTGTGCAGTGGAAATGTGTGGGATGCATGAATTCTGGTGTGCCTTTGGACTTGCCTCCCCTCTTCCCGGAACATACTTTTCACTCCTCTTTATCAAGTTAATTTCTTTGGTTTGTTCAAAGCTCAATTCTCAGCTTCTCTAGGAATATTTTTTTCTGAGACAGAGCATTGCTCTGTTGCCCAGGCTAGAGTACAGTGGTGTGATCTCAGCTCACAGCAACCTCCACCTCCAGGGTTCAAGCAATTCTCATGCCTCAGTCTCCTGAGTAGCTGAGATTACAGATGCACGCCACCATGCCTGGTTAATTTTTGTAGTTTTGTTAGAGATGGGTTTTCACCATGCTGCCCAGGCTGGTCTCGAGCTCCTGACCTCAGGTGATCTGCCCACCTTGGCCTCCCAAGGCGCTGGGATTACAGGCATGAGACACTGCGCCTGGGCCTCTAGGAATATTTGTGTGTGACTTAATTTCCCCCTTTCTCTACTTGGAGGATAAGGGCCGTGTTGTGTCCTTGTAGCTAATGAACAGCAGGTTTCTTTGCACATGGTAGACATTCAGTGTTTCTTCATGTTTCATAGGTCATATCTGCACACACACAACTACAAAAACCATGATCAGCTTCTCTAGGAATATTTTTTCCTAAAGCCTCTATTCCCCATCTGTGTTCAGCAAAAGCTGTTGTCACTCTCTTTGGGTATCTGCCTGGATATATTCCATGCATAGACAAGCAGTTGTAGCTTCAGCAGTTATTTAAGAAAAAATTGGAATTGGTGCAGCTAATTGCCCTGACATTGAAAATACTTGCATGGTTTACTTGAAATAACCAGTTGGCTAACGTAGCAAGATTTTTAGATGTTCATATTCTTCTGAGAAGCAGGTTTACCCTGAGAGTACCTTTAAAATCTTTCCAAAAACCACTGGTTCCCTTATTCCCTCAGCAGCTGGAATGCACTGAATTCTGGCCAGTCTGCCTTGGATCTCATGGGAGCCTGCAAGACCCGTGTTCCCTATGCTGCCACCTCTCCCGGCTTGTTCTAGAATCACCTCTTCCAGCATCCCTGCAGGTGCCTTCTCCTGGTCTTCCCGCTTCCACCCATGTCCCTCTTTGTTCTTTTCTCAAAAGAGCAGCCAGAGTGATTCTTTTTGAATGTGAGTCAGGTTCTGTCATTTCTTTGCGGAGTCTTCCAGTGGTGCCCTGCCATCCTTAGTGGAAAAACACAAGTCCTTGTGGTAACAGCAAGGCCCCTGGGTTCCAGCCATGCCAGCCTCGTCACCGTAGGTTGAGCATGCTGGGTTCCTTCCTGCCAGGAGCCTTTGCACTCAGTGTCCCTCTGCCTGGAGTGCTCCTCCCCAGGTGGCTGCAGAGCTGACTCTCCCATCTGGTAGCTTTTTGTTCAGATGTACCCTCATTAGAGAGAAGTGTGAGTGCTGGATATAAAGAAACCTCCCCCTGCCCCCGCCTTGTTCTCCCCCTTTTTTGTGCTTTGTTTCTGTATATAATGTACTTACTTGTTCATTGCCTATCCCCATGTGAGCGCTGCAAGAGCAGGCAATTGCTGTCCTGTTCATGCCAAATCCTTGCCCTAGAACACGAGTCAGTGTTTTGCTGATTAATTGGAAGACCTTGGGCCACGAGTCTCCACATGCATTCCCTGTGCAGTGTATATTGGAAGCAGAGATCTCAGGTAGGGTTTGGCAACATTTAGACGGGCTGTTCCCTGTTCCTTTCTTTCTATCCATTCCCCTCCACCCTGGAAATGTGGGACATGGACCTTCCTTAAGCTTGGCAAGCCCCAAACAGACTCACTACCAGCTCCTCACTGCCTGTTCTTGGATGCGCCACCACCTCTTCCTTTGTGGCCAGTCTCAAAATTGGGGTTGTCCTTGTGCCCTTCTCTTCCTCTGCCTATGTCCAGTCAGTCACCAAGTTCTGCCAGTTCGATCTGCTTGGTGTCTTTCCGTCTTGATTCTTCTCAGCTGTCGTGGCCCGTGTGTAGAGTCATCAGTTTGTTTTCATGGCCACTGACATTGTCTTCCAGGCTATTCCCCTCCCTCTAGTTCCTTTCCCTTCAACACTCCCAACCCCAGCTGCAGTCAGGAGGGTCTTTGCAAAGCCCGGATCACGTCATGGGTCTCCTTTGCTTAAAATGCTGCAGCAACTTCCTGTCACCACAAGGGTTTCCCCAACCTCAGACCTGTGTGTTCCAACTTAGTGATCCTGCCCTATCTGTGTACTATCTATCCTATCCTTTTATGAACTTAATACTTATCTAAATATGTTCATTTTTTCCCTAAGCAACAATATCTTTGCAGTCATGGAGTGATCATTGTTTTCTAAGGTACATTAAAATATGTAACTATTAAATACAACAGGTGTTGGTTCGTATGCCGTCTAAGATCTGTTGTGTGTACCATGGGTGATTCACCCACCATCTTGAGGGAGCTTCCAGGACACACAGGGCCTTTCTTTGTGGCCATTGCATTGCTGCTCCCCTGGGACCAAATGCTCCAGGAATAGCATCTCCATTTTGAATTCCCACTGAAATAGGGCCCCATAGTGCTGTGTCTTTATGCTTTTCTCCATAAAGTTTCCTCTGTCTGGAGTAACCTCCAAAGCCTTCTAGTTTTGCTGCTTCATGATTCCTGTCCATTGTACACCCAGCTTAGATGTCACACTACAGAGCCATCTTTTCTTCCTGTTCCGTCCCCCCCAGATTGTGTTTTATCACTCTGAGTTCTTTCTTCATTTTATTCCTTGTCCATTGCCTATTTTCACATTCACAAGTGATGGACTGTCCTGTAGTGATTTCCAGGTTTTCTATCCTAGATTCGTGCTCTCTGGAGCCTGGGTATAGATTTTGTTTGCCTTAGCCTCAGGGCTTGACACGCAGAACTTAAAATGTGAGTGACTGAATTTTCAAGTCCCTCTCTAAAATGCAGATACTCTGGTGAAGCAGTCGCTGTGGCTGCAGATAGGTTGATGTTAGATGAAAACGAGAGTGAGACTGGCATGTAGACCTGGGGTTTGGCGGGCTCTCTGGAGGGAAGGAAATGGCGCATTGATTGGTGGAGGTACCAAAGGCCTGATGTGCCTTCACGTAGTTTCCTAGAGCAGTCCCTGTTAGCCCACATACATTGACCCCATCTTGAGGAGTGGCTTGGGCGATGGCCCCTTTGATGAGCCTGTGTATTTTCAGCCCAACCTTTAGAGCTACACTGTCCAGTATGATAGTCACCAGCTACATGTGGTCATTTGATTTTTAATTAAAATAAATTAAAATTTCATTTCTTCAGTTGCGGTAACCACATTTGCAACACTCAATAGATACCCGTGGTGAGTGGCTACCACATAGAATAGCATCCATCATCGCAGAAAATGCCCTGGGTCTGCTCTGCTCTAGAGACTAATTGTTTAACAAGTTCCTCATGTTACTTTTGTCCCTAAAGTAGATGCCAGAAGTAAAGTCCTATCTAAGTGGGATTTCAGTTGGTTGGGTTCTGTTCAACTTGTGTATTATTACAGATGTAAACCAAAGGTCATTTGTTGAGGAAGGAGAGGTTTTAATGGTCACAACTTGAGGAAGTGGAGGCTCTCACCACGGAGAGGGTAGGGAATGCTTGCGTGGAGAGCTGTGGTCTGAGTGACTGTCCCTGGTCCAAGTCAATCTCAGCTGCTCCAGAAACACAGCAGGTAGATGAAGTTGAAGATAGAGGAGAGGGATGGGAAATGGATGGAGAGAGGGGTTGAGGGGCTGGAGCTCAGGAGACTTGAGGGGAGGAATGAGGTGAGGAAGGGAAGTGGGGGAGTTCCAGAAGGAGGAGAGGAGGGAGGCATTGATAGTGATGGATTGAGGGAAGGGTGGAGTCTTAACCAGATGGTGCCGGTTTGGCTTCTCCATGATAGAGAGGAGAGAATGGTTCACAGCCATTCCTTGCTCACTTTCTCCTTTTATCCTGCCTCCAAGATGAGCTTCCTTTGTGGCTTTGTTTGAAATGTCAAAACACACAGAGAGAAAGAGGGCTTAGCTGGAGAAAACCAGCATTAGGAATTGTGCAGCCATAAGTACTGTGTTATATGCTCACACCACTTAACTCTTGTATTTTTCATTATTTGCTTCACATTTGAGCACTGTCTCAGATGACAAATGCTTTGGAGACCAGAGTCAAAGATGATAAATAAAACAATTACATGTTAAACTGTGGGCTGAATTGGTTAATCACCAGGGCTACTTTGTGTTTAGATCTTGTTGTAAATTAGAGGGTGATTGGAGAAGTTTCTCTTGTTTGGCTTTTTTGATCTGATAGGAAGTAACCTCGAATTTGTAGGCTAGGACTCGGGCTATTTTAATGTGAGCCACAGGCCTTTAAACCTACAATTGACAAGGGGCGGAACTTTCTATCTGACATCATTTTGTGTATGAGTGTCTGTCAGTAGGTTTTGCCCTTATAATTTCAGAATTAAAAACTGATGCCTCTAGAGATTTATAATACTGTGCACACTTAGCAATTTGGAGCCTTTAACAGAATAGAAAAAAAGGAGGCTTTAACTACCTTTAATCATTTCTTTGAAGTGACTTGTTAACCATTGCTTCCTTTTGGACATTGTGTGTCTTTGTGTGTGTGTGTGTGTGAGAGAGAGAGAGAGAGAGAGAGAGGGAGAGAGGGTCTCTCTCTGTCACCCAGACTGGAGTACAGTGGCACGATCATGGCTTACTACAGTCACAACCTCCTGGGCTCAAGCAGTCCTCCTGCCTCAGCCTCCTGAATAGCTGGGACTACAGGCACACACCACCATGCCCAGCTAATTTATTTTTTGTGGAGGTGGGGTCTTTGTATTGCCCAGGCTGGTCTCAAACTCCTGGCCTCAAGCAGATCTGCCTGGGCCTCTCAAAGTGCTGGGATTACAGGTGTGAGCCACCACGCCTGGCCTATTCAGTGGTTCTTAAACTTGAGTGTACATCAGAATCACCTGAAGGGCTTATTAAACCACAGATTGCTGGGCCACATCCCCAGAGTTTCTGATTCAGTAGGTCTGGGGTAGATTCACTCAGAATTTGCTTTTCCACCAAGTTCTTACGTGACGCGGGTGCTGCTAATTCATGGGACCACACTGTGACAACCATTGATCCGGTGGGTATTTATTTGTTTATTTAGAAATAAGAGTTTCACTCTTGTTGCCCAGGCTGGAGTACAGTGGCGTGATCTTAGCTTACCACAACCACCTTCTCCCAGGTTCAAGCGATTCTCCTGCCTCTGCCTCCTGAGTAGCTGGGATTACAGGCATGCACCACCATGCCCAGCTAATTTTGTATTTTTAGTAGAGACGGGGTTTTTCCATGTTGGTCAGGCTGGTCTTGACCTCCTGACCTCAGGTGATCCACCCATCTCGGCCTCCCAAAGTGCTGGGGTTACAGGTGTGAGCCACCGTGCCCAGCTGGGAATTTAAATTTGGTTTCAGTCTGGGTTGATTGGCGCATTATGCTGAAGGGGTGCAGCTCATTTGCCTCTTTCTGATCCGTGAAGTTCTTCCCCAGAGTTGGGGCAGGAGGGAGGAGTCTGTATTCTTTTTAGTGATCTGATTCCTCAATGCTCTTGTTACTGGCCAGGCCAGCCTTTCTGGGTTGAGGCCATGGATTGCTGATGGAGCAATTACCCTTTGCCCCCCACCCATCTCTGGTCCGCCAAGCCTGGAAGCAGCTCACACCTGCAGATGCAAGAAGCAGTCATATTTGCACTGGTTGCTCCTGACTCAAATCTTCAGAGCATCCTGGAGACCACTAGACCCAGGGCAGTGGTGGTGTGAGCATGTGACATGGCTGCCCAGAGCTTTCGTGTGGCCGGATGGTTGACCAGGGCTGGCTGCTGGGAGGGAGGCAGTTGAATGGGATTCTATTTCTGGATAGACTTCACAGACTCCTTGAGTGACCTTAGGGAAGCTGGCCAATCCTTGACTCCTGCATTTTTAAACACTCCTGTTTATAAAACACCTCTCTCCCCACCCCTCATCCATAAAATAGCAGAAAAACAAAACCCTGGGTCTGGTGAGCGGCCTCCAGGGGACTGATGAGCTGATGTGTGGCGCTCTGAGTGCTAGAGGAGAAAGCTGCTGTGTAAACACAATAAATATTAATAAAACGTTAAAAAATAGCACCGTGCCCGCTGCTAATAATAGTTGCTTTGGGCTGCTGGAGACACGCTGACACACGGGCTCCCAGCAGTGTCGAAGGAGAGGTGACGGTGGGTTTGGAATCTGCAACACATTTAAAAGATGCAAATGAGTTTTTGAAACATTTTGGAGCATATTCAGAGGTATATTGGTGAAGAAAATAGGATTACAATTCTGGGAAATGCAACTTTAATGAACCAAATCACAAATTTCTTTTGATTTTCATTATAGCTCAGAGTTGCCTTACCATGTGGACTATTCCATGGGCATTTGGCTGAAGCATCGGGAGTCTCTTTCCTCCTCCCATCCCCAGTGGTAAATGGCTGATGCCTCCTCAGACTCCATGGGGGGACTTATGGATCAGTCAGGGATGAATCCATTGGTGTTTGATCCACTCTGCTGCCTGCGGGAGTACCTGCTGCATGCTACGTAGTTCTTGCCCTTACAGAATTTATAGTGTAATTTTGAGTAAAGTTAGGTAAGCAATAAGTTATGTACGAGGCCCTTGCATCCTTCGGACTCATCTCCTTAGGTAAATGTGCACAGAATCCGTGCAGAATCCATATCTGCCTTTTGTGCGGGATGGAGGCCTGGCTGCAGTTTTGTGCGGGATGGAGGCCTGGCTGCAGTGAGCTGGTGAGAGGCAGTTCCTGCATGATCACCACTGTTCCCTGTCAGAAGCAGGCATCTGTTCCTTCCTTCCCCCAGAGGAGTATGGAGATGGAAGCTCCCTTGGGGATATATGGTGACAAATTGCCTGTAGAGTCTAGCACGCAAGTCGTGGCTACCCTACTTGATTTTCAGGGAGGGAAGGCTGATTGACAAACAAATGCACTACGAGGTCTGTTAGGTCCCACGAGACCCCCTTCCTTCCTCCCCAGCTTAGATGTTGCTTCCCTCTCAGCCTCTGTTCCAGGGAGTTCTGTGCTTTCGCCTCGCAGTGGAAGCTTCCTAGGGACAGGGCCCTACCTAGCTCTAGGAACTGGAGTGGTGTACAGGCAACTTTAATTAAAAAAAAAAAAAAAAACAAAAGAAAAGAAAAAGAAATTCCCCAGGGGAGTGCAATGTGCTGTCAGTGCTGGGAAGTGCTGAGTTGATGACTGAAGTTACCTGAAAGGGTTAATTAAAGAGGCGTCTCTGTGAGTCACTCAGGCTTTTGGTGAATGGAGGGAAGAACCACATTGCGGGAACTTACCTCAGAAGCCTGTGCTGATTTCAGACTTTCTCCTGTAATGGGACCTGTCACGGCACATGCCTCACAGGGAGGAATGGTTACTCCAGGTCCCTAGCACAGCTGGCCCAGAAATGTCTTCCAAACAGGGGGCAAGTGCTTTGGGAGTGATGCTCCCCAAGCCCTAGGAATCCCTGCTCTTGCTCCAGTACAGAGTCACTAAAGGGCCCTCCAGTAGGTTCACCTCGTTCCTCCAGGACTTTAACACGGCCCCCAGTTGTCCCTGATTCCAATGTTAAGACTGTGGTTCCCAGCCCCAGGCGCGCTGTCACAGAGGCAGCACCTTAGCACCTACTTACTGCCTGAATTGTCTCTTCTGCCCCTGGTGGATCATGGGGCCACATGGCTCACAGCATTCACGTAGGTTCTGTAGGATGGTAACTTCTCTCCCCTGTTGACTTTGGTGGTCAAAGTCAATATACCCTGAACTGTATTCTCCTAGAGGTGACTTACTGTCAATCCTTGGTCTAGGGGTGGTCACCCTGGGGGTGTGGCAAGTTACAGCTGAGTCCATTCCCAGGTTGTGTCCCTGTCACTGTCAATTGTGCGGACTCTTCAGCAGTGTGGAGTTCTCCCAGTTAAGATCCTCAATGTTTCATTTTTTTGCAGAGCCTGTGTCTCTTGGGGGTGATGTTCCTTCCGTCATCCGTGTGTGTATTCATTTGCTCAAGTCTGTGCTGATTCCTAGCCCATTCATTTCTTTTCCTTTCATCTCTGTTCTTTTTTGTGTTTTGCTTCAACCTGCAATTATTCTGTCTTTGCTTTTGAGGGAATAAAGCCTACACCACAGTGTGACTTAGAAGCCGACTGAGTGGACTCCAAGCAGCCTTGCTTACCTGCTTTTATTCCTCAGTCCTAAGTGTGGAGGATGGGGTCTGTTCACAGGTTTACTGGGATTATAAGTAGGTTTCACCTCAAAATTAGGTGGGCAATTTGGGGCCATGTGTTAGTCCAGAGAAGGGGACTCCAAGGTGGATAATAAAACATGATTTTGTTTGATAGTTGGGGCAAGATTGCTGAGGAGGCTGCCAAATGGTGGAGACATCAAGCTGGGACAGGAATGATCTAAACCTCACTGTGGTCACTCGTGTATTTTTTCTCTTTTCTCTCCCTCTTCATTTTCATTTGATATGTTAACCCTTGTAACGCTATCATTTCCTCGTGCCTACCTTCATCTTCCATCACTCTTCATTTTTCCATCCTGAGATTTGTTGTGTCTGGGTTGTCAGAGACGTTTCCTATGTCCTGAGTCCCATAGCCTTCTTTGCCAGTCCCCACGCCACATCCCCAGCTGTGTGTCCTCTCGCTTCACCTTGGCCGCACCGCGCACCTGCTCCTGCCTCTGCCTGTGCTAGGCGTCTTGGTTGACCATCTCCTTTCTTACCCCTCATTTTTGCCTTTTAGAGTTTCTCTATCTTACCGCAAACTCCTGTCTTGTCATTACCAGATCATTTCTCCTTTTCATCATTGGGAAAATGCAAAATGCAAAGGTGTCTATCACGTCATATCCAAAAGTGACAGAGTAGACTTTCCTTAGCTTAAGCTAACAGTAATGGCTTCCCGTTTTATGTTTTGTGCATTGTCTCATTTCCTCTTTAGGTAGGGAATATATTCCCATTTGAAAGATGAGGAAATCAAGCTAAGAGAGACAATAATCAAGATCACACAAGTTAAGTAAATGGTAGAGCTTGGCATGTCTCATGCCAGAGCCTCCATTCTGCTCTTAAACCATGTACCTTCCCGTTTGAGCAGGAATGAAACATCACATTTGCCAGGCAAGGGAGAAAGATTTCACGGCCTTGAAGACCCTTCCATGCCAGCATTCATGGGATGCTGTGAGCTTCTGTAGGATGGTGACCTCTTTTCCCTGAGGTTGACTTTGGTGATCAAACTCTGAACTGTATTCTCCTAGAGGTGACTTAGTGTCAATCCTTGGACTGTGGGTGGTCACCCTGGGGGTGTGGCAAGTTACAACTGAGTTCATTCCCAGATTGTGTCTTTGTCTCTGTCAATTGTGTGGACTCTTCAGCAGTGTGAGTTCTCCCAGTTAAGATTCTCAATGTTTTGTTTTTTGCAGAGCCTGTGTCATCTTGGGGGTGATATTCCTTCTGTCATCCATATGTATAGTGGTCAAAGCCATCCATGACCTCTCAACGAGGCTGCTCCCGGAAGTGGTAAGGTCCTCCTTCTTCCTTAACAGTCCTTCCTGCCAGTGCTGGACCCCGGGCTGCCTCTCACCGCAGGGTTCCTGGGGGGAGTTGGGCACGTTGAGAGGGAACAGACAACATTTTGGGGGGTCAGAAGAACTTGTTGCAGGGATGCGAATGACCTGGTGGAGAGAAACACTGGGCAAGGCGAAGACACTCCAGATAGGTGAGCTAGGACTGGGTACTGTGTGCCTCTCCTTAGCTATTTTCACTATTTTTAAAGCAAGATTTGTTTTGTTTTTGTAAACAGAAACTGGGTTATTTTTGTGAAGCAGAGTGATCCAATCTGTGTTGTTTGCATCTGTTGTTCTGTGTTCATTCAATGATCGTAGTATTAAGAATTATTTTCCTTTGCACCTCAATTCATGACATAAATCTATTCACGTTAGGTTTTCTGGTACACTTGACACTGGGATATTGAAACCAGAGGACACAAATTCATATTAAAATGTGTCTTTGACTACTTTGTCCTCTGGGTGAGAGTCATTACTGGCACTCTGATTCTTTTCCCTCCCTCCCCTTATGAGTGCTGAGAAAAATATTTTTACAGCCTCCTATCATGCAGTCTTCATGGCAGGCAACTGATTTGGTTACCAGGAGATGAAGATGCTGCCATTACAATAATTCTCTGTGTACAAGTTGCAGTGGAAATTTGAATGCAAAATCTGGTCTGTCCTCTTAGGATGTGATTTGATGTGAGCTTGGCTACATGCACCATCTGATATAAGACCAAAACGATTAGACCTTTAATTTTACTTTTGAAGGAAGATGTTAATCCTGGTTGGGGTGATGTATTGCATGTATGTGTGTGTATGTGTGTTTTTATAGGGAAGATGAACGTGAGGGGAGACATTCTCCTCCGTTTAGTAGAGGCATGAAAGTGGCTGCTTTAAGTTGTTTTTCTCCCTCCCTTGTAAATGATTAGAGTCATCCCTTCAATGATCCCCCAGGATTTTAACTGTTATTTGTCACCATAGTTGGCCAGTGCTTACTCTCTAACATCTCAGTGACAGGGAGGAAAAATGGATATGGGGATAGGAATGTACCTATTTGTAGTATTTAGTCTTTTTCAGAAGCAGAGATAGCTCGAGCAGATATTACCATTCATTACAGTCCTGTGCTCTTCAATCTCCTACTTACCAGTCTCCCTGGTTGCCTGGCATATGGGACTCTCACATCCTCCTCCTCCATCAGACTTACTAGCCTGCATTTCACTCAGTCAGAATCTGAACCTTAGGTAAAATATGACGGTGCCAAGTGTGATTATACATGTTAGATGTCAGTCAGGAAACATCTGTGTTTTATAGGCATTGCAAATAGGCCTCAACTCTGAGAAGTGTTTATTGGTGGGAATTTTCTGCACTATGCCAGTTGTCACATTCATTTATTTAGGCATTAAAAATTAATTTCCAGCAGGGCTCACGTGATAGGGAATGGCTGGCTGTGCTCACGGCCCTTGTAGTGGCTCTCCTTGTTATTCTCCCGACAGCTGAACCACTTTTAACTGAGAGCAATCTCTTATTATCCCACAGTGCAAAGATTCTTAAGAGAAGCAGCTCACCGACTTAAATTCCCTCTCAAGGTGTACATGTCCGACACCCAGCCTCACCTGGGTTCAGAGACGCTGAAGATTCTGGGGTTGTGCCTGTCCTTACAGAACCCATGCCCTCTGCACCGTTGATACATTGTATGGGATTGTAAACATTTATTTCACTTGTTTTTTTAAATTGACAATAATGATACATATTTTTGGGGTACATAGTGATGTTTTGATACATACTATGTAGAGTGATCAGATTAGGGTAATTAGTGAATTAGCATATCCATTATCGCAAACATTTATTATTTCTGTGTTGGGAACATTCGATATCCCCCTTCTAGCTATATAATATGTTATATATTATAGAATTATAACCTATATAATATATTATCGTTTAGTCATCCTGTAATGGTTTAGAACACTAGAAGTTACTCCTCCTATCTAGCTGTCATTTTGTTTCCTTTAACAAGTCCCTCCCTTCCCTCTCTGGTATCCTCTGTTTTGCTTTTACCTTTACACAATCACCTTTTTCTGGCTGGCACATGAATGAGAACAGATGATGCTTGTCTTCATGTGTCTGGCTTATCTCACTTAACATAATGACCTCCAGTTCCATCTGTGTTGTAGTGAATGACAGGATTTCACCCTTTTTTATGGCGGAATTGTATTCCATTGTGTATATATGCCATATTTTCTTTATCCATTCATCTATTGTTGGTGTGGGATTTAAAAATCACACCCGTTTATGGTCATCTCGTCAGAACTCTGGAGAAGCGATACAAGATGGTTTTGCTGGTGGTTTTGTTTAAGCCTTCAGAGTTGTTAACTAGGGAGCTTTCAAGCTGTGTGAGCTCCTGTCCCCAGAGGGGAAGGCCCCCTCCTCGGCTGAGGGCTGAGTGGCCCATGGGGCCAGGTAAATGCTGCCAGGTGGTGGCTGGCCGTGTCTCCATCCTGGGTCTTCTTGTTCCCTTGCTCTACGCTAGAGGTTTATAGAAGCTAACAGGTGACAGCCAGGCCCCCGACCTCTGGCCTGCAGTAATCCAAAATGTGCATTTGTGCACAATGCTTCATCTCAAATAGGAGTCACAAACTCAAATGCCTGTAAGCCAGCTCTGAAGCAAAAATAGGAGAAACTGGCCGGGTCTGTGGCAACTGAGGTGTGCGTGTCTGGATGAAGGGCCTGGTCTCCTCTGGAGATGTCATGCTGGAATGTGGGCCATACGGAAGACTCATCAGCAGGTCTTCCGAGTGTTAAAGACGAAGTGGAAACCTGTGTTTAATGTGAGTCAATTGGCAACTAATTAAACATTTTTGAAAACTCTGGTTGAGAGTGGGTGGATAATTTCACGCAGGTTAAATAAAGTGTGCCTCCGGGTTGCACACGAGGAGTTTGCTGCTTCTGCAGAAACCAGGCTGTGAGGGTAGGATCTGGGCGAAACCAGGGAGACTGGTGCTTACGGTCTCCGCGTCACAGACTTAGCTCCGAGTGACACCTCCCCCTTAGTCTCAGCTGCAGAACTGCGTTTTATGTGAGATTTCTGTCCAGTTGTGACTGTAGATTCTGTCAGAAACAGTGTCTTCCCTTCCCCAGCCCTGTTCCCTTGGCAGCCTTCTTTTCGATTTTGCTGCACAGTGCTCAGAGTGGGAATAATTGCAGGAATGGGTAAGTTTTGAGTAAGAGAGCTGTGCAATTGGAATTTCCCAACTGTGAAGTTGGTTGACTCTGAGCCTCAGTGTTGTTTCCTGCCCCTCAGGGTTTTGCTGGAGCAATCAGGCCGGCTGGCTCTCTGGGGACCTGGAACAGGACCTGGGGACTCTGCTCCAGGGCTGTGTGGGCAAATGGCCTCAGGCTGCTGCCTCTCAACCTGCAGGTGGTTCATGAAACAGATCCACAGAGCCGTCTCTGAAACTGCAGTTCTGGAGCCGGGACGTGTGTGGCCTGTGCCACGATGGTAGTAATAGTGCTTTCTTTTTACTAATAGGCTGCTTTATTTTTGTTTATTTTAGCATGAAAGGATAGTTTTAATTAAAATAAGCAGGTTCCAGAAATCCATGACACTACTGACCCTCTGCCTCCCGGACTGCATCTTTTTATTTTTTTATTATTATTTTTATTTATTTGTTTATTTATTTATTTTCATGTTCTCATTCTTTCTTTCTTTCTTTCTTTTTTATTATTATACTTTAAGTTCTAGGGTACATGTGCATAACGTGCAGGTTTGTTACATATGTATACTTGTGCCATGTTGGTGTGCTGCACCCATCAACTCGTCAGCACCCATCAATTCATCATTTATATCAGGTATAACTCCCCACCCATGCAATCCCTCCCCCCTCTCCCCCCCATGATAGGCCCCTGTGTGTGATGTTCCCCTTCCCGAGTCCAAGTGAGCTCATTGTTCAGTTCCCACCTATGAGTAAGAACATGCGGTGTTTGGTTTTCTGTTCTTGTGATAGTTTGCTAAGAATGATGGTTTCCAGCTGCATCCGTGTCCCTACAAAGGACGCAAACTCATTCTTTTTTATGGCTGCATAGTATTCCATGGTGTATATGTGCCACATTTTCTTAATCCAGTCTGTCACAGATGGACATTTGGGTTGATTCCAAGTCTTTGCTATTGTGAATAGTGCCACAATAAACATACGTGTGCATGTGTCTTTATAGCAGCATGATTTATAATCCTTGGGTATATACCCAGTAGTGGGATGGCTGGGTCATATGGTACATCTAGTTCTAGATCCTTGAGGAATTGCCATACTGTTTTCCATAATGGTTGAACTAGTTTACAATCCCACCAACAGTGTAAAAGTGTTCCTATTTCTCCACATCCTCTCCAACACCTGTTGTTTCCTGACTTTTTAATGATTGCCATTCTAACTGGTGTGAGATGGTATCTCATTGTGGTTTTGATTTGCATTTCTCTGATGGCGAGTGATGATGAGCATTTTTTCATGTGTCTGTTGGCTGCATGAATGTCTTCTTTTGAGAAATGTCTGTTCATATCCTTTGCCCACTTTTTGATGGGGTTGTTTGTTTTCTTCTTGTATATTTGTTTGAGTTCTTTGTAGATTCTGGATATTAGCCCTTTGTCAGATGAGTAGATTGCAAAACTTTTCTCCCATTCTGTAGGTTGCCTGTTTACTCTGATGGTAGTTTCTTTTGCTGTGCAGAAGCTCTTTAGTTTAATGAGATCCCATTTGTCAATTTTGGCTTTTGCTGCCGTTGCTTTTGGTGTTTTAGACATGAAGTCCTTGCCCATGCCTATGTCCTGAATGGTACTACCTAGGTTTTCTTCTAGGGTTTTTATGGTATTAGGTCTAACATTTAAGTCTCTAATCCATCTTGAACAAACCACTGCTCAGTGAAATAAAATAGGACACAAACAAATGGAAGAACATACCATGCTCATGGATAGGAAGAATCAATATCGTGAAAATGGCCATATTGCCCAAGGTTATTTATAGATTCAATGCCATCCCCATCAAGCTACCAATGGGTTTTCTTCACAGAATTGGAAAAAACTGCTTTAAAGTTCATATGGAACCAAAAAAGAGCCCGCATTGCCAAGACAATCCTAAGTCAAAAGGACAAAGCTGGAGGCATCACACTACCTGACTTCAAACTATACTACAAGGCTTCAGTAACCAAAACAGCATGGTACTGGTACCAAAACAGAGATATAGACCAATGGAACAGAACAGAGTCCTCAGAAATAATACCACACATCTACAGCCATCTGATCTTTGAGAAACCTGAGAGAAACAAGAAATGGGGAAAGGATTCCCTATTTAATAAATGGTGCTGGGAAAATTGGCTAGCCATAAGCAGAAAGCTGAAACTGGATCCTTTCCTTACTCCTTATACGGACTGCATCTTTTTAATTTAGTTATTGTTATTTTTTTAATTAACAAGTAAAAATAGTATATGATGTCTTAACCATTCCACAGTGATGCGTATATTAATATGGGTTGTTTTAAAAGCAGTATCTTGCTCTTCCTGTTTTCACCCCACCAGTCACGCCTGGCTGTGGTAAGAAGGGGCAGGTGGTGAGCTTCTCCTTTCCTCGAGGACCCAGGGGCTCTGAAAGCTGAAGAGATCTTCCTGAGGTCGTCAGCTGGGTGGTAGCAGAGCCTGGATTAGAACCTGGTCTCCTCGTCCAGGGCTGTCTTGGCCCTGGCCTATGCGGCCTTTAGGACCCTGCTGCCCATTGGCATTTTGGCTCCGGCCTCCCGTCTGTCTGCTCCCCACACTCCTGAGGGCAGCACTGCCGAGGGCTGTCCCAAAGTGGAAGGATGTGCAGGCCCCCAGCTGGCCCTCCTGTTCCCAGCCTTTCTGGCTGCTCCTGCCACCTATCCCCCTTTCCACAGGGCCCCTTCGTTCTGTGCTGCTGACTGGGTGGGGGGGTGGGGGGGGCAGTGCCTTGTCTCTTGAAAGCCCACATGCCAACCGGGTGCAGTGGCTCATGCCTGTAATCCCAGCACTTTGGGAGGCCGAGGCAGACAGATCACCTGAGGCCAGGAGTTCAAGACCAGCCTGGCTAACATGGTGAAACCCCGTTTCTGCTAAAAATACAAAAAAAAAAAAAAAAAATTAGCCAGGCTTGGTGGTGAATGCCTGTAATCCCAGCTACTCAGGAGGCTGAGGCGGAAGAATCACTTGAACCAGATTACACTCCAGCCTGGGTGACAGAGCAAGACTCCATCTCCCAAAAAAAAAAAAAAAAAAAAACAACAACCGAAAGAAAGCCCACATGCAAGTGCACCAGGCGTCGGTGGAGGCTGCAGCAGGACAGTGTGGGGTGAGGGGAGGGTAGGATGTGTGAGGTACATGGAGGGTGGTGCTGGAGTGAAGCTGCTGAGCCTGAGGGAGGGCTTGGGCGTGGGTGCACCTGCCCAAGGTGTGGCACTCTCTGCCTCTTCTTACCTGTGTGACCGCATGCAAGTGATGCCGTCACCCTGACCCTGGGTCTCCTCTTAGGTAAAATGTAGATGGCACCTCCGTCCAAGGCTTATGATAAGAATCAGATGAACAGTTCGTTAGGAGAATCGGCAGTAGAGGACAGCCCTTCTGTGGCGGCGGCTGCTCTTCTGCCTTTGGAAGTTTCTGAATTGCTAATCAAGTTGCCCCAGATAGTGTCCAGAGGTCATTTCAGACTCGGCTCCTGAGCACCATCTCAACATGTCCAGTTGTGGCTTCTCTGATGCTTGGCCTTGTGGGGTCCCTGGATGGAGCTTGTATTGCTCTCTCTTGGGCTTCAGGCAGCTGCAGCTCTCTGTGGGTCAGTGTCCTGGGGAATGCTGAACACACCATTGGAAGACCTGAGCTCTAGGCCTAACCCACCCCTCCCTGGCCAAGTGACTTTTAGCAAATCACTCTTCTTCTCTGAGCAAGTTTCCTCATGACGACAATGGACACAGTACCCACTACTCCACAACAGAACTGTGAGGAGCAAATGATGTGATAATGAGTGTAGAAATGCTTTATAAGGGTCACACGCTTTACAAAGGAGGAAGATGATACTGTTTCTGAAGCCAAGGTTCTAGGAGTCCTGTCCTTGCCCTTGAACTGTCTCTGTGTCCTAATCGATGACCAGCTCATTAGCGCCCTTTGCCTTGAGTGGACCGTGACCTCCTCACCTTGGGCTCTTGGCCAGTGTCTGGGCCCCGGCTCCTTAAGTGGTCATGTGGCAATAATGCTGATTATCATTATAATTACAGTAATAAACAGTCACATGTTGGCAATAAATAATACATGACCATATGTTGATACTAATAATTGCTACCATTTGATTGCTCATCTCCAGACCAACCCTCTGTCTAGGCACTTGGGATTCAGAGTCAAATAGCAATAATGCCTAGAGTTTTTGCATTGCACTGCAAAGCCCTTCTTAGAGGACTTGGCTTTTGCTCCCAGGGAGCTCAGTTGGGGAGAGACTCATTAGCTGCTGCATTAAATATATAGTGATAACAGCTATAATAGACACGATCACGTGAGAACGCAGAGGAGCTTTTTTGTCAAGCCTGGAGTAGGGGGAGGTATGTGGGGACCTTCCCCAGTAAGCAGACACTCCATGAGACATATGAAGGAAGGGAGGTTGTGGGCAAGGCAGGCGCCTTGTGGGAGGAGGTGCAGGAAGGGGAGGCGCTTCCAGGCAGAGCTGCAGAGAAGGCCACAGGGTCTGTGTGCACCTGTGGTCTCTGTCATACTTTTGTGTCCTGTTTACATGAGAGTCTCTGGGTAGAAAGAGGAAGGAATAGGGAGAGCAAAGGAGGAGGGAAAAGGAAGAAAGGAAAAATGACTTTGTGTTGTAAGTCAGAAATGATGCTTAGCAAAATTTTGTTTTCTCTGTCTTAATTAGTAAGGTTCCCCTTCCAAGTTCTCCTTGTCTGTCTCCTCCCTGAGTTTTTGCCTGAAATTCCTTCCCATTCACTAGAACCAAGCAGCTTCCCTCCAGCGATAAAAGGGGCCCCTTTCAGTTGTTCGTTTCCCTGCAGTAGTTAGCGTCATTTGGTCTCCAGTCCCCGTGGATTGTGGCTCGGGCAAGGTGGCCTTTTCTGTTCACTGGTGCATCCATTCAACACGTGTTTCCTGGTGCGTCGTGCTCTTGAGGCCAGGCTGGCTCTGCCGGACCTGTGGAGGTCGCTGGTGTTCCTGCAGGAGCCTCAGATGGGATTCCACGCTCCTAAGCAAAACTGGAAATAGAACTCTTGTCAAAGATATGTTAGGTTTGGGGCCGGGTATGGTGGCTCACATCTGTAATCCCAGCACTTTGGGAGTCTGAGGCGGGCAGATCACTTGAGGTCAGGAGTTTGAGACCAGCCTGGCCAATATGGTGAAACCACGTTCCTACTAAAAATACAAAAATTAGCTGGCGTGGTGGCAGGCACCTGTAATCTCAGCTACTTGGGAGGCTGAGGCAGGAGAATCGGTTGAACCCCAGAGGTGGAGGTTGCAGTGAGCCAAGATTGTGCCATTGCACTCCAGCCTGGGTGACAGAGCAAGACTCCATCTCAAAAAAAAAAAAAAAAAAAAAAAAAAAGATATTTAAGGCTTGGATTTTGTGAAATTACAACAAATTTTGTTATAGATCTAACCAACTTCTATTCATAGTTGGTGAATCGGGGAATCCTCCATTCTGTAACATGGGATGGGAGCTTCCTGGGGCAATGGCAGAAGAGTGGGCTTCATGCGGTGGGAACAAGGAAACAAAAATAGAAGAAAAGCAGACTGGTTAACATTGGGTTACTTTAAATTACTTTTTTTGTATGAATTATAGCAGAGGGGACTTTCTTGTGACACTCACTTAGGTAGACTGGAATCTTCCATTTTCAGGAAAAAATAGTCTGTTTTGGGATCTGTCTGCTTCCTGAAAGTTTCAGTTTGATTATGTGGCATTTAGCATGAGCGACTCCATTCTGGTTTGGTCTGGTCTGTTGGGGCCTAGTGCAGGAGCTCAGGCCAAAGCAGTGGCCTTTCAGAATTTTGTGTAACGATTTGGAAGCCCCAGCCAAGAACTTTTCTCAGGGATTTCCCACCTGCAGCGGGGACTGTGATTCTTTCATCGCAGGCTTCTGTATATGCACCGTGCTCAGCATTCAGCCTATAGCTTGGCGTGTCAGGAGTGATTGATATGTTCTTCAGCCATTTATTATCACGCGCTCAGTGAGTTTTGCCTTGAGGAGGATGGAGACAGCCTCGCCTGCCTTCTCCCCACACCCTTGGCTTCAGTACAGCGTGCCATTTGTCCTCTCACTCATCCTTCCCTCCCACTCAGGACCTCTCCTCTCCCAGCCTGAACTCTCTGAGCTCCCTCCTCCTTTCCTCCTTGGAAATGTGGCTTCTGCACGCATGCCTTCTTTTTCAGTGTCTCCTAGCCACTTGTGGCCAAGCCACCTTCCCAGGTATTGACTTCCAGCCCCTTCCCTGACTTTGCCACTCGTGAAAGTGATCTCTGAAGACACTCATCCTTTCCTTTGCCTCCCTTTTGACACATCCAAGTTCAATCCCCGCCTTCCCCCAGCCTGCCTTGGCAGTAGATTCTTCATGGCATCCCTTTGGAGGCAGGAAACGTTTAACAGACAGACGGAGGGAGAACCTGGGCAGCAGCAGTAAAGGGGACGCCCACGTGAACGGTGTCCCAGGATTGCTGCCCACGCAGTCAGTGTGTCTGCCGCAGGTCTTCTGAAGCAAGTGCCTCACCCGTGGGAGTGAGTTCCTGAGGGTTCTCTTGGCACCAGTGGGTGCCTGGGGGCCCCGGTGCATAGAGGTTAAGGATGCCCAGGAGAAAGCCCAACCCTGCCACGTCCTAACTGGCCATTTAATCTTTCTCTGCCTCAGCTTCTTTGTAACATGGAAATAATAATGGTAACTTCTGTGTAGGATGGTTAAGAAAATAAAAAGATGTAGCGAATGTGCTTAGCATATGACTATGAAAGGAATGTTGGCTTACATCATGGCCGTTGGGGTAGAGGAGAGGCTTCAAGCAGGTTGGTGGGCCTTTTGGCGCCTCTAGTTCTAGAAGATTAGGCTGTATTGAACAGTCCAGGAAAAGCCTTCGGGACGCTCTTCTCAGTTCAGGATGGGTGATGCTGCAGGCTCCTTCTTGAGCATCACGTATGATTCTGAGATCCGCCATCAGCAGTGGAAAGATTCATCCTCTAGTATGACATGCTGTCATGTGTAACTCTGAGTTTAATTTGGAGTTTTATTAATTAATAGTTTTTAAAAACAATCATATGTAGTAACAACCCTCAACATCTGCCCATTACCACCTCCTCAGCACAGCGCAGAGAAGCAGAAATCATTGTGCCAGACTGTCAGTGCCATCTTAACGCTTGTTACTCAAGACAAGATAGTTCCATTTCCTCAGCAAGACTGACCTTTTCATTTATCCTAGAGCAAGAACCTACCAACTTCTAAACAGAATAGAACTGGGCACTGATGAAAGTGGATTATTAACAGACGGAAAGGAGAGAGAATGTGTGTGGGGTGCGGGGGGCGGCACTCTCCCTCCCTTCTGTCTGTTAATAATCCACTTTCATCAGCGCCCAGTTCCGGTGGGGGATATGCGTAGGTCTATTTCTGGACTTCATACTGTCTTTGTACTCCTAAGGACGTCCTCACACAAGGAGAAGATCTAATCCAGAAATAGACCTACACGTATCTAGTCAAGTGGTTTTTGACAGAGGTGCCAAGGTAACTCAATAGGAGAAAGGAAAGTCTCCTCAACAAATGGTGCTGGATCATCCAGGTTGCCATATGGACAAAAATGGGCATCAACCCTTATTCAAGAGCTAACTCAAAATGGAACATAAGCCTCCATGTAAAACCTGAAACTATACAACTTCTAGAAGAAAACTAAAGAGAGAATTGTTGCAACCTTGGGATAGGCAAAATTTTCTTAGACATGGCACCAAAAGACCAGGCGCGGTGGTTCACGCCTGTAATCCCAGCACTTCAGGAGTCCAAGGCGGGCGAATCACCTGAGGTCAGGAGTTCAAGACCAGCCTGGCCAACATGGTGAAACCCTGTCTCTACTAAAAATGAAAAAATTAGCTGGACGTGGTGGGGCAGGTGCCTGTAATCCCAGCTACTTGGGAGGCTGAGGTAGGAGAATTGCTTGAACCCCGGAGACGGAGGTTGCAGTGAGCTCAGATCACGCCACTGCACTCTAGACTAGGTGACAGAGCGAGACTCCGTCTCCCCCCCGCCCCCAAAAAAAGAAAGATATGGCACCAAAAGCTTGAACCATAAGTCAAAAAAAAAAAAAAAAAGAATTGAAAATTGGACTTCATCAAAATAAAAGACTTTTGCTCTTCCAAGACACCATTAAGAAAATGACAAGATAGCACAGACAGCATATGCATATATATATATCAGACAAAGGTTTGGTATCCAGAATATGTAAAGAATAGCTTAAGGCAAACAACCCAATAAGAAAATGGACTTATATGATTTATACAGATAATTTACAAGAGAAGATAAATGGCCAAGAAGCACATGAAAATATACTCAACATTACTGTAGTCATTGTGGGATTAGAAATTAAACCACTACACATCCATTAGAATATCCAAAATTAAAATATAAACCCCCAAAACCCAAAATTTATGTGGAGCATCTGGAACGCTTATGCTGTGATGGTGAGAGAGTGAAATGTGACAGCTGCTTTAGAAAACAATCCAGTTTCCTTAAAAAGTCAAATATCCATTTAGTGTAGGACCTAGCCATCCATCGTTCGGTATTTACCCGAGGGAAATGAAAATATATATCTGCACAAAGACTCCTACACACATGTTTATTGCAGTTTAATTTCTAATGTCAAAAACTGGAAACAACCCATATGTGTGTCAGCAGGTGAATGGACAGAGAAATCATGGTGCATTCACACAGTGGAAGACTGCTCGGGGGTTGAAGGACACTATTGACCCATGCAGTGATGTGGGTGGGTCTCAAAATAGTGAAGTGGGTACCAGAAGCAAGGCAAAAAGGAGTGTATATTTAATACTATATGACTCTATTTACTTAAAATTTTATGTACAAACTATAGTGACAGAAAGCAGACTGTCACTAGTTGCCTGAGGCTAGAGGTGGAGGGAGGAAGGAATTATTAAAGAATCATAGGAAAACTTTTGGGGGTGATGGAAATAGTCTCTGGCTTTTGGTGACAGTTACAGATATGTTAGTCTGTTAATTATATTAATCATAATTAAGATATTTTAATGCTAGTCAAGGTGTACACTTTGAGTATGTGCAGTTTGGGTGCACCCAGGGAGCGTGGTTGGCCACAAACCATCTCCCGTTGCTAAGCCAAATGGGAATTCTGCTCAGGTCCTTGTAGGCTAAATATTGTAAGGTGCTGTGAAGTGAGGTTTTATTTTCCTGATTGTGACACATACACTCAGTACTTGAGATGTTGACCTCACTGCTACAATTGATGCTGTAGACAATAAGAAGAAGACAAAGTGTATGATAGGAGGGGAAAGTGTAAATAGTAGGCTAAATATAACAGCTGTCACCAGAGGCAGATAGCAAGAGGAGCCTTTGCGGAACCACAGCTGATCTCATGCAGTTGCCAGAAACACCCATGAAGTGCCAGCAGGTGGCATGGGCTGGAGGGTGCTAACCATGTAAACCTCTGGAAGCACGGGCGGCTTATCCTTTCCATCTTCTGCTTACCGTAGGATTTGTTTGTCAGTTCAAGTGTTACCTAGGAAATGACTGTACAAGAGTCTCTGATTGGTCCTCTTTCCCTCACTCTGGAAACCTTGGATTTTAAGCAGGATGTGATATGTCTGTGAGCTGTCTGCCATGTTACTCTGTTTTGTCTATTAAGCCTCTTTGTGTAAAAAGCAAAAAAGAGCTTTTTAGCTTGATGTCTCATAGACCTTCAAGGTGTTTCTGAAGTAGGCAGAGGCGTTAGACACATTGCCATTTAATGACAAGGAAACAGATCCTCAGATAAATAAAACTACTCCTTCCAGACTACATTATATCAGTGTCAGAGACACAGGACGAGTGGAACCAGGTCTTTTACAGGGTGGAGGACGCTTCCTGGTCCACAGAGTATCTCCTGAAGTACCACAGAATTTGGGACCTGAAAGCCTCCATGAAAAACTAATACAGCTGGCTGAGTTTCGTGATGGAGGAAATACGTTCCCAAGACTCAGTCTCTCAGAAGATTCTGAGAAAACTCCAAGTCTAGGACTTTGCCATACTCTACTGAATGGGGTGAACTCCCCACCCCAGTGGGCCTTGGAGACTTATCCTAGTGGGGTGCTGGGTTAGGGAAAGAAAAATGGAGAAGAGAGTGGACCGAGGGAGACACGCTTATCTCTCCAGCCGTCAGCCTGCTCTAGAGGCGTCTGTGTATTTCAGGACTCTGGTGTTCGTCAGAGATGGGTGTGGAGTATCAAGGCTGAGTGCTTTGCTCTTGAAATGCCTCTCTACTTGACCTTGGGACACTGACTGAATCTTTCGCTATTCATTTTTCTGTCTGGAATGTGAGAACAAACTAACTTAGCTCTTCTTTCTCCCTGTAAGGTTTTGAGAACACCTTCCTATCTTTTAAAGAAAGAAGATGTTTTAAAAGGTGTTTAACAGTTTAAGGAAAGTATTTTTTTTTCATCGAGTTTCCTAAGTATAATATGAACAACATGATCCTCATAACATTTCTGGTGGTTTTGTTGATTGTCTAGCTAATGGAGAGAATCATACTGAATGCTTTTTTAAATTTCCCAAGCTCTGACATACCCCTGATTATGTGGTGTACACAATACATCGTAGCACAGCAAAGTGTCAGCTGTGAGCTCTGGCAGTCATGAGGGCCCCTCTACCTGACATGTGTTCCAGCCTCCATCTATCATAGGAGCCAAGCAGTCACTTGGGAATCTTCTGCCTGTGACCAGCATATGAATATTTGTTACCAAAGTTGCTAGGGAAACACTCGATGCTTTTTTGGGAAGTAATTTTGGAAAACTGAGTAAAAATTCTTTCCTTTTCAGTAATCCTATTGAAATGGGCTATCTGATCATCCCAGGCCCTTGTGGGAATTGAGAGATGCTGAGACCAAGATGAACTAAACACAGGGAGAGTCAGAACATGGAAGCCAGGCTGACTATGGGTGCTTATGAAGGTCATTTGTATTAAGGAGGGACCCCTGGAACTGCTCCTTGATCATCTGTAGCATTGGCTGTTCTGAAGAAGGAGGCTGTATTCAGAGAGGGTTGTAAGAGGAAACAGCCGTGAAGTGCTGTGGTCCTCGACACTTCCCCACCACCGCTGGTGAGAGATAGTGTTGTCACTGGCTTTGGCCTGCTAGCCATTGAGTTTAGCTAACCCTGCCCCCCACCCCATTTTGAACGCCCCAAACATCGCCCAGCTGGTGGCGCTCTGATGACACCTCTTGCTGGAGTAGCTCAGCACACTGCATTATAATTCTTTGTCTACTTGTCTCTCAAAGGAGACTGTAAACTCTTGGAGGACTAGACTTGCTGTTCAACAAAGCACCTAATATAGGACCTGGCATGGGGTGGGAACTCAATACATGTTTGCTGAGTGAATTCACATGTGCACGTAGCCATTGGCTGTAGCAGGCAGTAAGCTAGTACCGCACTTAGGAAAGGAGTATAACCAGGAGGAGTTTATCTTTCAGGGAATCCCCAACAGAGGCTGCCTGGGACCTTGCTGTGGACATTTTTACGCCCCTGTGGAAGAGAAAGAGACGGCAAAAGGGGCTTGTCCCAAACTATTCACCCTCATTCATAGTCTGAACTTCATATGCCCTCTGTGCTGTGGGGATGATGAATGTGGACAGATGATGTGCAGATGAGGCAGCCCATGTGCATAAATATGACCCCTTTCACCATCACCCTCAATTATTGTATGATACATGATCATATAGGAACTATAACGTTGTGGGTTATTCTACGGGTGGATATTGCACATAACACACTGCAACTTTTTTTTTTTTTTGAGATGGAGTCTTGCTCTGTCACCAGGCTGGAATGCGGTAGTGCAATCTCGGCTCACTGCAACCTCTGCCTCCTGGGTTCAAATGATTCTCCTGCCTCAGCCTCCCGAGTAGCTGGGACTACAATGCCTGCCATCACGTGCGGCTAATTTTGGTATTTTTAGTAGAGACGGGGTTTTACCATGTTGGCCAGGATGGTCTTGATCTGTTGACCTGATGATCCACCCACCTCGGCCTCCCAAAGTGCTGGGATTACAGGCATGAGCCATCGCGTCTGGCCCACACTGCAACTTTTTTACTCAACATAGTCTTAAGATCTATAATATTTATAATGTGAATTGGTCATCATATAAATGTATGTACTTTAGGCATTCCCCAGTTGATGGACATTTGGGTAGTTTCCAGTTTCTTACTCAGCATTGTTAGAATGAACATTGTCATACTCTCATGGTACTGTGTACCATATGTGGATGGTGTTTCTCTAGGGTAAACTTGGATTTTGGATCGTACAGTATGCCCACGTTTCATTTTATAGATCTTGCCATGTGCCCTTTAGTGTGGCTGCCCTAGTTCATGTTCTCAGAATGTTACCACACCTCTTTATATTTTCAAACTTATCACAATTTTCCAGGCTAATGGGTGGAAAAAGGTATCTCATTTTAATATGCTCTCCCTTGGTTATTGGTGAAGTTGATTATATTTTTATGCATCTGCTGACTTTTTATGTTTCCTCTTTTATAAATTGCTGCTTTATATTTTTTGCCCATTTATCTATTGTTATCTTTTTCTCACAGGTTTTTAGGAGTTATTTATATATGTTCCAGGTACCAGTCTTGTTCTGTGTTGTATTAGTCAGGGTTCTCTAGAGGGACCTTGGGCAAGTTGTATATTCATCTGAGAAAAAGAAAAACCAAATTGGATCCCTACCTTATACCAAACATTCACAAGCACCCACAGTCAGCCTGGCTTCCATGTTCTGACTCTCCCTGTGTTTAGTTCATCTTGGTCTCAGAATCTCTCAACTCCCACAAGGGTCTGGGATCATCAGATAGCCCATTTCAATAGGATTACTGAAACTAATAGGAAATGTGTGTATATGAAAATGAGTGTATTAAGGAGTATTGACTCACATGATCACAAGCTAAAGTCCCACAGTAGGCCATCTGCAAGCTGAGGAGCAAGGAAGCCAGTCTGAGTCCCAAAACCTCAAAGGTAGGGAAGCCGATGGTGCAGCCTTCAGTCTGTGGCTGAAGGCCCTAGAGCCCCTGGCAGTTCACTGATGTAAGTCCAGGAGTCCAAAAGCTGAAGAACTTGGAGTCTGATGTTTGAGGGCAGGAAGCACCCAGCACGGGAGAAAGATGAAGGCTGGAAGACTCAGCAAGTTCACTCCTTCCACTTTCTTCTGCCTGCTTTATTCTAGCCACACTGGCTGCTGATTAGGTCTTCTGCTCCCAGTCCACTAACTCGAATGTTAATTTCTTTTTACTTTGGGAGGCCAAGGCAGGGGGATCATCTGAGATCAGGAGTTCAAGATCAAATGTTAATCTCCTTTGCAAACACCCTCACAGACACACCCAGGAAGAATACTTTGCATCCTTCAGTCTAATCAAGTTGGCACTCAATATTAACCATCACATATGTACATTGCAAATAATTTCTCCTCATATTTAGTTTTTCTTTTAATATTGTCTATCTGTTGCTATTAGAAATCTTCCCACCCTTTCCATTTTGGTGTGATCAAATTTATCAATTTTTTTTAATGGGAGTTTGTGGTGGTTTATTTTTGTTTGGCAAGGGAGGATATAGAGGTTTAAGAAGGTCTGTTGCCCTGATGCCATGAAGATATATACCTATATTATCTTTTAAAAGATATTAAAGGTTAGACTTTAAAATTAGATCTTTAATTCATCTAGAATTTGTGTTTGGTATGAGGTAGGGATCCAATTTGGTTTTTCTTTTTCTCAGATGAATATACAACTTGCCCGAGATGATTTCAAAGGCCACCTCCATCAAGTGCCATGTTCTTATAGGTGCACAGCTGTCCCTGGACTTGCCATTCCATTCTGTGGATGCATGGGTCCATTTTGTTCTAGAATCATACTCTAAAATTCCTGTAATTACAATGAGTCTTAATGTTTGGTCACCATCTTTTCTTGGATTTTCAAAGTGGTTTTGACTAACATTGCATTTGTAGCATTCCATACGAATTTCAGAACTGGTTTGCCAAGTTTAATGAAAAATCCTTTTGGGGTGTTGTGTGAAGTTGCATTTAATTTATTAATTCTGAGAGAATTGACTTGTTTTAACTGTTGAATCCTCCCTTCCATTTCATCTTTCTCTGTTAAGGTTTTCTTTTATGTCCTTTGGCGAAATTTTTATCAGGGTAATTCCTTTATATTTTGTGAGTTTTATTGCTATTGTTTGTATTTAATTAATTTTCTCAATTACTACTGCATAAGAAAGCCAATGATACTTGAATATTGTTCTCATTAATCTGCAACCTTGCTGACTTTTTAAAAATTAGTTTTATTGGATATGTTATATATAGTGCCACTTTGTTTCTCTTTTCAAATTCTGTATTTTTTCCTTTTTTGTTTCTTGTTAGCCAAGATTTTCAATATAGTGTTGGTGGTAAGGGTGCTATCCTATACCCTTCTGTTGGTTCTTACCGTAACAGAAGGGCTTCTCAATTTCATTACCAAAAATGGTTTGTTGCTGGGTTTAGAGAGACTTTTCTATTTGTTTGCTAAGAGGTTTGCTTGTTTGCTTATATATATAGGTATTGAATTTTGAATACTTTTCTTGTTTATACTGAGATTTTCCTTTCCTTTAAGATGTGACTATTTCAAATTAATTGATATTCTGATAAGGCATCTCTGAATTCTTGGGATAAACCCTCTTTGGTCAAAGAGTATTATTCTTTCAGTCTATTGCTGGACTCAACCTACTATTTTGTTTGGAGTTTTGCATCTGTGCTTTTAAGTAACATTGGTCTAAAGTTCTTGTTCTTTGTACCACGTTTAATGAACTAGGCAGCTTTTCCACTTTTCTGTGCTCTAATGTACGGATTCTAATGTAAGAACTATCTGTTCTTTTGAGTTTTGGTAGAATTTATCTGTAAAACTGGGTCTGTTACTTTTTGAAGATCCAGTATATTTTATAGTTTGTTTTTGTAAGAATTTGCAAATTTTGTTTCCGTAGCAATACCCATTTTATTTAGGTTTTCAAATTTATTGCATCAAAGTTGCTCATATTACTTGTGATTTGTAAAATCTCAAATCCATCTGTATTTAGATGCCCTGTTTTGTTGCTGATGGTGTTTACTTGTGCTCTTGCTTTCTCTCTCAAGCAACCTTGCCCAAAGTTTGTATGTCCTAGTCTTTTTGAAGAAGTTGTGTTTGATTCTGTGGATCAGACCTCCTGATTTGCTTTCTAGATCTAACTCTCATCTGTTGTAGTGCCTTCCTTTTATTTTGTTCACATTCGGTTCTGAGGGCAGGTAAATGAGCTTTATGTTTATCTTTTTGGTTTTAGCTGTTGGCACTTAATTCTTTCTTCTGTTTTGTTTTTAAATGAAGGCAGATGAAATATTCATTTATGTAAGGAGCTGGCAAAGGTATTTTGCATGAAGGGTGTTCTGCATAGAGCTTCTCCATATTGTATTTTTAGGTGTTAGGTGTGGTTTTCAGATTCTGGCCTAACTTACACCCTGCCATGTGAGGACCTCTGATGGAGCCCTGATAGTTATAAATCTGAGAGTTCAGAGGATTCTTCAGGCCTGATGGCCAATGAGTGCTTTCAAGGGGACTTTCTCATGGAGCAGGCCACAGTGTGCTACCCAGTGTGAGGGGCATGTATCCCTGGTTATTCACTCCAACAGTCAGCCGGATGTTGCTTTGAAGGTATTTTGCAGGTGCGATGAACATCTATAACCAGTTGCCTTTAAGTAAAGGAGATTATCCTTGATAATCTGGGTGAGCCTGATGCAGTCAGTTGAAATCCCTAAAAACAGAACGAGGTTTCCTGGAGGAAGAAGAAGTTGTGCCTAAGCCAGCAGCTTCAGCTTGTATCTGAAAACCCCCGCCTGCCCTTCTTGCTGGTTGGGCCTGTGGACTTCAGACTCACCTAGCCAGTTCCCACAATCACACAAGCCGACTCCTTGTAATACGTTTCTAGATCTACAAATGGTCCACAACTTACGATGGTTCTGCTTAGGATTTTTCAGCCTTACAAGAATGTGGAAGTGATACGCATTCAGCAGAAACATACTTCAAGGACCCATGTAACCATTCTGTTTTTCACATTCAGTACAGTGTTCAATGTATTACATGAGATATTCCATACCTGATTATAAAACAGGCTTTGTGTTAGATGATTTTGACCAACTGTTGGCTGATGTAAGTATTCTGGATATGTTTAGGCTAGGTTAAGCCAGGATGTTCAGTAGATTAGGCGTATTAAGTGCATTTTTAATTTGCAGCATTTTCAAATTACGATGGGTTTATCAGGACATAACCCCATTGTAAGTCAAGGAGCACCTGTGTATCTCTCACTGGTTCTCTTTCTCTGGTTGAACTGATTGATACAACCAGAAATTACCGTCCTAAAATATTATCCAAAAGTTTTTGTTTTTATCCAAGTTAGTCACATATATAATTTGAATAGCCATTTGTTCTACAAGGCTTATTATAAAAAGTAACTCCCTCCTAGAGCAACCATTTATAACTCTTTTCAACTTCCACACCTCTGAGTAACATGTGCAGGTTGCTGCTGCTTGAATTTTGTTATCAGCATGATTTATGAACTTCCAACTCTGGTTGGCCCTTTAACCATTCCCCCATTGCCCAATTACCTCTCTTTCCAGTATAGTTACATGTTATTTTGGTTAGATCAAGATTTAACCTTGTTGTTATTGTTGTAATTGTTATTCAGAGCTGAGCTCTGTAGTCTCCAGTGATTTGTCTTTTCCTTTCTTGCATTAGGTTTTGTGTTCTCTGTTCCTAATACATGATTATATACGTCAGTTACACACACAGGGGCATCAGCCTCCTGAGAAGCTGGGACTACAGGCACATGCCACCACGCCTGGCTAATTTTTTTTTTTTTAAATTTTTCCTAGAGATGGGGTCTTGCTGTGTTGCTCAGGCTGGTTTTGAGCTCCTGGGCTCCAGTAATCCTCCCTCTTCAGCCTCCCAAAGTGCTGCAATTATGGGTGTAAGCCCCGTGCTCAGCCTGTCTTCCCATTTCTAATGTTTTTGAGATGACTAATGCCGTTCTAATAATCCTTTGTTTAAAAGAGAAAAAAAAAACCAACAACCCTGTATTTTCTCTCTGGAGCTTGTAAGATCTTCTGTTTGTCCTCAGTGTTCTGAGAATTTCATTATTCGCCTTGGTGAGGGTGTTTTTCTTTCCTCCATGCGTTGTGCTAGGCACTCAGACCCTGAGTGGAACTCATGTCCGTCAGTCCTGGTTTTGCCAAAAAAACAAATTTTTCTTTTGAGACGGAGTCTCATTCTGTCACCCAGGCTGGAGTGCAGCGGCTCGATCTCACTCACTGCAACCTTCGTCTTCCGGGTTCAAGTGATTCTCCTGCCTCAACCTCTCCCGAGTAGCTGGGATTATAGGCACACCACCATGCCCAGCTAATTTTTTTTGTATTGTAGAGATGAGATTTTTGCCATGTTGGCCAGGCTGGTCTCAGACTCCTGACCTCAGGTAATCTGCCCACCTTGGCCTCCCAAAGTGCTGGATTGCCGGCATGAGCCATCATGCCTGGGCCAAAATTGTTAATAATCTCAAAAATCATGTTTTCTCTGATCTGTCATTTTGGGCTTCCTGTTCAAATTCAGGGCCATCAGACAACGTTCAAAAAGCATCGTACATTTCTTTTTAAGTGTAAAGGGCGGTGGACTTTAGGGCAGACAGGTGCGGGCTTGAATGCCTTCAGCGTCTCTGACTAGCTGGGTGACCTGAAGGCTGGGGAGAGTGTTATTTAACTTTTCTAGGGTCGTAATTTCCACCTCGCAGGGATCTTGTGACAGTTATGTTTCAAATAAAATGGAATCATTTGTTAAGCATTTGGAAAAGAGCCTCATCTCTGATGAGCATTAAATAAATAGTATGGGCTTGTGCTGTTATTATTGTTACTTAAGGAACTCTAGTTTGATGCTGGGGTGTTGGTGTGGTGTTCATAGCAGTGCAGGGAGCAGAAGCAGGCAGTCAGAGGTCCTACTTCTCACGGAGCAGAGCTCCTCAGGAATGGCAGTGCCTCCGTGTTGCGAGGGGCTTGTTGAGGGGATGTTATGCTTGGTCCTTTAAATGCCCGACGGTCACCAGGGAGGAAGGTGTGTGAGCTCAACCAGGGTGGCTCATCTCAGATTCCATGGCAACCTTCAGGGATTGGATGGTTTGTCCTTAAGACTCTGATTCCTTCTCTTGTATCAGAAAACAGCAAACTGATGGTGCTTCCTTGACCAGAAGCTGGGCTGTGTCTTGGAGAGGCGGCCAGGCACCTCAGAGTGCCCTCATTGTCATGGAGGTGGTCGTAGCCCTCGGCTGCTGCTGTCTTACCTTTTGCTGTGGCTTCCTGTGATCCCACCAGCCTCAGCTTCATGGTGACCCTGGAGCTGGTCGTCTGCTCCCTTCCCGGTGCTCTGCAGGGCCTCACCTGGCAAGTTGGTGAGCCGGCCAGAAAATGTCGGAGACCAGCGTGCCGCAGTCTGCCAGGAAGCCCACTGACGACCCTGATGTCTCTTGGCTGGGGAACTTTCTGGCTGCTGGCCTGCTTGTCTAAACACCAACTCTTGACCCTCCAGACATCAAAATGGTCTGATGCTAATTTAAAAATTGTGAAGCCATTGAATGTGAATCCATGGTAATTTGTCAATATAATTTAATAACCCGGGAAATGGAGGGCTCAGGCTTGGCGCAATTTCCTCTACATCTGCCAGCTTTTCTCATCTGCTGGTTGGGGGCAGGGAGGGTGGTGATGAAAAGTTCTCAAGACAAGAGTGACTGTTTCAATTTCTCCTGGGGCCATAAATCAATATTCATTTATTATTGAGCCAGCATTAGCATTTCCCTGGGTAATACTCTAACACATGTAGTGTCAGGAGGGCTTGAATTTGTCCTCATTAGGAAGGCAAAGGACGCCTTTTTGCAGGCATAAGCAAGTGAGCCTCCTATTCTGCTTGCTGGCTCACATCTCATGAAAAGGGAAAGTGTTGGTCTTTGGGGAAAGGAGTGGGTTGGGATTTCAGACACGGTCTCTGCTCGGTGTTAGTGGCCACAGTTCACTGTGGCCTGGGTTTATGACTGCTGGTGTCACCCTTGATAAGGAATAAGCTTACAGTGGGAAGTGACAACTGACCCTGCAGAAAAACATTTTATTTCTACACAAGATTTTTTCTGTGAGCAACACCGTGAATACAAACTCATCCTTGTCTTATCTTTGAGATGAGACTGTATGGGAAAATGGGGGGGTGGTGGCAAAGAGGACAGAGAAACTTGGTATAACAATGTTGGAAACTGCTGTTGGCTGATGACCAGCTAGAAACATTTTCTTTGAAGATGAAATTTAATCAGGAGGTGGAATTTTATGTACAGATGCTCACTCTCACCACCACCTCCATTTTGGTGTATGGAGTATGAGGTGGGAGTGATGGGGAGAGGCGGTGGGGTTCCTTCCTGCTGAGCACGTTGGAGGAGGTGGAAGGTCGCCTTGAGATATCCTGACCGCTGAGGTCTTGCTCTGTGAGTGGACCAGCCATCTTCAAGGCTGCTTGTAGACTTTGATGGGAGAGGTGGTTCTCACAGCACTTTCATTTCAGCTCATGTCACTCTGATATTTTGACCTGAATGTGCAGATGTCATGAAGGGAGATGGTCTCCTACATAATGGGGGGACATTAGACCCCATCAGCTTCCCGCCTCCTATTCCTTCCCCTGTCCTGGCATCCACAACTGCCCAACTCCATTGGGAACTGAAATAAAAAAGCCTAGTATGTTAGTCCATTTTCACGCTGCTGATAAAGACATACCTGAGACTGGGTGATTTGCAAGGAAAAAGAGGTTTAATGGACTCACAGTTCCACGTGGCTTGAGGGGGGCCTCACAATCATGGCAGAAGGTGAAAGGCACATCTCACATGACAGCAGATAAGAGAACTTGTGCAGGAAAACTTCCCTTTGTAAAACCATCAGATCTCTTGAGACTCATTCACTACCAGGAGAATAGCACAGGAAAGGCTCACCTCCATGATTCAATTACCTCCCACTAGGTCTGTCCCACAACACAAGGGAATTCTGGTAGTTACCATTCAAGATGAGATTTGGGTGGGGACGTAGCCAAACCTTATCACCTGGTGTCGATGGGAAGCATTTAGATGAAATTATAATAAACCTGTCAGGGGGAGGGCCGTGAAACAAATTGCTAGAGTAGGATTCCAGGATGATACAGAATCAACAGCTGATACCTGCAACAAGATGCATGAATCTCAAAAACATGATGTTGACGAAAGAAGTCTAAGCCCCACCCCCCAAAAAATTCATACTGTGTGATTCCACTTATATGAAATCCAAGAGTAGAAGAAATTAATCCATAGTGATTGTAGTCAGAATGTGGTTGCAGGGGGCTGAGAAAGGGACGCGAAGGAACTTCGGGGGTCATGGAAATATTCTGTTTTGTTTTGGGGATGGTTAAACAGGTGTTACCATTGACAGAATTTATCAAATTCAACATCTAAAATCTGTACCTTTGCTGTATGCTAATTACACCTCAATAAAAAGGTATATAATAATTTTAAAACTCTTAATCCCTAGGTACATTTTGGAGACAGGGTGTTAGTCGATCACAGTGAGTTTTATTCCCATGACTTGCCAAATCCCAGGTCCCCTCTCCTTGCCTAACTCCTTTTTGACCATTTGCCAGGTCATTGTCTCCCATGGCTCCCATTCTTCAATTGTCTGCACCACTTTCTAGCCACTGACTGCTTTATCCCAAGGTCAGAGGGAAAAACCAACTTGTTCCTAAATCAGTGCAATCTATTAAAACTCTCTGTGGTCATGGGAATGTTCTATGTCTACACTCTTGAGTGTGATAGCCAGTAGCCATATGGAGCACTTAATTGTGGCTAATCAAATGAGGAACTGAGTGCTCAATTTTATGAATTTTAAATTTAAGCATATGTGTATAAATGTGAAAAGTGCATTAAAAAAAAAAAGTTCGGATGGTGAGGAGTAATTGCAGTCAGGGACCACCTCACTGAGAAGCTGACACTTGAGCAGAGAGATGACGCAGTGAGCCCTGTGGCTGCATGGAACCAACAAGCAGAGAGAGCAGCATGTGCAAAGGCCCTGGGGTAGGAGCCTGCTAGTCATGCTTGAGGAACAGAGAAGAGGCCAGGGCAGCTGGAGCAGAGTGAGAGAAAGGGAGAGTGTTAAGAGGTGAGGGCAGAGGAGTCCCCTTTATCCAGCTGGTTTGGTTGGATTTGGCTTTTCTGCAAGGAGCTGGAAAAGACCGTGTCTCATACTGTACACCAGGTCATGGGTACACTTATCCACCAGCTTGCAAGTCTGCGTGTGGGACAGTGCAGGGGCTGTGTGTCTTCCAGGAGAAAAGCTGACCTGGTCTGGCTGACCATGATCTCCTGAGCTAGAGTACAGTAACCCACATCACGGGTCAGCATGACAATCCTCACCCAGATCCGATTTTGTCAGCTCTCCCCTAATTGCTTTTGAATCCTGAAATTAGGCCCGTGGCTTTGGCCACATTCCAGCCTGGCCGAGAGAAGTGGAAGCGGCGGGGTAGGAGGCGTCAGGCCTCCTGGGCAGAGCTGGGGGATGGTTGGGGGCCCTGAGCTTGGGACACAGCTCTGTCACTGTGTGTCTGCTGTCTCTGGGGGAGTCACCCCTTTTTACGAGCCTCAGTGTGCCTCAGTTTCATCACCTGTGGCGTGAATTAGATGCCCCCAAGCCCTTTATCCTTTCTAATGCGTATGATTTTAAGATCACCTCATGGTTGTACAGAAGGGATGCTCGCCCTTGTCCGTGGGGTCAGATTTGGGGCCCCGGGGGCGTGTGTTTCCACGACTCGTTCTCTGAGATGACAGGATGAGTACCGGTATACACCAAAACGTTGGAGATGTCATTTTTTTATACCCCAGGGGTCTGTCAGGTTCTTGGAATCCCTGTATAAGCATTTTGTTCAATAGGGTAAGGGTGTTGTTTTTCCCACTTTGGGGCAATAAAGTTGGAAAATTCAAATCCGAGCATTACTAGCTCTTGGAAGAGACATTCCACTCAGATGGACTGGCCATTGGCTTTTGTCCCGCACAGTCTGGAATGTAGGGGGCATGTTGGGAGAAGGGTGAGGTGGCATCTTCTGTGCTTCCCTGAAGTTTCAACTGCAGGACGGTCTTAGTTCATCCAGGCTGCTATCACTGAATGCCACAGACTGGGCAGCTTACAAACAACAGAAATGGATCTTTCATGGTTCTGGAGGTCAGGAGGTTCAAGATCCAGTCACCAGCAGATTTGGCGTCTTGTGAGGGCCTGGCTTCCTGATTCATCCATGGCTGTCTTCTCACTGTGTTCTCACATGGGGAAGAAGCAAGGAAGTCCTTTGGGGTCTCTCTTATGAGGAAGGGCACTAATCCCCAGAACTGACCCCTTCCACCCCAGGATGAGGGGCACCGTATCCCAAGGCTGTAAGAGCCCTGGGCCTGGATCCTGAAATGATTCTTCCTCTGAGGCCTCTGGGGCTACAATGAGAGGGGCTGACTTGAAGATTTCTCAAATGCCTTCAAGGCCTTTTCCCCCATTGTCTTGGCTATTAATACCTGGCTCCCTTTCAGTCCTGCTAATCTCTCTAGCAAGTAGTTGCTCCACAGGCTGCTTGGATTCGTTCCCTACCACAGGCCCAGGCTGCAAATTTTCCAAATTTTTAACACCCTGCTTCCCTTTTAATTTTAAGTTCAACTTTAACTATTTTGCTCCCACATCTGATGGTAGGTTGTTAGATGCAGCCACACCACCTCTTGAATGCTTTGCTGCTTAGAAGTTTCTTCAACCACATACCCTAAGTCTTAAGTTCAAACTTCCACAGATCCCTAGGACACAAACACAAGGCAGCCAAGTTCTCTGCTAAGGTTTACATGGGCGATCTTCGCTCCAGTTCCCAATGACTTCCTTGTTTCCGTCTGAGACCTCTTCAGCCTGGCCTTCACTGTCCATATGTTTATCAGCATTCTGGTCACGACTATTTAACAGTCTCTAAGAAATTCCAAACTTTCCCTTATCTTCCAGTTTTCTCCTGAGCTTTCCAAATTCCTTCCAACCTCTGCCCATTACCCAATTCCAAAGCTGCTTCCACATTTTCAGGTATCTTTATAGCAACATCCCATTCTTAGTACTAATTTTTCTGTATTAGGCCATTCTTTGTGTTGCTATAAAGAAATACCTGATGCAAGGTAATTTATAAAGAAAATAGGTTTAATTGACTCATAGTTCTATAGGCTGTATAATCATGGCACCAATATCTGCTGGACTTCTAGTGAGGGCCTCAGGATGCTTACAATCATGGTAGAAGGTAAAGGGCAAAGCCAAGGAATCACACGGTAAGAGCAGTAGCAAGAGTGGGAGCAAGGAGGTTCCAAACTGTTTTCTAAACAATCAGATCTCACATGAAATAACTTGACAATAATCCCATTATCAAGAGGATGGTGCCAAACCATTCATGAGGGATCTGCCTCCATGATCCAATTACCTCCCACCAGGCCCCACCTCCAACCTTTGGAATCACATTTCAACATGAGATTTGGAGAGGACAAACAGCCAAACCATGTCAACAAGCCTGTCCATTCCACATCTTGTACAGCTTCACCATTCTGTGGGATGGGAGGGACAGAAAAGTGCTGTGAGGTCCATGCTCTCCCATTTCAATAGATACGACCTTGGGCTGACAATTCATCACAGACTTCCTTGTTGGTGCTTATCCAATATTTTCTTTCTTGCTCTCTTTGTAAAAAAATCTTACTTTCTAGGCCTTCGTGGTATATTTTCTCATCTGAAGGCTATTATCTTAAAAGCAAAAGCTATGCTTACTCTTTGCGTCTTGTAAAACGCTTCAGCCTATACACTGGTGCTCAGTGAATCTTTATTGATGTTGTCGATTGAAGTATTTGGATTGTCCAGAAATTTCCCATTCCACATGGCTATGATATATACTAAACACTCTCATGAAGTCCAGGTTAGCAAAGTGACGGTTCCTGAAAGGAGGGACTTACCAAATTCCACCCCGCACATCACGTATACACCATGCCGCCTATTCACTCCAACGTGGCACATTTCTCTGCCACAGCTTTTAAACAAACAGTTCACACCATGTTACAGTTAGTGGCTTGTGTGTCTATCTCCCTAACTAGGTTGTAAGTTCCTTGA
Source organism: Piliocolobus tephrosceles (assembly GCF_002776525.5). Lineage (NCBI taxonomy): Eukaryota > Metazoa > Chordata > Mammalia > Primates > Cercopithecidae > Piliocolobus > Piliocolobus tephrosceles. The sequence goes on along the minus strand of NC_045444.1, from coordinate 18,382,377 downwards.
GAGTACAATGGTATCACATTTATGTCAGACTCCCTAGAAATTCACCCAGAGCCTCCTGCATAGTGGTTCCCAAGTGCTCTGTCAGAGCCAGCAGTGTGACTGACACTGGGCATGCGCTGGACAACAAATGAGCAACACAACGTTCTCCCTGACATAGAGCTCACAGGCAGATAAGAAAGAGGGGTGGGTGAGCCAAAGACTACGAGATGCTGCAGCAAGTGCTAAATGTAGGTGTGGTGTTGTGCGATCTTCAGTGGGCAAAGGGTTCCTACTCAGCCTGGAGAGTCAGACAAGGTTTTCCAGAGAAGTTGATGATAAAGAGGAAATTTGTCCAAGGAATAAACAGAAGGCACTCAACTGGGGTTCACTAAGTTGAATTGAACATGAGGCATGGCAGTGATGGTAATCATGTAGAACCCAGGCTTCTGCAGGCCGTACTACAGGGTCAGTGAGAACACTGATGGGCTGTCAGGAAAAGCTTCATAGAGGATAAAACACTTGAGATGTCTAGAAAAGGAAGTGTTTACCCACATCTGTAGGAAGCTCCTGAGACTTAAAAGCCAGCCCTCTGGGTCCGTGTTCCACCACTGACCTCTAAGCCTCTGATTGAGTCTTCACAGTGACTCTGGTTTGACCTGTGTCCTTTACTGTACGTTCCAATAACAATGTACATGATCATACCAGCTTACGTGCATAAGCTGAATTCTGTAAACGTCAGTAATTATTATCTAGGAATCTCTGAGAGAGTATTTTTTTTAAAATTAGTTTTATTGAGATATAATGTACATACAATTCACCCTTTAAGTATACAATTTGATGAGTTTTGACAGATGTGTATTGTTACAGAACTACCACCACAATGAAGATACAGAATATTTCCATCATCCTCAAAACGATCCCTCCTTCCCCTTTGTAGTCATTAATCACCTCCTCTCCCCAGCTACTCTGCTTTCTGTCACTATAGGTTCCCTTTTCTGCAAAGTCATATAAATGAAATCATTCAGTATTTAGTCTCTTGTGTCTATATTCTTTTATTTAGCATAATGCTTTTGAAATGCAGCCCTAGTCTTGCTGAACATATCTGTGGTTCATTCTTACTTATTGCTGAGTAATATTCTGTTGTCTGGACAGATCACAATTTGTTCCCTTCACCAGTGGTTGGACATTTAGGTTATTTCCAGTTTTTGACTATTATGAAATTAGCAGCTGAGAACATTGGTGTGAAGTCTTCATGTGGACATATGCCTTCATTTCTCTTGGAGCAGAATTGCTGAATCCTATGGTAAGTCTCTATTTAATTTCACAAGGAATGGCCAATCTCTTTTACAAAATGACCGTACCATTTTACATTCTCACCAGCAACATATGAGACTTCCAGTTGCTCCACATCCTCACATGCTCGGTATTATGTGTTTCTTTTTTTTTAATTTTGGTGATTCTAATGAGTATGTAGTGGTCACTTACAGTGGTTTTCATGTACTTTTCCCTGTTGACCAATAATGTTGATTATCCTTCCTTGTGTTTATTTGCTGTTCTTACATCTTATATGGTAAAGTGTTACAATTTTTGCCTTTTTTTTAAAATTGAGTCACCTGTTTTCTTCTTACTGAGATGTAGAAATTATTAAATATTCTGGATACCAGTTCTGTATCAGATATGTTTTACTTTTTTTTTTTTTTCTGTATCATGGCTTGCCTTCATTTTCTTAGTAGTCTTTCAAGGAGCAAAAGTTTTAATTTTGATAAAGTCTAACTTATCACAGTTTTCTTAATGGTTAGTGCTTGTTTTTTGTCATAGGAAATAATTTGCCTAACCCAAGTTCATACATAATTTAGTTTTATAGTTTTAGCTTCACTTTGAGATCTGCAGTCCATCTCACATTAAAATTTATATATAGTGTGAAATAAGGATCAGGATTTCTTTCTTTCCATACACATATCCAATTGTTTCAGTGCCGTTAGTTGTAACGAGTTTACATTTCCCACTGGATTGCTTTTGTGCTTTTGTCTAAAACTAAATGGCTACATCTGAGAGTGGGCTGATTTCTAGGCTTTCTATTTCTGTTGATCTGGATGTCTGTCTGACTTTATGATAGTATCACTTCTTGATTACAATAGCTTTATAATCAGTTTGGAAATGACTTATTTCATAAATCAAATAAGGAGAGGCCTTGTGTCAACCTTTCAAATTTGTTCTTTTTCAAAATCACTTTGGTTATTTTAAGTCCTTTCATTTACACATACATTTGAAAATCAACTTGTCCATTTTTGTTTCTTTAAAAGAGCCTGCTGGGATTTGGCTTAGGGTGGCTTTTGTATCCAGATCAATTTGGGGAGGACTAATGTTTTAATAATAATTGAACACAGTATATCTTTCCATGTACTAAAATCTTTTATCTCTGTAATATTTTGTAGTTTTCAGTGCACAAGTATTACATATAAAATTTATCACTGAGTATTTAGTACTTTTATGCTACTTTAAATAGTGTTTCCAAAAACTCCATATTTCTAGCTAGTGTACAGAAATACAGTTGAGTTTTACTTACTAACTTGGTATGTAGTCTTACTAAACTCACTTATAGTTTTAATAAGTATGTTTTGTGTGTGGGAGGGGTGGTAAATTACTGAGGATTTTCAAAATAGAAAATTATGCAGTCTGTAAATAAAAATGGCTTTACTTCTTTCTTTTCTATCTGTATACTGGCTAGTCCCTCCTAATCAGTGTCAAATAGAAGTAATGTAAGTAGATGTCCTTGCCTTTTTCCTGATCTTAGGAGTAATATTCATTTTTTTCATCATTGGTTGATATTAGTTGTAGGTTTTTCCTAGATACCATTTATCATGTTGAGGAAATTCCTTTCTATTCCTAGAGTACTGAGAAGTCTTTTCCTTCCTCCCTTTTTCCTTCCCTTCTCCATGAGTGGGTGGTGACACATTTGACACATCAAATGCTTTTTCTACTTCAATTGAGGTGATTATATGGGCTTTCTTTTTGTTCTGTCAATATGGGAAATTGCTTTGATTGATATTTGAATGTTTAATCAACCTTGTTTCCCCAGGGTAAACCCCATTGGGTCACGTTGTATTATCCTTTTTATATATTGCTGAATTTGTGTGGCTGATACCTCGTTGAGGACTTTTAAGTCTGATTCATGAGAGCTATTGGTCTGTAGTTTTCTTATGATTCTTTTGCTTTTAGTGTCATAGTAATGTTGGCCTCAGAAATAAGTTGGGAAGCGTTTCCTCTTTATCTTTTTTTCTGAAAGAGATGTTTTAGAATTGGTTATTTTTCCTTTAAATGATTAAATGTTTGGCAGAATTTGCCAATAAAACCACTGGGGCCTGAAGTTTTGTGAGAAAGATTTTCACTACAATATCAGGGTCTTCAATCGCTACAGGGTTCTTCAGGTTATCTACTTCTTGAATGACCTTCGATTTGTCCATTTCTTCTACGTTGTCAAATTTATTGGCATCAAGTTGGTTGTATTTCCTTATTTAATTCTTAATAGATCCTGTTGGATCTGTAGTGATGTGCCTTCTCTCATTCCTGATGTTGGTAACGTGTGTCCTTTTTTTTCTAGATGAGTCCTGGAGGTTTATCCTATGTTACTGATCTTTATTAAGGTCTTTGGTTTTACTGATTCTTGTCTACTGTGTATCCATTTTCTATCTCATTGGTTTCTTGTTTTTTTTTTTTTTTTTTTTTTTTTTTTGGAGACGGACTTTCACTCTTGTCACCCAGGCTAGAGTACAATGGCGTGATCTTGGGTCACTGCAACCTCCGCCTCCCGGGTTCAAGTGATCCTTCTGCCTCGGCCTCCCGAGTAGCTGGGATTACAGGCATGTACCACCATGCCCAACTAATTTCGTATTTTTAGTAGAGACAGGGTTTCACTATGTTGGTCAGGCTGGTCTCGAACTCCTGACCTCAAGTGATCCACCTGCCTCTGCCTCCCAAAGTACTGGGATTACAGTTACGAGCCACTGCGCCTGGCCTGTCTCGTTGATTTCCGCTCATAAGTTTATTATTTCTTTCCTTCTTACTTTGGGATTAATTTGATTTTCTTTTAATTTTTTCTTAAAGGCAAAGCTCAGATCATTGATATTAGGCCTTTTAAACATTTTTAGGTACATTATTTACTATAAAATTTCCTCTATGCACTGCTTTTGCCGCATACCACTAATTTCAATAGACTGTTGTTCTACTTTCTTTCACTTGAACATATTTTGTAATTTCCCTGGTAATTATTCTTTGATTCATGAGTTTTTAAGAAGTGGGTTGTTCTGTTGTTTAGTTTCCAAATACTAGAATATTCTAGATATTATCCTGTTACTGATTTCTAGTTTAATCCCATTGTCAGAGAATATGCCTTGTATGATTCCAGTTTTTTAATTGGTTGATATCTTTTTAATTGCATAGAATGTGATCTACATTAATATTACATTTAAAAAGAATGTGTGTCCTGCATTTGTAGGGTAGGTGTTCCATAAATGTCAGGCAAAGCTGGCTGATCGTGTTGTTGAAGTCTTCTGTTTATGGACTTTCTGTTAGTTTGTTCTATCAGTTATGTAAAGTATTATGATCTTCATCTTTAATTTTGGATTTGTCTGTTTTCATTGCTGTAATGAATGGTCTATATGTTCCGTCATTTGCATGCACTACAGGTGTAGCACTAAGATAAATTCACATGAGTGAGTGGCTTGCTCAAAGGGGAGATTTGTACTTTTCAGAGAAATTGTCAAATTGTTCTCCGTACAGGTTGGACCATTTTGCACTGCCACCAATCAGAATGGTACGAGAGACTGTTTTCTCATAGCTTTGTGATATATTTGGTTAGATAAAAAGGGTGTTACTATTGTTTTGGCTTTCATTTATTTTATGAGAATTTGAGCCTTTTTCATAGGTGTAAAATTTATGTTATTTTTAACTGTCTCTCACATATATTTTTGTCCATTTTCTCTTTGTTAGTCTTTTTCTTCTAGATTTCCATGAGCCCTTTATATAGTAAGGAGATTAACCCTTCGTGATAATGTTTTTCCTAGTTTGTATTTGATCTTTCCCCTGAATATGCTTTAACTTCTGTCTTGTCAAGTATGTCCATCTTTTATGGCTTTGAGATGGTCAGAAAAGGTCTTTGCTACTACAAGGTGTTGAAAGAGCTTGCCAGCATGGACAAAACTTATGTGGAGTTTACCTTTAATGTACATTTATACTTGGCTCTGAATGAGTGGCTAATTTCCTTAAACCTTTTTGTCATAATCTTCCATCATTCAGTGAAGATTCAACTGTGAGAAATTACAGAGACACAGTACTGGTAACAGCGGGAACTCAATACCTAGCAAGGAAATTGCTGTCGCTGTTTTCACGGAGTCCACTGTTTAGGGACGTGAGAGATGATGATGAGGCCTTCGATGAGGCAGCCTGGTACAGTTTATAGCTGGGAACAATTCCAGGTCCTGCTACTAGCAGAGTGACCCTGGGAAAGTCATTTAGCCTCTCTCCAACTGTTTCTGTCAGACGCCCACTCTGACACTGCTGAGAATTCCGTGGCATGGTAGGTGTGGCTGCACCTTGAGAAAAGTCAATGGCGGTACAGCCTATGCGTGTTATGGTTTCTCATCGTCAGCCATGTCTCCATGTCTGCTATGGCTTCCTGACTCTCCAGAAGGAATCTTCTCAGAAACTTTATTAAACTTAGAGACTGTCTTAGCTTGGGGTGCCAAAGACAAATGTCGTAGACTAGGTGGCTTAAACAACAGGAATTTCTTCTTCACAGTTCTGGAGACTCAAGTCCATGATGAATGTGCCAGCAGAGTCAGCGTCTGGTGAGGGATCCTTCCTTGGGTTATACATGGCTGCCTTCTCACTGTGTCCTCATGTGGCCTTTCCTTGGTGCATGTGGGTGGTGGGGAAAAAGATCTTCTGTTTTCTTATAAAGGTACTAGTCTCTTACAAGGGTACTAGTCCCCCCCGCCCCCATGACCTAATCTAACCCTAATTATCTTTCAAAGGCCCCATCTCCAAATACTGTCACATTGGGGTTAGGGCTTCAACTTATGAATTTTGTAGGAACACAGACATCTCGTCTATAATAGGGACTGATGTCTTTTTAAACCTAGTTTTATAGGCAGAGTCTCACTCAGGAGTGCAGTGGCACTATTACAGCTCACTGCAGTCTCAACCTCCTGGCCTCAAGTGATCCACCTGCTTCAGCCTCCTGAGTAGCTGGGGCTACAAGCATGCACCACCATGCCTGGCTAATATTTATATTTTTTGTGGAGATCAGGTCTTGCTTTGTTGCCCAGGCTGGTCTTGAACTCCTGGCTTCAAGTGATCTTCCCACCTCGGCCTCCCAAAGCACTGGGATTCCAGGCATGAGCCACCATGCCAACAGTCAACGTGGGAGCCGTGTGGAGAGAGGAGCACGTGCACCGCCGGAGAGCCATCTGGGCCTGGGCAGGGAAATCACAGAGCTTTTAGGACATTGAAAGCTGGTTTTGGGAGAGGGGCTTTGGCAGGTCTGTGCCAGCCTGGATCCTTCTTGGGTTCCTCCGCAGGGTTTGTCTGTTTCTGAGGCAGATCCACTCAGCAGTGGTGACCTGCAGCCTGCAGCTTTGGGTGACACTCAGAGATGGCCTCAGACTCTGTTCTAGAGGGAAAGGTAGTTGCTCTCTCAGAGCCAGTCCTAGGAGCAAATGGTGGCTGGTAGAAATGATCCATGCTCAGAAAAAGCCTGCCTTTTGCATCTCGGCTTCTCTACATTAAAAAACTTAGCTTCCCAATACTAATATAGCATTCACTCTGTGCCAGGCCCTGTTTGACCCCATGACACATCCGTATGAAGTTTTATGGCAGGGTTCAGGCAGAGAAGCAGACCCCTCTAAGTGATGCAGAATAGGGGTTTGTGGCAGGGATGAGACTTTCCACATGGTGGTTGCTGGTGCCGACGTCCTGGTAAGGCCGTTGCCTCTGAGTGTGGTGTTGGCCTGAAGTCAGCAGCCGTGCCGTCAGGAAAGAAGGCTGAGCCAGGAGGAGGGGGCAAGCACAAACTGGCACCCATGAAGATGGCCTGGACCTGTATGTGACCCTCACTGTCTCAGCCTCCATGACATTGGGCATCCTGCAGAAGAAGCGGGCGCCTTTGCCACAGAGCTATATGCACGCCTGGCTCATGACTCAGCGAAGCTGGAGCGGGGGGATGCGGCAGGAGGGGAGAATCCACGGGCCCGGTGCTGCCCTGCTGTCCCCTGGGGGAGTCTGTGGAGCCTCGGAACGTGCCTGGCTGAGCTGCGGCAGCACCGAGCCACTTCACCACCTTTCACGGCCCATGCGGATGTCTCTGGAGTCAGCTTCAACCGGGAACCATGGAGGAAGGAAATTCTGGGCAGCGTGGTTGCCCTGAGCTCTGCGCTCGCAGTGCATGCGGCCACCATCAGGGGGTCTGTTGTTTTTTTCCACTTTATAGGTAGGACAGTGGAGGGAGGGAGGGGTTCAGAGACCTGCCCAGAGTCACACAGCTAGTAAGTGGGGCTCCTGCTTCAGTGCCTTTGAAGCTGCCACCCAGTGGTTCTAGTTTTTCGCCCCGGGAAGCCCACCCCAGTCCTCCAGGAGCTGGACCTCGCTGGCCCATCCGGTCCATGGAGAGCGCCCCCGAGATGAACCCTCCCCGGTGCAGGAAGCTTCCGCACAGCCCCTTGATAGGCCGCGGTGGAGCTCAGTCCTGGTCTTGTGGAAGCTGAAGTTGGTTTCACCATGCATACTTATTTCTTGGTGACAAGCTTCCTGTGTCTCTCACGAGAATGCTGACCAGGCTTGGTTGGGGCTCACCGTGAGTATCCGATGTAGCCGGCAGGTAGAGGACGTTTGTGTGTGGATCGTGTGTTTCGGCCCCTTAACAACAACTGCTACCTTTCATTGCCAGCGGCTGCCAGGGGCTGTAGGCATCCCGCTGACGCTTACAGAGGAGCAACTGAGATCCAATTGTTTGTTTCCAGTAAGCCGTGGAGTTTAGAGTTGAACAAAGATGGCCGGGCGCGGTGGCTCAAGCCTGTAATCCCAGCACTTTGGGAGGCCGAGACAGGCGGATCACGAGGTCAGGAGTTCGAGACCATCCTGGTCTACACGGTGAAACCCTGTCTCTACTAAAAATACAAAAAAAAACCCTAGCCGGGCGAGGTGGCGGGTGCCTGTAGTCCCAGCTGCTCGGGAGGCTGAGGCAGGAGAATGGCGTGAACCCCGGAGGCGGAGCTTGCAGTGAGCTGAGATCTGGCCACTGCACTCCAGCCCAGGCGACAGAGCAAGACTCCGTCTCAAAAAAAAAAAAAAAAAAAAAATAGAGTTGAACAAAGGCCTGCCTGGCACACTCCTGCCACTGGGTCGGCCGAGCCCTGGTTCTGAAGCTCCCTTTAGAGATGGAGGAACGGTCACCAAAGCCATGAGTGGCGTTTCTTGAGCTGCATCTCAGGGTGGGGCAGCACAGCCCAGCCCCTGTGCCCCGGGGGCCTAGATGGGGTAAGCAGAGATTTTCTCTACCTCTGGCCACTTAGGGAGGAGGGCTTTGCAAACAGGCTGAATGGAGCCAGAGGGGATTCAGGCGTGGGGTAAGCAAAGGGAGCATTGGGTCTCCAAATGTGAGGCCTCAAAGTTCTTGACTTTCCTAACTGCCTCAGTATCCCGGTCTGGGCTTCCTGAGTCCCGTTAGCACCTGGGGCTGTTGACATGCGATTCTTTGGTCGGGTGTCTTAGTTCTAGCTGTTCTAACAAAACACCACAGACTGGGTGACTCATAAACCACAGACATTTCCATCTCACAGTTCTGCAGGCTGGGAGCCCAAGACAAGATGCCGGCAGAGTCAGTGCCTAGTGGGGGCCCTTTTCCTGGTTCATAAGATGGTGGCTTCTCCCTGTGTCCTCACATGGGGAAGGGGCAAGCCGGCTCTCTGGGGCCTCTTTTGTAAGGACACTTATCCCATTCATGAGGGCTCTGTGCTTGCGACCTAATCACCTCCCAGAGGCCCCCCTCCTCATACCATCACCCTGGCGATGAGGTTTCCACGTGTGAATTGTGGCGGGGACACGTACTCAGATGGTAGCGTCATGCTCAGTTTCTTTTCTGTGGGTGCTGTCTCCCGGACTTAAGCTGAGTCCCTGCGCAAAGACAGCTTCCATCTGGGGCTCCTGACCCCTCCCACTGTGTCCCCTGCTGTGTAACCTCTGCCTAGGAGGGACTCAAGAGTTGTCAGGAGACCTGGTTTGGGATGGGCCTTACTGGTCATTTGAGGAGGTGAAACTTCAGTGAGGTGATTACTTTAAATCCCCTTTTAAATGTGAAAGAATTTTAGGTTAATAGAAGAGTTTTACAGATAGTACAGAGAGTGCCCATATCCCCGCATCCAGCCTGCCCTGCTGTTAACATGGCACACAGCCGCGGCAAATTCGTCTCTACCGCGGGATGACGGTGCTCTTCACAGAACAACAGACTCCCTTCTCATGTCCCCAGTTTTCCCACGGATGACCTTGTTCTGTTCGAGGATCCAGTCTGGATGCCATGTTGCATTTAGTTATCAAATCTCCTTAAGTGTCCGGTGTGTGACAGTCTCTCGGTCGTTTCTCATGGTTCATGACCTTGACACGTGAGGCGTAGTGGTCGGGTATTTTGTAGCCCGTCCCTCAGTTTGGGTTTGTTGGATGTTGTTTTGCAGTTAAAATGAGGTTATGGATTTGGGGATGGAACACCATGGAGGCAAAGTGCCCTTCTTGTCACATCGTATCGGGGGCCACATGGTACTAACACAACTTATTAACGGTAATGTGAACCTTGATCACTGGGCTAAGGTGGTGTCTGCTTGGGTTCTCCATTGGTAAGCTGCTGTTTTTGGCTTTCTGTCCTCTCTGTTAGATTTGAGTCTCTAAGTCCAGCCCAAACTCAAGGGCAGGGGACGGGGTGGGGAGTAGCGAAGAGTTTGTGAACACAGGTTGCCAAAACCACCACTGCCATTGACCCATGTTTTCAGGGAGATGCTTTGACCTTGTACAGATAACCTGTTTCCAGTGAAGTGGTTTTTCAAATGGCTTTGTTAAGTTTTGAACATGAAGCAGGCTGTCTCTCTCTTCCCAGGTTCTGACACGAGGTTTGTGAATTTGATTAATAAAATGCGTAGGGAAAAGCCGATTTCTTTGCCTATGTATGATGCTGCATCAGAGTTCTGCTGGCAGGTGCATTTCAATATTGGGAAATCCGAAAGCTGTGTCTCATGGGGGTGACACATGGGAGCTTGAAGCAGAAGAGCTGGATGGGCCCCAATGTCAGGAGATAGTGGTGCTTACTTATTGCATATGGGACTCACTTGTTTGCTTGCAAAAGTAAGGTAACAATTTAGAGGAAGTGTTCAGATAACGTCAGTAGCAGACTATATTTTTAGATGCTATTTTCTCTACCCATGTTTATATGAACTCTCAATTGCCCTGTGTGAATTTAAGGGGAAAAGATATGGTTTTAAGTAGCTCCGGCCATAACTGACCCTGTGGCAAATTCAGTTGTCTCTGCTGAAGGATTGTTAGGCCAGTGGTGTGTTTATGTGTTCCAAAATTCTCAGTCAACTGCTTGGTGAATTATCTGTGGAAAATTCTATTTAGAAGACGCTGTTCTTAGCATTCTGACCAACTCTGTTATTGATCTGTGACTGCTACTCATTTTAGCAGAATAGTGGGAAGGTGAATTTCCCACTAAATAAATACATAATGGTTTTCTAAGTAAATATAAATTGGGATTATTTGTTTTTGAGCATCTTTTCCAATTCCTGGTGACACATAACTGAGATGTGAAAGCATGCAGTATACCCCCACCTGGTGGCAGCATACCTGACTGACTACTTGTACTTGGAACAAAGCTTATCTCTAAAGCAAGTGGGTGGGAAATGATCTGCTCCACTAGGAGGTGAACTGTTGAAATCTGGAACTTTCTCTTGCAGGACGATTTCCTGTTCAGTGTCTCCATTTTAAGTGGGATTCTTTGCAGCATCCTGGCCGTGTTGAAGTTCATGCTGGGGAAGGTTCTGACCAGTAGAGCACTCATCACAGATGGTGAGTAAGGCTAGGATGCCTAATCCCTGGGGGCCGGGCTCACAGTGGAGGAAGATGCTGTTTGGGTCTCTTTTAGTTGCTTCCCTTGCTGGAGAACTCAATAATTTGGAATCCATTTCTCACTCTCCTATCCGCCTCAAGCTGTTTAATGATTCTCAGAGCTCCCGTATCAGGGCAGATATCTTGTGCCCTGGGAATTTAATAAACTCTTCATAAATCACCTCCACTCTGACCTCCTAGCAGGGAGGCTCGGGGCTCCCCAGCCTCTTAATCATGAAGCACAAAGGGCTTCCTGGAGTCTTGGGTTTTATGTGCATTGCTCCCCATAAAAAGTAAATGCCTTTTCTGGATTCTATAAATGTTGCCTTTGTGAATTCTCCATGCTTGTTTTTCCTTCCAGCTAATGGGACGCTCACCTGGGAGTTCAGGTAGCAGTTACCAGGTGCCTGCTCTGGGGAAATGACCTGTGTGTTCTCTGCTTAGAATCTCAACCAGCTAGAAAAGTCTGTGTGTGTCCCTGTGGGACAGGAGGAACTTCTTTTGTGACCTTTGGGATGACACAGTGAGGGGTGTGTGAGTGCAGGAAAAGTATGTTTCAGGCCCCAGACTCGCTGATATCACTGATATATAGACAAGAAACTTGATAAGCAGTGCCTCCTGGACATGTTGCTTTTATTTATTCTTGGGCATGTGCGGAGCCCAGGGGTCAGGAGTAAAGTGGTAGGGGGTCAAAGGGCAAAAGTCTTGTGGGTTGGTGGGTGCACCTGCACAAATATGTGGATTCATATCCACATTCATGTGGAGCAGAAATATGTGGATTCTTTTTTAAAAAGTTTATATATGTGTTTTCACGGGGGTGACACTTGGGAGCTTGAAGCAGAAGAGCTGGATGGGCCCCAATGTCAGGAGATAGTGGTGCTTACTTATTGTTATATATGTGTGTCTATATATGTATCTATGTACACACAAACATGAAAATGTTTTACATGTTACACACACGTGTGTGTGTATGTATATATATATTTTTAAGATGGGGACTCACCATATTGTTTCCCAGGCTGGTCTAAAACTGCTGAGCTCAGGCAGTCCTCCCACCTCAGCCTCCCAAAGTGCTGGAATTACAGGTGTGAGCCACTGCGCCCGGCTAGATTATTTTTGTAAGAAACACTTCCTTGTCCCAAACTCTCAAGGCTCTTTTGTGTGTGAAGTGTGGAGTGCAGACGTGCATGGTGACAGTGACAGCTATGGGGCCCTTCTCACCCTCAGGAGGGAGCATGGTGACATGGCGTGGGCTCCTTGTTTAGCCAGTGTTGAGGACCTGCTGGGTGCAGAGCTGGATTTTGCACAGTGGGCAGGGGTACAGGAAGCCAAAGTGATGTTTCCTCCCTGGGACGGAGCTGTGGCCCAGGAATCCATCCGCAGAGGTGGCAGGACTGTTGGCAGATGTGTTGGCAGGTCTGGGGGATGAGGGTGGGGGTGTGGGTTGGTTGTCCTTGTTGGGGAGCCAGGAGTCCCTGTGCCCACCGCCTGCCCCCACTCCGCCTCCTGAGTCTGCATCATGGTCTCTTGGGAAGGCAAGAGGAGGCCCCCAGCTTTTCACCCATGGCTGCCCTCAGAAGAGCATCACTCATGTGCATGGATGTGCATGGGGTTCCTTTGAACAGGCCTGAAGATGTCGGGGGTTACAGGACCTGACATCCTGACTGCAAAATCCCAGACCCCCGACGCTCATCAGTTGACCACTACCAGGCTGGCAGCACTGAAATTTCTTGGGCTGTTTGTTGACAACACAGATTCCTGGGCCCACCCCAAAGATTCTGATTCCAGGGGGTTGAGTTGGGGCCCGGGAACTGGTGTTTTATGCCAGCGCCCCTGTCTATGTGGTGCACACCAAGGTTTGGTGCTGCCCCTGTGCCTGCCCCAGAGGCCAAGTACAGCATCTCTCCAGGGAAGGTGGCCCCTGCTGTGTCCAGCACTCCTGCGCAGCTCAGAGTCCTTCCTCCAGTCGCCCTGCCCAGCAGGACCTGCTGTTGGTTTCTGCCCTTGTGAGATGCTGCCTTGCTCCTTGGGCTGAGGAAGCCTTTAGTCCCTATGAAACCAAAGCTATTCAGATGGTAAAAGTGGTTTAAAATGGCGAGAGGATTGACTACCTTGACTGCCTGGGTTGAGACTGCCTCTTTCCTGTGCAGCTTTAAGCAGCGCTAAGGCCCCTCATGCGCAGCAGGCAGGCAGGACCCCTTCCCCAAGCTCCAGATGAAGCCCTAGGTTGCCGCTTCCTGCCAGGCTGGGGGAAGGCAGGATCCTGCTGCCATCAGGTCCCGGGTTTGATGCTGTTGGAGTGTGAAGCTGCAGTAACACCGGATCAGCGGGGGTTCACACTCTGCTAGGTGCTGCGCTGGCTGGGGACGCCAGCTCCGGAGCAAGCCTCCCTTTCCAGTTTCTGCCTTATTGCTGTGAGGCATCCTGCCCTGATCCCCAAAACGTGGTTGCAACTCAGCCAAGCAACCCCTCTGCTATAAATAGGTCTTTCTAGCACAGCCGGATCTAAAGAACTTGCAGTTCAGCCTCCTGAGGATGACACAGCATACTGAGGCCACAGCCTGGGCTTCTGGGGTCTCTGTCACCCACTGAGACATCGTAGAATTATAGGCAGCTTGCATCAAGTTGACCTTAATATATTGTCCTGCAAGACCTGGGTTCATCTGCATGGCCTTCCCTGTCTGGAGCAGACCTGGGATTTGGGGTAGGGAGTTCACCCACTGGGATTTTTGTAGTCTGCTGCTTTGTGGTCTGCAAAATCAAATGCCTTCCTTGGCCACGGAGCCCTTCTTCCCTTAGGGATGAGTGTAGCCGGGACGCTGGGTGGGTTCTGTGTGAGAGCCGAGGGATGAGTGGGCCCTAGCCAGGGGTTTGGGTTGGGACCTCCAGCTGCCTTAGAGGTCCCTTTACAAGGCTCTGAGGGCCACTCTGGCCCAGCCCTGTAGGGATGCAGAGTGGAGGCCTGGCTGGCCTCGGCTTCCCTCAGCCGCGTATGCTGCCCACCTTCCCTTCAATGTCTCCTTACCTAGAACAGGAGGGAAGGGCAGGAAGCCCTAGCGTAGGCAGTGTGGGTCTGAACAGCTTTCTGGGCTCCCAGTGGTGAGTCCACAGCAGGCAGCTCCTCGGCCGGCTCCCAGGCAGGCTGTGAAGCCCCTCTGGCTGGCACATCTGTGGGATCTCGATCCACCTCACTGAGGTTGGGGTGCAGGCGGCCTCACTCGCCGGACACCTGGCTGTGGAGCCGGCAGTCAGAGCCCCAGCGGGAGTCCCTGACCCCGCCCTGCCCATGACCCATGGGGCTTGGCCCCCTCCTTGGAACACTGGCTCTGTGACTTGGTTGGTGCTGTCTCCTAACATTGTGGATATTCCAGATACACGATCTCGGTCTAGGCTTCCCTGTTCTGGCTTCCACCATGTTATATGGTGTTCAGAGGAGAACAACAGTAAGGCTGCTTTTCTAATGAACAACTTCTGACCTTGATTTCGCGCACACGAATCCTTCACACCCATAAGCAGTATTTCCATCATACTTGTGAACCAGGGAGGAGGTCGTTACAAGGAAAAGTGGGGGGTTTGGGTGAAAACGGTCTCACAGTCAGGCAAAGAGTGAAGAAGAGCCGTCCTCCAGGCGGAGGGAGTCCGAGTGAGGAAGGGGCATGATGGGGTCCCTTCCTCACTCAGAAATGGGGGACAGAGCATGGCGGGGCTTGAGGTCTAGGGTGGGATGTGGGATATTTTGTCAAATGTTGAAACAGGTAGGGCGACATGAGTGCTATTTTCTGCGGAGCCCGCTGGTCATCGGTGGTGGGGAGCAGAGTGGAGGGAGCTGGGAGCTGAGCAGGGGGAGGCCTGGGGAGAGGAAGGGATGGCAGCTCGGATGGGGTGAGGGAGAGGGTTTGGGAAGTGGTGGGGTAGGTGTAGAATGAGCAGCGCGGGGATGAATTGGCTGAGTGGGTTTGATGAGAGCAGAGGCAGTGCCCCCTCCCCTGAGCCTGTTCCCAGGAGGCCCTGTGCTCTGTGGCCCTGCCATCCCCTGCTAGGTGGGTGTGTTGCTGGCAAAACATGCAGGAGTAATTGTAGCCTCCTGCTAATTGTACTGTCTGGGATCTGGGCTTCTTCCATTCGTTGATTAGCAGAACTAGGGAGCGATCTGTATTTATCTTCTCTCTCTTCTTTCCTCACTTTTGAAGGTGGGTGGGCAGGATGGGGTCAGGGAGCCATGGCTGTCATGAACCTTGGGGGTTCCCTGTGGCTGCCAGCCAAGCTGTGGCACAGCCAAGCATCCCCTCTGTGGGAGAGGGCGGCCTCCCCTAGCACCTGGCGGCGGCTGGGTCCCGAGCTGGAGCCAGGCTGAAGTGGGCCAGGCTGATGCTGCCGGCTGCCTTTGTTGCTGGGGTGTCCTTATAGCCGGGAGGCAGATCTTTGGGGAAGGGGACAGCAGGGTGTGGTTGATGGAGAACCTGTGCGGTGCAGTGAATCTGGTCTCATATGGTTTGTGGCTTTGGACGTTGTCATTTATGGGTTTGTTGCTATTGGGACTGGGCTGAAGCTTGCTGTGTATTAGGGTAATGTGATTTCGTACAACAAACACATACTACAAATCAGACAGAGGAAGAGCATGAGAGGGCACCGGGGGAGCGCTCTGGACCAGGGGCACAGCTTCAGTCCTGTGGGAACAGCTGGGGCGAATCTGGAAGCCCCGCTGAAACAGGGGCCTGCTCTCTTCTCCTGCTCCACACCCAGTTCTCAAATACCCCATCTATGACAATCTTTCAAGCACACAAGAAACTTTTAAATTAGAATATTCTGTGTACAATGAATGTGTTTAACTGCACAGATCCTGATCCAGTTGGCAAAGCCAGACTGATGGAGCTCTAACCAGGATGGCCTTAGCCATCATTTTGTGCCATTGTATGCTCCTAAACTGGTAACAGCATTTCTTCATTAGAGCGGATCTGTGGTTGCAACTGTGGGGACAGGGCCAAGTCTGCGGGGCTGGCACTGCAGAGGGGAGTGACGGCAGGGCCTGCCTGCTGCGCTGGTGGGGGCTGGGGGCTCAGAGCTCTTCATGTGGAATGACGGACTGGGAAGGTCCTGAGATTTGGAGCAAAGTGGCGGGTGGCCACGGACTCGGTCCCTGTTCTCTGTGTGCTTGATCCAGCATCCTCAGGCAGACTCTCAAGAAATGAAGCTGAAATGAGTCAGGCTCTGTCATCACAAAAGGTGAGCGGAGCCGGGCAGGGCGGTCTCCTCCTAGAAGATGCAGCCAACAGGTGACCCTGCCACCGGCCTCTCAGCTGTGCGGCATCAGGGAGCACCTGGCGGGCCTGTTGTCAGGAATGGCAAGCTGGGCCGGCCTTGGTGCTGGCTGGCAGAGCGGGTGACTTGGTGGAGCTGAGTGGACATCTAGTGGCTGTCTGGGGAACCTCATGCTTTTGCCTCTTTGAGCAGCACCTGGCTTGGGCTTCCTTCTCCTGGGGTGACCGTCTGAGGAAGCCAGGCAGGCGTGGTGCTCAGGCTGGGCCCTTGCCTGCCTGCCCACTTCCTCCTTCGTGTGGTCACTTGTTCATGCAGCGGTCATTTGCACCCCGATGAATGCCGGGCCCTGTCCTGGGACTTCGAATACTGCAAGGAGAGGCCAAGTTCCTGTCCTTAAGCCTAGGTTTCCAGTGAGAGGAGTGGGGCGGTTACAATGGCAAAGCCAGCCTGTTAGCTGGAGGCAGAAGGGACTGGTGGGTGGAGAGGAGGAAGTTTAGGGGCTGGGGGGCTGAGGACAGGGCTGGGAGGGAGGCCCTGGGCGACGGTGACAAGCCCTGTGGCCCTGAGGGGTAGGCAGGGTGGCTGTCGCAGGGTTGTGTGGCTGGATGTGAGGGGTCTGGTGCGATTTGAGCCCGTGATGGGGGCTTTCCTGCAGGAGAGTCTGGCTGCTGCTCACTGACAGAGGGTCCCTCTGGCTGTGGTGGGGTCCAGGGAGGACCACAGGTGGCCGGGGCAGAGCAGGGATCAGCGGGGAGAGTGAGAATGAGGTGGGGAAGTAACATCTGGCGAGGGGCAGGTTGGTGGTGTAAGGGAAGACGGGCTCCTAGAATCCCGGCCTCTGGAGCTGGTGGCCCCATCTACGGAGCATGCGGCAGAGGGCGAGGCGGTGCTCAGGGCTCTGTTGTGGCTGTGGTCAGTCTGAGATGCTTCCGTGAGGAGCCTGTGCCTGAGGGCAAAGGTCAGGACAAAAGCTGGGAATTGCGGGGAGCAGGGCTTATGGATTGGCAGAGGGTCAGCTCAGAGGACGGAGCCTGGGACACTCGGGGACGCAGGGGAGGACCCAGCAAAGGGGACAGGAAGAGCCCTAGGGGGGTGTGAGGCTGGGGATGTGACCCCCACTGAGAAAGGGGCCTGTCACCACTGCAGGTAGCAGGATGAGGATGACTTTGACTTCGGGAAGGGCTGGGGGAGGAGGGAATCTGGGCAGAGGTGTGAGTGTGGAGGCAGCGGGCAGACTCTTCTGCGGGTTTTGTGAAGGCCAGTAGGAGATGGGGGAGGCGTGGGGTCCAGGAAGAGTTCAATGGGGATAGGAAGGTGGGTTAATTCCAGTAGGAACGATGCGATCCAATCTGGGAAGGAGGAAGGGAGGAGCATCGCAAGAACCAAGCCCTTTGAGGTGGGCAGGGGAGCAGGGCACTGTAGGAACAGTTACAGGTGGGTGGTAGATGTGGTGTGGGGAATATGAGGTATCTTTGACCAAAGCTAGGTGTCCTGAGCACGGGGGAGAGAAGGGCATACTGCCAAGTGCGTCGCAGGGCACAGGCCAGTCCCTGGGGTGCCCTTGCAGGCCCGCGGTTCATCTTCCATTCCTGTGAGCGGCCATTGCATCTCCGCCTTAGATCCTGAGCAGATTTGCTCAGGTCACCCCCGCCCGGCAATCCTCCTCTGCCCCGGGGGAAGCCCAGCCTGGCGTGGAATGTTACGGGTCCGCACAAACCTACTGCCAGGGCCTCCTTGGGCAGCGTGGACCTGGAGCTTCTTTTGGGGCCACCAGTGTGTTGGGGCAGGGGAGGAGCTGGTGTCCTTCGCGGGGAGACCCTAGAAGCTACCCTAAGCCATTCCCTTCCTGTGTGGCCTTTGACAGCTCTGGTAAAGTAGAAGTATCACATGTAAGCTGGGAGCCCCAGTGGGCTGCTGTGTGAAGAGAGATGGCAGTCGCTATCTAGTAGCTCCAGTTCTGTTTTTATGGCCATTTCTCCAACCATGTAGCCAATATTTTGCAAAAAACTTAGCATAATAGACTTTGCATTTCTCTTCTGGAGGGAAAGGAAGAAACCTCAGGTGACTTAGAAGAGGAGACTCGGGAGGGAAAGGATGCAGGTTCGGGTAGATCCCAGCCCTTCTCAATCCTGATAACCTCCATCAATACATTTAACCTCATTCTTAGTTTTCTCATCGGAAAACAGGGATGATGATGATAATGTGACGTCACACGATTGAGAAGGTTTATAGGTAACTGCACATCCTGAACGCCCAGCTCGGACTCTGGCCCAGCAGACACTCAGATATGAGTCCCCAAGTATTTGACTGTCTACTGTGAGCCTGGAACTGTCCTGGGGACTGTGGACTCAACAGAAAACCACACCCCTGCCTCTAGGAGGTTTGCGTTCTAGCGGGCACGGGCGAGACCAGCTGTAAACCACACACGGCATCAGTGCCCGGAAGAGAAATAAAGCAGGTACAGGATGATGGTGGGGGTGACGGCTCTACTCTGGGAGGTATCTAGTGACATTTGAGCAGAGACTTGATGGGCCCAGGTGAGAGCCCATCACTCGTGAGAGCTTTGGGCACCGTTCCTTCCCGCACATGCTCCAGTTATGTGGAGGCGGGACTGGCACTTGGGTAATTTTCTTGGATTGCTTGGCACTGCCACCTAGCCTCTCTCTGCTTCCTTTGCAGGGTTTAACTCCCTTGTGGGCGGCGTGATGGGCTTCTCCATTCTTCTGAGTGCCGAAGTGTTCAAGCATGACTCGGCGGTCTGGTACCTGGACGGCAGCATAGGCGTTCTGATCGGCCTCACCATATTTGCCTATGGGGTCAAGTAGGTTCTTGTGCTTTCCTCTTGACTTTCCTGGCAGCTAGGAGTGCCCCTTCTGCACCGCCTTCCCAGTCAGGAAACGACAGAAGGCTTCTGAAGTTCACGTTTTATACCTGTGCCCCTCCTGAGCCTGACCAGTGTCAGGTGACTGGAAAAGCACCCAGCACGGGTCAGATATCCTTGGGGCTGGCACGGAAGTGAGGCAAGGACAAGAGATATCAGGCCTTTAAGCCACAAAGGCACCCCTTGACTTCCGTCTGATGCCTTTAGGACTCTGTGTGTCCTGACATCTGTGCTCCTTCCTCTGTCTTCGCGGTGCCCCCAGGGAAGCACCTCTGTGTGGCTTCCTCACAAGCGGAGCCCCTCCTGCCACAAGTGGGGGATGTGACAGTGTGCTGGCCAGAGGCTGCTTCCCTAGCCTTAGAGAACTTCCTGCAAAAGGGGACTAGGCAGTGCAGAAAGGCCCTGCTGGCATCGCCGACACGGGCTTCAGCACCCAAGCTGGAGCCAGCCTTTCAGGGGACCGTTTCTGAAGGGTGCTGTGCTTTTAAATGTTAAAATGCTTCCATCGCTCAAGGAAAGGTCGGATGGCTATCATCAAAAAGAGGGACAACTGCCAGCGTCGGTGAGGACGTGGCGGAAGTGGAACCTTCCTCCATGGCTGTGGGAATGGACCATGGTGCTGCCAGAACTCGGAGTTACCGTTTGCCCCAGCACTTCCAGTCCTTGGTATACACTGCAGGAGGATGGGAACAAACCTCCACACTGAAAGTTGTCCAGGAAATTCACAGCAGAGTTATTCACAATAGGCAAAATGCAGAAACAACCCACTTGTCCATTAACAGATGAATGGATAAATGTGGTAGATCTATGCAGCAGACTCTCATTCAGCCCCCAAGAAGGAATGAAGCGCTGTTATACTCGCTCCAACATAGATGAGCCTCAAATGTTATGAAGGAAGTCACAAAACGTCTTATGTTGTGTGATTTTGTTTATATAAAATATCAATAGGCAAATCCATAGAGGCCGGAAGGAGGGTGCGGCTCGTCAGGCGTGGGGAGGAGGGGAGTGAATGGTACAGGTGGCATGGGGTTTCTGAGATAACACAAATTGATGAATATACCAAAAACCACCCAGTCACATAGGGTGAATTTTATGGTATGAGAGTTATCTCAGAGAAAAGAAAATGAAAATATGCTTCCCCAAGCTCTCCAGCCCCATGCCGTGGAGGTGACCTTGTCTGTCTTCATCTTTGCAGACTCCTCATCGACATGGTGCCGAGGGTGAGGCAGACACGTCACTACGAGATGTTTGAGTGAAGGGGGCCAGCGTCCGCATGAGACCACCGAGATGAGAAGTTTCCACATAGGCAAAGGGTGCCAATATTTAACTGAACATCTGGTTTCTTTTTGGAAGTTTTCTTTCACATGGTTTGTCATTACAAGACAAGGTCTGCCCAGCCAGGTGGGTCTACCTTGCCCCCATCACCTGCCGCCCCCATCAAACATGTTAGGACAATGCCCATGGGGGGGACCTGCTTCCCCGTCTCCAGCTGGGACTGGCGTTTTCAATTCTCTGGAGTATGATGGTTCTCACGGGTAGGATGACATCTTTGGCAGAGAGGTCTCCGGTGGTGCTCTGAGCCTGCGCTGCATAGGACTGAGCAGACCCACCTCCTCCAGCTTGGGTGGCCCTGCCACTCCTGGTTCCAAGTATCTCCTCTCCTGGCAGGTCTTAAGGGAAGATTGTACCCCTCACCCTTTACATACCCAGAATCATCAGTATGTCACTTCCTAATTTCTATCAATCAGTCAGTGTATCTCATTAGTTTCATACTGTTTTACTAATCTTAAATCTAAACAGATTTGCTCAAAAGGAGACCATTCTATTTTTTAAAGTACTTAGTGATATACGTATAAGCTTTGCATGGACGAATTAAATAAGCACATGACCCTTTCTTGTACATTCAGAACCTGAACATCCACGTGAAAACTGGATCCATTTTTGAGAGATGTGAAACAGTTTATTTGTAATAAATAATTAGAGTCTATCCGTATATGCATATCTCTATATGCTGTGTTAAGTGGTAATGGCACATTACAGTCTGTGGAGATGGTTCGCTCCCTCTGTAAGGAACAAGACGTTCTCAGCGGATGTCGCGGTAGGTTTAGATTCTGTAGTGTTCCCCAACCTGCACCGTCTGTACCTCTCACACCACTGCTTGCCCAGGCAGTAGTGGCCGACCAATAAACACCTTTACCTGTTTTGTATGGCATGGGAAGGCAATCTTTGGGAGTTGTCACCATGCGGCACCAACACATGGGGAGGTTTTCCACTGTGGCTGAAGGATGTGGGAGGGGGAGCTTGTGCCTAGGGGGACTGAGCGTGGAGACCCTGATGGACTGTGGTGCAGGTCGCCCTCTCTGACCACTCAGGTAGGGGCCGCACACTCACCTGGCACCTGGAGCTGAGGGACAGCTGCGCCCAGGCCTTGTTCCAGCTTTGGGGTCCTGTCTGCCCTCCACGCTGGTGAAGAGAAGGGAGTTAGTTTGTTCTGTGAGGTCATGGAACCTTGGTCCAGTACCATGCTTTCAGGTGGCTTCTCCAGCAGTACTGAGGAGTATGTCAACGGATGTTAATATGTAACATGAACTAAAGCAAGTTTGGGAAGTGTAGGATCCTGTAGGTTTCTCTTCCGCTGGTTTTCTCGTGTCGTCTAAAATACATCATGGAAGCACAGGGAGGGGAAGCTACGCTGGTCGCGTTGCCTAAACGCAGGTACTTGGCTTTCCCTTGTGTTCTAACAAACACGCTACGTGAACTGCGTGGGGTCTGTTTTGGGCAGTAGCCAGGAAGCCCGCCAGCTTCAGAGGCCATGCAGATGAGGGCCAGTGTCACCTGCAGACAAACTGTTGGGTGGGGCATAGACTAGACCTTCCCTGTCTCCAGGGCATCTGCCTAACCAACTGCTCACGGCTCACTGCTTCCTGGCTCAAAAGCTGCTCTTGAGAGGCAGAAATCGATTCCAGTTCCAATGGACGCTGGTGCTCAGCCCCTTATAGGGCCATTAGCTCATTCTTAAAGATTTTTCTCAAAATCTTAGCAGTTCACTTTCTAATTGACTTTCCTTCTAGGGCAAGGCAGTGCAAGGAGAGTGCCCGAACATGCGCAGCGGTGGATGTGATATATAAGGGAAAGAAAGAATACACAGTAGTAAAACCTTCCCCCTTCCACTCCTTAAATACGCCTTCCTGTCTTCCTAGCAGCAGTTTCCACAGTGTGCTGCAAACCGTGAAAGGCAGCTGGGGGAACTTGTGTGTTGGGGATGTGCCTAGACAGCAGCTCAGCTTTGTTCTGGAGGTGACCCTGCATGCACCCACCCCCCAAAAATCACTTCCACCTGTCACACAAGAAAAGTTTATTGAAAAATAAAGTTCTCCCTAGTTTTCTCTACAACAGTGGAAAACAAAGCAGTGCTCTCTATGCCAGTACAGTACATTTGGACAGCGACACCTTGGTTGCAGAACCCTGCATGACTTAACCCCAGAAGTGAATGATGATAGAAAATGGCTGTAACCAGGATCTGTTTGAAGATACAGATGCAAATGGCCATTAGCTTAAAGACATCAAGGTTGTGACCGCAACTGCAGTGGAAGGGACGTCACCATCTCCTCTGGCATCAACTATTACGCTATTAAAACTGGGGTAGGACAGTGAGCAAAATGCTTCCCAAGTTTGCTCCCTCTCAGCTTTGGCAGACGTGAAGCTGCGCTGAGGTTCCTGACCTACTGTCCTGAGAGGCATTGAGACCTCCAGCACCACAGATGCTTTGAGCACCACCCCTTCCCCGCCATCCTCCATCAACAGTGGCCCTGCCCTCCACATAAGCACAGGGTTCTCCAGCTGTGGGGTCAGGGTGGCAGCGAGGGAGTATCTTAAGGCTCCACAAAATCTGGGCTAGAGAGACATGCTTTGCAGATGGGAAATTGCAATCACTGCACCCACAGGACGAGACTGCTGATTTGGCTGAAGAGAATCCAAAGGAATTTGAAAAAGACACCAAACTCCAGCAAATTCCAACCTGCAGTCTATCCAGAGTTGTGCCAAGACAGGGCAGGAGATAAAACTTACTTTCAATCCACTGGGGAAGTAAGAGGCCAAATCCTCTCCCAAAACAAAAAGCAAACCAATATTTAGGTGATTCGGGAAAACATCATTCAATCATGAGCAGCCTCTAGGAGCTGGTGTTCTGGGAGGCCAAAATCCCTGCCCTATTGCCCGCAGCTGGCAGGGTGGGGTTGGTTTTCTCTGGGATGAGGCCAGGGAATAACCTTTAATTTGATGGAAACATGCAGAGCTAACCAGCCTGGGAGTTCCATCCCTCAGGACAGGAGGGGCCACCCCAGGCTGTAGGGGCGGCAAAGGGACTTGCCTGGGGAATGCGTAAGTTCGACTGGTCTCCCTTAACGCAGAAAAGCCTCCCTTACTGCATTCAAAGGAATACTGTTAACTTTGACTCAAGGGGTGCAGTCTGCCAGATAACCCATTTTAATTTCTAGCTCAAAAATGTTCCTTGAGGAAAACCCTTGGAATGTTCTGAAAGATATCAGTGAGGTAAGGTCCGGTGTGTTGCTAGCCAAAGGTCACCTTTACCCTTTCCAGCTGGAGTTCATAAATTCTTGCAGCCTTGTTTCCTTGGGGGCTGAAGTCTGGCATATTTTCAAACCAGTGTATTCAAGAATACAGTAAAATCCCAACCAGCAGGGTAGGCCGAGAACTGGGCTACTCTAAACCAGTAATTCCTACAACATTCAATCAACTTGGAATCACGTTTTCATGTAGGTATTTTTGAATCAACAGGAAGGGAATGAGCTCAGCTCTTTATTTCTCAAGTTTTAGGAAACACTAATAACAATATTTAACATTTACTAGGGCTTACTATGTGCCAAGCACTGTGCTAAACACTGAATCCTCACAAAACCCTAAGTGCTAAAAAAAGCTAGGGTGATTTTTTTCTGCATTCCAGACTCTACAACTAATTTGGTCTTTTGCTATAAAAACTTGGTCTCCCACTTTTTGTTGAAGCCAACAAGAATCACAGGAACTCACCCTCAGCTTCATGAAACTCTCAGCTTCCTAAATGAGCATGAATCTATTTATGTCCATCTGTCTACTCACATGAAGATGCTCTGCAGCCCCACAGGGATGGATGGGGTTAGAATAAAGCCAATATGGAAATGACAATACTTTTAAATAAATAAAATAATCCAGGCTTGGGATAGTAACACATACAACAGAGCCTGTCGTTAACAAAATAGACTTTTTTTTTTTTTTTTTTTTTTTAAATCAAGAATTTTTGGCCAGAGGTGAGGGTGGCAATGTCTAATTATATACACAAGCTAGGTAAACCACCTTGGAGAAATGGAGTGGCCACCAGGGTCTACTCTAAAAGGCACGTACCTACCTATAGACATATAGTTTCAGTCCAACACGTCATACTGATGTCAACCCTGCCAGTGAGTTGAACTGCGCTTGGGGAAGCTCATTATTCACCTTCATTAAGTCTTGCATTCACTAAAGAAACAAAAAAGGTGCACGTTCTTTCCCTATCGTGATGCTGAAGTATTTCTTCTCCAAGCAGGGCCTTGAACTTTGTGGATGCACCTGCTCACATGCTTCTGCCTCAGCCACACCTCAGCAAGTGCGTGGGTGGCAGGGAACACAGGCCGGTTGACACACTGGCAACCAGCAGTCCCAAGGTAGACCAAAAGGTATGGCAGAATCCAGCCCTTTCTTGAGGTTCCCAAGGCTTCACACCCTCCGCTGGGGGTGGAAGTGCACATGCATACACACTATGGCCTGGCAGGGTGGCTGCAGGGAGCTTCTGGTGTCCAGTCTGAACAGCTACAGTGACTCAAGAACATGTCCTGTCTCCTAGCTGGAGGAGTCTGCTATTGCCCTTCAACAGCATCCAGATTCCAAAAACTAACCCCAAAGAAAAGTGAAAGGCACATCAAGGGAACAAATATCACCAAAGAAACTAATATCTCCAAACGCACAACAAACACACAAAAAAGCAAACTGTAATGAGCAGTGACAAAAACCCAGTCCAAGCAAAAATGAAAAAAAGCATCTCCATTTATACATGTGCAAATCAAACTGCATACACCAAATAAATGAGGTGTTTACTGGCATTCAAAGAAGTCTTTTTACTCCTCAAAGTATTCACCTTTCAATGGCAAGCTTTCTCTTTTAGTAAATTAGATGTTTTCTCTCAAGTTTTTTAACAGCTTAGGATCACAATGGGGAAAATAATCCAAAAAAACAGGCCAGACATTATAGCGCAGAATTAATCATAACTTAGGATTTCTCTCCCCATGGAACTGTCGTCAGCTATACATTGGTTTAGGATTCTATCAAGATCAGCAATGGCAAAGCCTCCACAGGCTCCCAGCCCACAGTCAGGGGCACCTTCCTCTCCTCTTCCACGCAGG
Source organism: Piliocolobus tephrosceles (assembly GCF_002776525.5). Lineage (NCBI taxonomy): Eukaryota > Metazoa > Chordata > Mammalia > Primates > Cercopithecidae > Piliocolobus > Piliocolobus tephrosceles. Next base: position 18,356,685 of record NC_045444.1, on the reverse strand, counting down.
GCAGATGGAAGCCCCCTCCCCAGTTTCCTCTTCAGGATCACTGACCAGACCTGGGTCAAGTCTGAGGAGGCCTGGGAGTCAGAACACATTCAGGGGTCACTGACTCTTCAGATAATGCCCTAAACAATTGGAGTGTGGGCCTGTTTGCTCCCAGAACAGCTGCCCTGCCGGTGGAACTCCGGCACGCTTCCAGCCAACACTGGACTGGGGGCACGAAAGAGGGACTTTTTTTTTTTTTTTTTTTTTTAGACGGAGTCTCGCTCTGTCACCCAGGCTGGAATGCAGTGGCGCGGTCTCGGCTCACTGCAAGCTCCGCCTCCCGGGTTCACGCCATTCTCCTGCCTCAGCCTGTAGCTGGGATCTCCTGACCTCGTGATCCGCCCGCCTCGGCCTCCCAAAGTGCCGGGATTACAAGCGTGAGCCACTGCGCCCGGACGAAAGAGGGATTTTTAAATGGCAGAGAAGTGCTCTTCTGGGCTGCCTGACCCAGGCGGGGGGTGGGAGTCGTGACTTGGAGAAGGGGAAGGTAGGGAGGCCTTGAACTTAGGGACAGTCAGCAAATGATCCCTGCAGCTTTTGGAACACAAGGCAGGGCTAAGGTTACTTTTCAGCTTCCTTGCTTAAGTAGCAGTGTATAAGTGGGTGAAACTTTGCTCGGCCTGCAGGCTCCCCCTGTTGGTCAGATGCTTGCATTGACATCGTCAGTGTTCAATGCTCCTGGAAGAGCCCAGCAGAGGGCGGCACTGGCCCAGGCAAATTCCCACACCCTAGGGTACAGCCAAGAGGCCCATTCACAAAGAAAAAGTTCTTCCTCACAGCAAGGATGCCAGTCATCTGCCCTCCTATTGCAGGAAACTGCCCTTGCTTTAAGCTTAAAGAAATGCACAGGCTCGTACACACACACGCACTCACCAAGGTTTCCTTTGGACTTCTGCCCTTCTTCCTAGGCCCAAGCAGAGGCTTTTCTCAGCCAGGTCTGGAGCCGTCCCTGTGAGGATGCTCAGGGCACAGGCCTCCCCATGGCACTCTCCCTGGCAGATGTTCTCAGGGGCCACCTAAGGAGTGGAGGCGGCCCCGGGTACCCTCCCCACCCCCCATTCTCTTAGACTGGAGGTACAATTCAGACCCACTGAGCAGGGATCTCAGTGGGCCTAAGAAAAAAGGCTGGCTGCACATTTGTGTAGCAACTGAGAAAGAAGCAGAATGTAACTTTCCAGACTTAAAGGCCCCACACTTACTCTAGTCCTCATGAAGTAGAATTCTTCCTTTCCCTCACATCTGAAAGCCACCAGCCATTAAGCCTTGCCCATCACTTCTGCCCAGCAGAGGGCTCCACCGGGCTGCCCTCTGTTAGCAGGCAGGGTGCTTGGAAGCCCTGGCGTAGAGCACATCATTGAGCGACTGGAGTGCCCAGCAGGGGCCAAGTGGATGATGCCAACTGCTCACATTAGGCAGAAGGGGGCTCACTCGCATCAGCATGGAGATGTCAGGGGCTTTCCAGAAACTTACAAACTTGTACAGAGTATGGCAGCAATGATTCGGTGGGGTGGGGACTTACACAAAGGCAGAGCATGGGGGGTCCAGGGTGTGGAAGGTGAGGTCCAGTGTGTCTGACCAGGTCAACCTGCTGATTATTCAACAAGTCAGAGCGATCCTGCTTGAAGGAGAAGCCAGCACCAGATTCCCTCCTTTGCAAGCTACACCCTCAGGGAAGCAGCCAGGACAGGGCACTGCATTCATCCTGAGCTGCCCCTGCTTCCCCAGCAGACATCAAGAGCCCCCTTCCCTGGACTTTGGTGCCATCACAGGGGACACAACACAAGCCCATCTCTCAGGAGCCCAGCTCCGGTCGTGCCACACGTTCTTAAGGACCAACTTCACTGCTGTCCACATCTTGGCTCAAAGACAATCCTCTCCAAGTCCATGAGCAGTGTGGGTCCTTCATCTCTACTTTCTTCCTCATAGCAGGACTGGAGAGAGGGTGAGTTTACCAGAAACTCCAAAATCCGTATTTCTTTCCCAAAGGGATTCTAAAATAAATTATGGCCAAGGTATGTGTCTGGTCATGGGGAGATGGAGGAAAGGGGCCTCATCTCCTTTTTAGTCCCTGGCTGGGCTCTCTGGACAACACAGGCACGTCCCCCCGACTGAAGCAGCCCATGCTCTAGGTGCCATCTATGACAATGCCCTGGGGAGTTCGGCTGTGCTTCCAAAGCAAAAGTTTCTTTTGCTCTGCTGCCATCCGTTTTGAGCTGCCAAGTCCCCATGGCTGTCCCTGAACACGCCACCAGTCCCATGGCACATGGTCTCTCTCCTGCACCCCGCCCAAAGCAGACAGAACAGTATAGTGAAGGTGGATGATTAACAGTGGAAATAAAAGAAGCCTGTGATCAATCCCTCCTCTCCCTCCCGTGGTCCCCTCCCTCCCACCCGAATAAGTAAGTTAATGGGTTTAGGAATGTTCCCATTCAAAGTTCTTTCCCATCAGCTCAATTCCTTCTGTTTTGCTTTAAAGGACTCTTGAGACTTTCTTTTGCCCTGGAGCAGCTGCAGTGACAGTCTTCCCACAGTTGCTCCTTGAGAAACAGAAATGACATTGTGCCAGGGACAAGCCAGGCTCCTGGCCTGACATACGCTCTCGTTTTGTTTTGGTGAAGACTCCACTGGGCTGCTCGGAGTGCAGCAAGGGCAATACCACATCAGAACCTTCTACCAAAAAGTTCAGGCTCTTGCCAGAGTCCCTGGATTACTTCTGTCCCTGGCCCTGCCTGATGGGGCTGGGGCCACTGTCTTCCCCAGCAGCATGGTGCAGGGCTGAGCAGGTAGCTGCTATAGGCAGTCTTTGCAGAGAGCCACCTGGCCCTTGATGAAGTCCCGGCAGGGGCAGACCCTCTGGTGCCTGGGGTGGGCACCTGCACAGCTGAAGAGCAGGAGATCACCTTGAAACACACAGTGCTTATTCTTGGGGTCAAAGGAGGGCACCAGGATGTCCTTGGCCAGCTCTGAGCTTTGGCAGGTTATCTTGTACCTGAAGAGGGAGAGAAAGGCACAAGGGTTGGTGATGAAGGGACAAAGCCTGTCCTCGTCACTGGCCCTGTGAGCCCCCATCTTGAGGCATGGGGCGATGTTCAGTTGTCTTGTCCTACTTTAGAAATGAAATGATGCCCACCCTCTGCGTCTGCAATCCTCCACCTCTAGGCATGTAGACTCAGGAAGGCATGTGTGCACCAGGGAGTGTGTGCAGGGGTGTGTGTTGAGGCTGCTCAGTGAAGCTTTGTCTGCAATGGAGAAAAACTGGAAACAACCCAAATACTCACCAAGCAAGGAATGGCCAAATAAATCATGGCCCTTCTGTGCTTTTCGAGTTCCCTGCAGCCATTGAAAAAGAACGAGGGAGGAGAGAGGAGCAGGAGAGTCATCCTGGGGAAAGGTGAGTCCCAGAATGGGAAGCATAGAGCAATCAGCCCGCGGTGTGCACATGGGAGGTGAAGGCTGCAAGCTGAGACAGCTACATGCTAATGCCTTAGCAATGGCTGCTTCCAAGAAGTGAGAATGGGGCAAAGCTAAGCATTATTTACATGTTTTTTTTTTTTTTTTTTTTTAAGTATGTTTAACTTTTTAATTAAAGGCTTAAAACAATTCCCGTTATATGGCCTTAGCCTCTTGCTGGAAAGCAATCAGACAGAAGGTGCTGTCCCAGGGCATCGCCTTCCTGGGTCTTTGCAGCCACCCTTCAGCCATGGCAATGGTAACCCCAGTTAGAGCAGGTGAACTGAGGCTTTAGGATGTGCAGAGAAGGCCTGAATGCAGCCCCTCTCTCCCCAGTCCTGCACTCTTGCTCCTCTGCCATCTTCTCCCAACAGCTGAGTGGTCTCAGGCTGTGGAGCCTGGTGGCTTTGCTTCCTTTGGCTGGGACCACTGCTTGGGGGACCAAGGATATTCTGATGTTTCCATTCTCAACAGTTTTGGCCTCTTATCTCATATCTTTCCCTCCAACTTGGGATGATTGCCCCCATCCACCTTGGTTCCCGAAGGAGTCGGCGGCTTCACCTGGTGTCCTGCATGAATGCTAGGTGGGAACCCATGCTGTACCTGAGACCAGAGAAGGTGGTGTCAGGGGGCCGGTCAGACCTGGATTTGAGTCCTGGCTTTGTCTCTTAGGAGCTGTGTGGCCCTGGACAAAAATGAGCAAGCCACTCTGTGGCTCAGATTCCCTTCCATAGAACGGGGATAAATAATCCTTTACTGCAGGAATTTAGTGCTTCTACAACATGTGGCAGAGTCAAGCTCTAAGTAAGTCGATAAATGGCAGCTATCATTATTGTTAGGATCGTGGTCACCGTCACCATCACCCTGCCTTGGCAGACACTGGATGGGCTAGACCACCTCCCCTCTTGCTTGACCAGTGGTATGAATTCACACACCAACCATTTCTGTTTCACTTGGTTCATGGAAGTCTCCTTTCTCTGCTGACATGGAGGGGATGAAGATGGGGAGCTTGAGGTTTCTCGTTGCCTCAGGGAAGCTTCCAGATGGCTTGTATGTGTACGTATGCATATGTGTACATGAGCAGGTGTGTAGAGCATGTTTATGTACTTGTGTGTATTTGTGTGCGTGCATGTGTATGCCTGTGTATGTGTGTGTAAAGCATCATTTTCTCTCGTACTCCTGCCCTGTCTTTCTCCAGCTAACTAACTGCCTGGGGCCTTCCTTCCCTTACCAACATTAATCCTGCGATTCCCTGCACATCTGCTGGGGCTTCTGGTGAGATCTCCCAGGCTGTTCGCCTGGCTCCTGCTCAGTTGCAGCTGAAGCCCCAACTGCTTCTGGAACTCAGCATGTCACTGATGCTCGGGCCTCCCTCCGCTAGAGCCCGCGGCGCCTCCTGCACATGTGAACTGCACCAGGAGCCCAGGACTGCTCAGGAGAGCAGGACTCTTCTCTTGCTCCCACAGTCACCAGGAGAGCGCTGCAACTACCCTAAATACGCCACCACCCCTGCTCTTGATGCCAGCTGGGAGGTGGTGATGCCCAGGGAGTTAAGGTCATGAATCATGAAGGGAGAGGGCAGGAAGTCGATTTTTATGGATTTCCTAAAAGGAAAAATGAGTCAGAGACTTGCAGCTACCAGGTCCTTCACAGAATTTCTCAACTGGACAACAAGAAGGAAAATATCTGGAACTCAATTCTGAATGACAAGTTTACATATGGAACATGGCCTTGGGATACAGGTTTATACTTACGACCTTTTTTAAGGTGAATTACAGCAGCTGCTGTGGCTTTACTTAAACCATCTGCCGGCACACTGCTAACCAGAGCACAGAAATCTCTATGGTGACTTTCAGACCACATGGCGAGGCGTGTAATTGTCAGGAGCCATGAAAACCCCCCTGCCCGCTCCCTGGGTCACCCGGACTCAGGCTCCAGGCCACCATCTCCCAGGGCAGAAGCACACATGTGTGTGTGTCTGTGAGCAGGATTCAGCTAAGGCTGCAGCAGCAGAAGCCTGCCTGGGGTGATGCACAGAGACCACCACAGACTGCTCAAGCAGCAGACACTTCACCAGGCCACAGGTACCTGACACCAGGCAGCTCCTCGAGGGTTCAACTGGTGGATGCGGCGCGGTGGAATGCAGGGCTCTAACCAACTCCCTGGCCCCAGTGTCTTCTAAGCCCCCTTCTAAGCTCTCCCTTTTACTGGCATGCATGTGCCCATCCTACAGCCCTGAGCAGTCAGGAAGGTGACTCCATTATCCTTGCGAGCAAAGGTCATCAGTGAGGCAAAGCAGCTTTCCCCAGTTGCTAGAGCACATGGAGACCAAACAGCCTCTGCCGCCCAGGATCCTCAGTCCCTAGGTGGTCCCTGCGTTTCCACGGGGTGCATGGTGCTGTGTCTGCCTCTCTGTCCCTGCAATGTCTGTCTCACAAACACCCACATCCTCCTGCTCAGAGACCCCACCGCAGTGTGCCATCTTCCTTTCTTCCTAGTATCTTACAGGATGGGAGTTAAAGTTTCTGGGCCCATCAGGTCTCAGTTTACAATTTATAGCTCTTGAAGAATAAGAAGAGGCAAAGCCCCCTCCAGTGGGGCTGGTCACACTTCCTCACCTGAAGTCAGGCAATGAGCTGAGAAGTCACCAGTCCCTTCCTGACACAGACCTATAATGCACAGGACAGGATGCACTGGACAGGAGGCGAGTGCTGCTGTCTCACCTGCTGCTCCCGCCCCTCCCTCCTGCCCCTTCCCTAGAGTGCCTTCCCTCCCTCAGCCCCCTCTCAAGAGGGCTCTGTTCCTTCTGGCTCTGCCTCGCCAGGCCCCACCTGGCAAAGACTCCACTGGGATGCTCTCAGTGCAGCAGGAGCAATACCAAATGAGAACCCTCTACCAAAAAGTTCAGGGTCTTGCCAGAGTCCCTGGATAACTTCTACCCTTGGCCCTGCCTGACGGGGCTGGGGCCACTGTCTTCCCCAGCAACATGGTGCGGGGCTGAGCAGGTGGCCTACAAAGGGTCACCTTCCCTCTCTCAGGTAACAAAGCACTCACAGTCTAGACTGTACTGCTTATAATTCTTCGCCTAGAGCAACCCCAGTTGCCAGTAATTTAACATTTTAGAAGAAACTACTTTAAGAGGTAGCAAAATTACAAACTGGGCAGGAACACATGCCCCTGTGTATGGAACTGAGGTCCTCTCCACTGGGCCACACTGGAATGGACCCTGGCACTTCCTGGAGCCTCCATCTGCCAGTCCCCACCCCAGTCTGGGAGACTTGTCCAGAGGATGTGGGTCGCACGTGAATCATGTGTGCTCTGCGGTGGCCTCTTTAGCGCTTAACTGCGCCCTTACACCCTGCATGCACAAGAACCCGAGGCTGGTTTCCTGAATGGCCCTGATTCAAGACAACACAGGACACTCCAAAGGGTTCCCCTGATGTGATATACTAAAGTCATATTATAGAGTGAGGACAGGTGGTTCTTAAACGCTATGGATACACAAAGACTGAAAAAGGAACTTAAGCTTAGCTCAAAGCAGGCTCCAAGTTGGAGATACAAAGGCAGTACTGGCTTGCAGGAACTGCTAATTGCTAATTGGCTATGAATATGGATGGGCCAGGATCACCTCCACACTGAGGAGGCACTCAATAGACTGCCAGATAGCTGGGGTTTTACAACATTATCAGTATTTACAAATGCATGAACAAGTTATTCAGCAGGGTTCTTATGTTCAGAGAATTAATTTCAGATGGCTTTATTGCAAAATTAGCATTCATTCCAGCCTCCTGCTAAGAAACCCCTGATCTCTACAGTGGGGTAGGGGGTGGGGGTGGGGTCAAGTGATCCCATGGCACAGGGCCTGGCCTCAGGACAGTCCCATGCCAAGCCCTTTTGCTCCCATGAACTCTGCATGGATATGGAGGTGGGGAGGGGCCAGGGCTGGGGTTGGCTTATCCGTCTTGGCTCGGTGGCCTCGGGCCTCCTCCACTGCCCAAAGCTCTCTGGAAGAAAGGGGTGTTTTACTCTGTCTTTGGCAAGGGCTGGTCATTATCTTACCCATCACCTAGGATAGCCCAATTTCACAGATGAGAAAACGAGCAGAAGCGAGGGGAGTGGCCATTTGCCATTTGCTCTTTCTCCTGTCTGCCTTCCCTGACCTGGACCCCGGCCTGGAGGTGGCCTGCCTTTGTAGGGGCCCGTGCTACTTCTGAGCCAGACCCTGAGCACAGTCCCTGGGCCAAGAGCCCTGACTCCTGCCTGGCCAGGAAGGAAGCCGTGCTGTTCAGGAGTCCCATTTGGTCCCATTGCCAGGATGTCGCTCCTCATATCTCTTCTTCCAGAAGTGGGCTTATGCCGACAGTCCCCAGTCTGTAAATAGTGAATTCTGACTTCTGATGAAGAGAGACTCAGGGTTCTCAAGAAGCCACCTTGCTCCAAGAGCTATATGCAAAAGGAGTGAGTGGAAAGCCCCTCAGAACCCTACAATTCAAGATTTGCACTGTGGAACTGGAAGCTTCTGGTACCATCACAGGCTTTCCAGACATCCTGGACCACCACCCCCTTCCTAAAGCTTGCCTGGTGGCAGAGCAGGGTGCTGCCCCGAGTCCCCACTTTTCGCCTATGCTTTTGTTTTCATGGTGTCATCAGGGCAGCTTCTGTGCCTGGGTCTTCTCATAAAAAGAACAGGAAAAAAATAGCATCACCGGGGCCAAGTACGGTGGCTCACACTTGTAATCCCAGCATTTTGGGAGGCCTAGTGGGGCAGATCACCTAAGGCCAGGGGTTTGAGACCAGCCTGGCCAACATGGTAAAACCCTGTCTCTACTAAAAATACAAAAATTAGCTGGGCGTGGTGGCGTGCAGTTATAGTCCCAGCTATTTGGCAGGCTGAGGTATGCGAATTGCTTGAACCCGGGAGGTGGAGGTTACAGTGAGCCAAGTTCACGCCACTGCACTCCAGCCTAGGCAAAAGAGTGAGACCTTGTCTCAAAAAAAACCACAAAAAACAAAAAAAAGCATAGCTCACACCCCTACTCATGAGAGCTTCCCTGCAGCAGGCAGGACACAAGGGGCCACACACTCTCCCTACAAAGGGTTTCATAACCACATTTACAGATAAGACGACTCACAGGAAACAGGCCAACTCAGACCATGGTGCACAAATAACAACAGTGGCCAACAGCACTAACAGGGCGTGAAGCCAGAATAGGGACAGGTGAGCCCTGAGCCCCAGGTCCACTCCATTTCCTAAACATCCTCTTCAAGCCTGGAATGGTATACCTGCTAGATTGAATATCTGGAGTTGGGACAGCAGGGTCTTATTATTTCTGGGCTAGTCTCTTGGAGAAAACACCTAATCAGAGCTACTAAGGTGGTGGGTGGGTGGGTGGGGAGGCTAGATAATTATGCAATATGTGGACCATGGTGGGGTGTGATAAACATGGAGAGAATGGATTCAGGCCTGTCAAGGGTCATGGGTGAGAGGTCAGAAGAAACCTCAGATGGAAATTTGGGAACTGCAAATGCCCAACTCAAAATGTCAATGCAAAGGGAAAGGAAAGGCGCCACTAAGTAATGTAAGCACAAGGTAAGAAATTCAAGGAAGGCGCCTCCCCTGTGCAGCCCTGTGCCAGCATTCCCAGTGGCGCACTTACCTCATTACCAAGGGACCCCGCAGACTCAGGTCTGCTGGGGCCTGAGATGCACCATGTGTCAGTGACCTAGAAGAAACTGCAAAAGGGAATAGGCCACAGGAGAAGGCTGCTCTTGGAAATTGGTGTGGGCAGTTTTGTGCCAGCAGGGGTCTGAAGAGCTGATCCATCTACGCCTGTGACTCTGTGCCCACCTCTACTTCCACTGTTCTTGGGGTCAACATTAGTAAGCTGAACACCTCCCACAATCTTCAAACCCAGATACAGTTTTATTTATGCAAATGCAACACCCCCATTCTAATTCTAAACACATCATCATGCCAGGTGACTTCATCTCACCCAACAGGAACAGTAACAACACTGGGCTAACTCTGAGGGGATCCTGCTGCAACCTACTCCCCTCCCACACCTTATCCCCACAGCCCAGTAGCTTGGAAGTGGAAACCTGTACCTCTCACCTGACTACCCCACAAGGCCAGTGGAGTCTAGGGGGTGAATCCCCACCCCCACCCCAGGGCACTTACTTCAGCATGTCCTTGTCCTTGTTGAGGTGCTGGAAGAAAGAGGGCTCGCAGATGAGCTGGCTCTCCTGGCACACCTGCTTGCAGGACTGCCCGGGCTCAGCAAGCTTGACCTGCAGGGCACTGAGGGGTGGCCACATCACTTGCCCATGGCAGAAGTCCTAGAACGACAATGAAGCCATCAGCCACAGCGCCAAGGATACAGCTGGGGATCTCCAGCTCTGCCAACCATCCTGGCAATGGGAGGCGGCACACTGGGAGAGTACAGGGACGGGGAAGAGGTGGGAGCCACACGGATGGGCTGGATTGGGGCTCAGCTGGAATATGCCTTCAGGCCAGGTCTTGACCTCCCTAACCACCAGCTTACTCAACCTCAAGATGGAGACCAACAGCGGTGCCTTCCACAAAGGGATCCAGGATGAGAGGTCATACTTGTGACGAGCTTGGCACCACGCCTGCCCATGAAGGGTGGCTATTCTCAATCATCACCATCGACACTTTGCAGCCAGGCTATTTAGAGCCTCTGCTCTTCAAGGCCCATCTTCAGACAAGCCTCCACCAGCTGGTCTGTTCCCTTCTCTGATTCCAAAGGCACTGTGTCTACCCTATCTTGGCAGTTACCTAATATGACACTGTTTCATGAGCGCTACTTTTATCTCAATGGCAAGGTTCTGACGCTCTGAGGTGAAGATCACGCCAAGGAAGACTGCAGACACTTCTGATACCACCTCATATGGTGCTATGTCCTCGGTAGGGACTTAGTGCTGGTTGGTTGAAAACAAGTACAGTTAAGTCCTCACTTAGTGTTGTGAATAGTCTCTCAGAAACTGCAATGTTAAGTGAAATGACAATATAAAGAAACCAATTTTACAACAGGCTAATTGATATTAGCAAGAGTTAAGTTTCTATGGCACATTTCTTGTCAAAAAACATCACCAAACTTCTAAAGACCCAAAACACTTCTAATATTAAACGTTGAAACAAATGTGAGCTATGCATACATTTAAGACAGACAAATTTAAGATAAATTATTTACTCAATTTTTGGTGCATCAGTGAGTAACAGCAGTTGTAGTGGTGGTGGGTTCAATCGAGTAATACACATTCACGAAGTGAAAATCGTAAGGCGTGCCTCCTCCCACCTCGTAATTCACTATCAATCAATCACTAACACGGCACCGCAATCAGGCCTGCCTCCACCAGCTGGTCTGTTCCCTTCTCTCTGATTTCTTGCATGTGTGTGATTATCGTAGACTTTATGAAGCTTTTATTGTACAATAATTTGTATCGATTCATTTGTTTTCGAACTCTCTTATTCCAGCTCAGGGTCGAGGGTGGCTGGAGCCTATACCAGCAGCTCAGGGTGCCAGGCGGGAAGCAGCCCTGGACGGGACACGGTTCCATCTCAGGGTGCATTCACATACACCCCCACTCACTCATGCTGGGACCATGTAGACACGCCAGTTCACCTCAGGTGCCCAGCTGGGGGATGTCAGAGAAAATCAGAGTCCTTGAAGAACACCCATGAAGACACAGGAGAATGGGCCAACTCCACACAGACAGTGGGCCCGGCCAGGAATCAACTTTCTTCAATCGCAACATTAGAGCAAAATGACATTATCTGAAGATCTTCTGTACAACATTTCATATATTCAAGAACTGGAGAAATAGTCTAAGTAGCATATGATAGGATGAGCAGGAATATGGCACCCCCTCCCAGGAACATGTGTTAAGTGCTCCGAGTTGGGCAGAGCCAGTTGACCCTGGGATCTAGAGGGAGCAGAGGAAACCAGCAGGTCTAAGGAGGACTCGGGGGTTAGGAGAGGGTTGGAGGACTGCCCCTGAGAAGTAACATGGAGTATCAGCACCAGGAGTGGTGAGGACATGTACTTTTCAATGTGTGTCCTTCTGGAGTATCCTACTTTTTTCTCACATTTCCTTTCCAGATCTGTGTGGAGGAGTTGGTCACTAATCTCAGGGCCCAGGGCTCCTAGCACTGGTGCAGGCTGAGGAAATGTTTCTGCCCCTCCCTTGTCTGTCATGTGGAATGCCACCACAGGGATATGAGGGTCTCATGCTACGAGGCGGGTCCCTTGGCATGGAGGTGGGTGTAGCACCAGAACAGAGGCTGGCCCAGAGCTGCATCCAGAGGGCATACTGTTGCCATTTTTTTTAACCTTGTGCTTGTATATATACTTTTTTGAGACAGAGTCTTGTGCTGTCACCCAGGCTGGAGTACAGTGGCACAATCTTGGTTTCCTGCCACCTCCGCCTCCTGGGTTCACGCAATTCTCCTGCCTCAGCTTCTCGAGTAGCTGGAACTACAGGTGTGTGCCACCACACCCAGCTAATTTTTGTACTTTTAGTAGAGACGAGGTTTTGCCTTGTTGGCCAGGCTGGTCTTGAACTCCTGACCTCAGGTGATCTGCCCACCTTGACCTCCCAAAGTGCTGGGATTACAGGTGTGAGCCACCATGCCCGGCCTTGTGTTACTTTTAATGAGCCAAAAGACAGTAAGAAAGAACAAAGCAAAACCCACCCAAGGCTCTGTGGGCAGCTGGCCTTGTGAGCACATCCTGCCTCTTGCTTTTACCAGCTATGTAACCTTTGAGCCTTGAAGAGCAGAGGCTCTAAATAGTCTGGTTGCAAATTGTCGATGGTGATGATTGAGAATAGCCACCTATTTGGGCAAAATACCTAACAGTCTGAAGACTTACTTTCCTCATCAGAAACTAAGATGATGATACTGATGATTTCTTAGGGTTATTGCTTCTTCCTATCTCCTTGAAGGAGGAAATGCTGAGAAAGGCATTGCCAGCTGAGAAAGGCAACTGTAGGTTACTACCGGGTTACTTGGTGCTAGCTTCTCTTATAGCCTCCTGAAATCAAGGATCCTGATTCCAACAAGGCAGGCAAACCCACTGCTGCCCTCCACTCATGTGTTCCTATGATAAGCGGACTCGACTACTCCAACCTGAGTGAGTTATGGTGGTTAATGAGCAAAATGCTTCACCAAAGAGTTGGCAGGAAACCTAGAACTTGGATTCCTATCAGCTGCAAACAAAATTCCAGGAAGGTCTAATAAATCAGAGATGAAAAGAAACACATTGGATTATTGAGGGATATTAGGATGCAGTTTACTCTTCTGAAAATGATGCACAGTGGGTGAATGGGTAAGCAGAGTGTTCCAGGACCCATATAGCCATGGGCACCACCAGAGACAGACAACTGGACAGGAAGGCCCTCAAATGACTCCTTCTATTATTCATGGTGATTTTGAGCACAATCCAGGCCCCTGTTAAGCCTGGATTGTGGCAAGATAACTTGAGTCTGAATGCTGCTACTAAGGCTGACAGCATGACTGCACAGACCTGTGGGACCCTGAATGGGGACACAGTGATCACTGGTGGCTGTTGCTTTCTTAGGTGACAGGAAACCTACTGGCTGGCCTTTGACATTCTGCCCATCCCATCGGGACAGTTGTCATCAGACAGGAAGAATGAAAGCACACAGTGATCAATGGAGTTACTGATGATCAGAGCTGAGTGAAGACATGGGCATTTGGAAAAGGTAAAGTGTTTTTGGGTTGTTTTTCTGGTTGGCTAATGCAAGCAACCTTGTTTATATAGTTTGAATATCCCTTATCTGAAATGCTTAGGATGAGAAGTGTTTGGATTTTTTCAGATTTTGGAATATTTACATATAATAAGCTATCTTTGGGATAAGAGTCAAATCTCAACATAAAATTCATTTATGTTTCATATATATCTTAAACGTGGAGGCTAAAGGTAATTTTATACAATATTTTAAATACATTTGTGCATTAAACAAAGTTCAAGTACTATTATGTGTGAAATTTTCCATGGTAGTGTCATGTTGGTACTCAAAAAGTTTCAGACCTTGGAGCATTTTGGATTTTCAGATTAGGGATACTCAATCTGTAATTCTTTTTTTTTGAGACGGAGTCTCGCTGTGTCGCCCAGGCTGGAGTACAGTGGCATGATCTTTGTTCACTGCAACGTCCCTCTCCCAGGTTCAAGCAATTCTCCTGCCTCAGTCTCCTGAGTACCTGGGATTACAGGTGCATGCCATCACACCCAGCTAATTTTTGTATTTTTAGTAAAGACAGGGTTTTGCCATGTTGGCCAGGCTGATCTTGAACTCCTAGCCTCAGGGGATTCACTTGCCTCGGCCTCCCGAAGTGCTGGGATTACAGGTATGAGCCACCATGCCAGCCCGCTCAACCTGTAATTCTTTAGGAGCAGTTGGATAACTTCTGCAGCCTTTACATTTTATAATACAGAGACTTTTAAATCCACATACACCAAGTCATGCGACTGAACAGAAAGAAGCCAAGTGGGACTGTTTCTCTCTCTGCGTCTTGGATTTGGCTTGACCCAGTCCTGGATTAGGGTGGGGAAATGAAGATCCACGAAGGCTAAAAGCTCCTGTTTAGGCTTATGAATCATGACTTGTAAGAAAACTGTGGAACATCTCTACTTACATGACACCTACAAACAGAGCTGAGGGCAGTATCTCTGTACCTGTTGAGTTTGGAGATTCTTTAGAAACTTGGCTCCTTATTCATGCTCAGCCTCATGGCGTACAGGAAGCAGCACAAGGGTTAACACTGAAGCTAGAGGCCAGGCGCAGTGGCTCATGCCTGTAATCCCAGGACTTTGGGAGGCCGAGGTGGGCGGATCACCTGAGCTCAGGATTTTGAGACCAGCCTGGTCAACATGGTAAAACTCCATCTCTACTAAAACTAGAAAGAAATTGGCCAAGTGTGGTGGTGCGTGCCTGTCATCCCAGCTACTCAGAAGGTTAAGACAGGAGAATTGCTTGAACCCAGGAGGCAGAGATTTCAGTGAGCAGAGGTCGCACCACTGCACTCCAGCCTGGGCAACAGAGCAAGACTCCATGTCAAAAAAACAAAACAAAATGCTGAAGCTAGGGCAAAGAGTCTTCCTTTGTTTGACAAGGAGGAAGTGACGTGGTGAAGGAATGTGTTTCAAGTCAGAAGGAGCAGATTGGAAGCCTTACCTCACCACAGTGGTGCTTTGGGCGTGTTACCTGGTCTGGTCTCATCTACTGCTAGTCTGCAGAGTGAGGCTAACAGATAGTAAGAAGTGGAGCTGAGCAGAATGCAGCAAATGGCAGGTGCTCCACAAATGCTCCTTTTCCTCCTGTTAGCCCTTCTTAGAAGAGCTGCCTATGCCCCGTAAAGCTTCCAAGGTATGGCATTGGAGACATCTGCAGAACCTAGGGCAGCCCTAGATGAATGGACATCTTGCACCCTGGTCCCAGCAGGGAAGGATGGCACTGCAAGGCCCAAACCATGGCAAATGCCCTTAAAGCTGCACTGCAGGACTGATATGCCCTATTTGTTCATTTCTTTGTAAACTACAGCAGCCTCCCCTCTCAAGGTCCCCCTCAACAGGTGTGCTCAGTTCAATCCTGCACATGAACACTGGAGCTCCGGGAACCCTTTCTGGTGCTCCCCAGGAGCATGGACTAGCATCCTCTCAGCAGTCTGTTTTCGGGGTCAACAGAATCAGGAATAGTAAAAATAGCAGCAGGACCTTCTCAAAGCTTGGTGCCACCTGGAAAGTCTAAAGGTGATCACATTGAACAGAGGGAGGCCTGAAGGTGGCAGGAGAAAACTGGGGATCTGGGTTAGGATTCTGGCTCCCAGCTGTGGGACTTCATAGATGTCTCTTCAGCTCTGCCTGCTCTTGCACATAAAATGAGGATGATGCCATCTGTCCTTCACTCCTTATCTAATTCCTGTGAGAAAAAAATGAGGTGACTGATAAGAAAGAACTTTGTGATGTTAACGTTCCAAGGTTGACCATTCTTTGCTGCAAGGGTCTGGAGGTGAAAGTTGAGTTGGCTGATTACATATGATAATTCACCTACATCCACAAGAGCCACCTTTTGGCCCAGCTGCTTTTAGGGCACAATTGAAATGGAAGCCCCTGTCATAGCCTCTTCCCTCCCATAAGTGCCAGTCCCATTGGGTGCTCAGAGAAGGCTAGGCATCCTCTGTTTCATTCAACTGAAGCACAGGCTAATAAGACAGTGCCAACTTGCCTTATCTCTTTACCATAAGCACTCATTCCTTCATTCACTGAACAAATACTTGCTACTAGGCAGAAAAGCATAAGGGCTCAGAGCTCAGACTGCCTGGTGGACTCTTAATTCCTCCGTTTATTAACCATAATGTGTAAAGTGCTCAGAAAAGCACCTGACACAAAAACACCATCTGCATGTTGGCTGTCACCATGACTACATGCAATCTAGTGCCTGGAGTGCAGGGGAGGGGATGATGAACCAGAGGAACCACAAAACGCTGCCTTCATAGGGCTTGCATTCAGTGAGGGAGACAGAAAAACAACAGATAAGTCAATACATGTAGTACATTAAAAGGTGGTAAGTACTCGAGAAAATAATGAAGTGAGACTATTGGCAGAGATGATGTCCTGATAAGGCATCACTGAAGTGGTGGCAGCTGGGAAAAGACACGAGGAAGTAAAGGAGTGAGCCACGCAAGCATCTGGGAGGAACTTTCTAGGCAGAGGAACATCTAGATCAGAGGATCTGACGAGGGAGTACATTCCAGGGGCAGCAGGCACTCCCGGGTACCTTGGCAGAGTGTATTATGGGTCGGAAGTGATGGGGTTCAGGAGGGCCCTGGGAGTCAGAACTTTTCCTTGAAGTAAGATGGAAGATACTGGAGATTTCTGGGAAGATGGGTGATGGGATTTGCATGTTGGGAACAGACTGCAGGAGCAAAGCAGAAGCAGAGAGACAGGAAGCTGCCTCAATAGCACAGGAGAAAGATACGGGACTGAGACCCTGAGACAGGGCACCTCTATTTAACAAATCCCCTGAAACACTCATGTAAGCTGGCTTTGAAGGTTTCCTCATTCAGTATTTTACAAATGGCTATTAAAGTCTCCCACTGGGTGTTGGAAATACAAACATGAAGGAGACACAGTTCCTGGACTCAGAGGTTCAGTGTGCAGTCTAGTAAGAGAGGCCAAGGCTAAAAAATTACAGAACAGTACAAAACAAATGCCCAAATAGGTTGCGCAGGCCACTTGCAGAAAGGAAAAGATTAACACTAGGGAAGAGGAAAGTGGTGGTAGCAGTCAGAGAAGGCTTCCAGGAGATAAGGGAAGGCCATCTGCATTTTGTAGGCTGCATAGAAGTTAGTAGCTTACCTCTAACATGGCGCTTTGCAGATAGTTGGTGCTGGGAACAGACTGCAGGAGCTGTTCAACTAAACCGAATGTTTTTTGCATCCTGAGGCTTTGACAGCAGCAGCAGTAGAAAAGGAAACTATTCTAACTCAACGAGCTCCTATGCAGGCAGATGAGATATAAACAGTAATTTCCAATCTGGTTAACAAGCCCGCTAAGAACACAGAACATCTGCATTCTTCCCTAACAATTATTTCAACCAATCACCAAATTTCTCTAAATGTGCTTGACTATCCTGAAATTTCCATGCAGTAGCCATAAACCAACGAAAAGTCTAATAACCAACCAATTTATGAGACAAATGAACACAACCAACCATGAAGAGGAGGTAAGAGCACTGCCTTCGTAAAGAAGGCTAACTAGCAGCCTGGGGAAAACACCCTAAAAATACAGAAGGGGCCAGAGAAGGGGAAGAGAATGCTCCCTGGGAGAAGCGCTAGGTAGAGGGGCTGCTTGTTTGTGCCCTCTTGGTTTGCTGGGCCAGGGGAAGGGTCACTTGTTCAGAGCAAAGCAGAGGAGTGGTAACAGAAGGGCCAGTCAGAGAGGGCTGAGTGGTGTGTGAAAGGGGTCCAGAAACCCCCCACCCCACCCACTGCAGCCATCTCTTTCACAGAGTTACTAATAAGCCCGTGAGAGATTCAGTGCAAGTGGATTTTGGTGGGAACCTACATTGTCTGCAACCAAGAACACAGGTTCACATATAAATGTCTGCAGGCAGGATCTAGAGGAAGAAAAACCAGAAATTGGCAAAAAAAAAAAAAAAAAAGTTGGTAGGACAGGTAGGACCATGAAAATGGGGTCTGGGCCCCGTTCGGTTGGCTATTTGAGGGATAAGGCACGTATTGGTTATCTGTGTGATAGCTGAGAAATCCAGGGCCTGGCACAGGAAGTGTTCCATTAATATTGAGTAACTGACTGGATGAGCACACCTCAGGTGCCAGGCCGAAACTGACCATTCTTGGCGTGTGCTTTCCTGTAAAACAAAGTGAACTGTGTCCACACATGGCCCCAGAGGTTGTTTCCCAGAAGTGAGTGTGAATTTTTATTTCCACAAAAGAAACAGTGATGGTGCCTGTAAAACGGAGCAGCAGGCAGCAATCTCCATGAATTATCTCTACACATGCAATTCCCACTGAGCAACAAGCTCACCTTTGAAGAGCCAAAACAGAAATCTACCTTATTCACACACTTCTAGGGGTCTACCCAGGAGAAGTGAAAACAGGTCCACACACAGATTGCATGTGAATGTTCACAACAGCACCTACCACATTAGTCAAAATGTAGACATAACCCCAAAGCCCATCAACTGGTGAATGGATAAACAAATTGTAGTATTAATCTATCCATTCATGGAATACTATTCAGCAATAAAATCAGTTCTGACACATTTAACAACATGGGTGAACCCCCAAAACATTATGCTAAGTGAAAGACACCAGAAATCTCCAGAAAAGGCTCATCTAAAAAGGCAGGAAACAGATCAGTGGTTTCCTAGGGCTGGGGTGGGAGCAAGGATTGATTGCTAACAGGGACAAATGAGTTTTTTGGGGTGATGAAAATGCTGCTAAACTAGAGTGTGGTGGTAGTTGTGTAACACTAACAATTTGCTAAAAAAAAAATCATTGAATTGCATCCTTATATGCAGTGAACTTTATGGTCTGTACATTATACCTCAGTGAGCCAGTTTGAAAAACACACTTTAGTTGGTTGCTGGGCTCCTGCGGCAACTCGTAGCGAAGGCTTTGAGAGCACCCACATGGGCCAGACATTGTTCTTAGTGCTAAATATTATCAAACTACCCTTTCTTCCACCAGCCTGATGGGTAGGTTGCATTATCCCCTTTTCTCAGAAGAGGAAAGAGCACAGAGATGTTAAGTAACTTGCCCAAGGTCAGAAACACAGTGGCAAGCAGAGCTAAGATGTGAACCCAGGCAGTCAGCTGCTAGGGTTCAGTGCTTAATCATTACCTGCCTAGTCTCTCTGGGTGCAGGAATGGCTGGGTAAACAAAAGCTATTGATTTCTCAAGAGTAAACATTCCTCAAGCTAGTACCAACCTTCTTCCCTTTTCAATTTCTCCCTCTTTCCTTGCAATCTCTCACCTCTACCATTTCTCCCACCCTTGGACTATTCAGATTCATAACAACACCTACAACACTTGCATCTACAACACTACAATCCTTGCATCCACAACACTCCATAGTGGGCTTATTTTGGGCTCTGATGAACACACATCCTAGGACCTTCAGCTGATTCCACAGCCAGTCTTGGAGTTAACTCTTTTTTTACCCTCCATCTCTCTAGAATGCTTTTCCCATGAATCACATAGCTCTTTACCAATTAACAAGATTGTGACCATCCTATACATTTACAGTGTCTTTACAGGAAATAGAAAATAGAATTCAAGAGCATATGTATGGTTTTAATAAATTAATCTGAAATTGCCATTCCTTCAAAAAAGTCCTGCTATACTCTCTGACCTGAGGCTAATACAAAAGACTTTCCCAAGAAATGCGTAACGAAAACCTTAACAAGCCCAGAGATACTCGAGAGAGGGAACAATGGTGCTTGATCTTAGATTACAAAGAATTTCCCCCTGCTAGAGAGCATCTCTCTGAGAAAGCTGATTTAAAAGAGCATGCACTCTGAACCAACATTTTTAATACAGTAAAGGAAGTGGGGACATTAAGAGAAAAGAGCAAGTGGTTTTCCTGGATCCAGGAGTCTTTCTCATTGGGTGCCTGCAGACAGGGAGGGCTGGGAATGAGGTGGGTTTCCTGCTGGCAACTGCTCAACTGCACACTGAAGCCCGCAGTGCCCTCGATTGCTGTCTGTTGGCTCCCTCTGGTTCCCACTGCCTTGGCTGAGCGTGACGAACAACCCTGAAAGGTTTCTGGAGTAAAAGCTTCTGTGTTCTCCTTGCAGATCACATGGAGAACTCTGAAGGCAGATATCAGCCTAATTAGGGCTGCAGGGCTCCTACCATTCAAGGGATGGGAAGGGCCTCCTAGGAGCTGCAGGCTTTCTTGTTCATACCAGGAAAACTTCCTCTCCATCCTCGCTGCCCTTTGAAGATACTCGTCTAGTTGCAAAAAATAATGAATACTCCAACCTATAAAACACTGGGGTCTGGAGCTAAAAGAGGTAGAAGACTCAATCTGTGAACCAATGGGATCTTGGCTTCCTATCTTCCTTCTGGCATCAGGGGAACATTCTGGGTTTCACAGAATCTCTGAGATAAACTCAAAATAGGCCCCCTTTATTGCTCATTTAGGAGCATTTGGAGAATGTTTAATAAGAAATGCCACTAAAACAAGATTCCTGGAATGATTTTTCTAAGCACCAATCTGATAGTTCCACTGTCCCTTAGTCTGCAACAAAGCCTTTCTTTAGCTTCCTATTATCCCAGAATCAAACTGGAATTCTTCAGCCGAGCCTCAGCATCTTTCACATTCTGCAATCTCCTCCTCCAGCCTGGTCTCTTACCTCATCCCGCTCTTCAGTCAAGTGCCTATCATTCCCCATGACATTTTCCCCACATCTCCAGGCCTTTATATCTGGACTTGTCCAGCCTTCCGTCTGTGCTACCAGTTTGCCTTCAGGACTCACCTCCTGCAAGATGCCTTTGGATACACTCTACCATTTCTCCCCCATCCTCCCTCTGCAGGCTGGGCCATATGATCCCAAAGCATCCTGTTACTTCACTATTACCAGGCTGAACCTACAGCAGTGGCACTTATTGCCTGTGGACTTGGCTGCCTTCTCCATGAAACTTGCAGCTACTTGAGGGCAGGGATGGGGACTTGGAGATATTCTCCCCCCCAACTGACTGCACAGCCCATGGCATGCTCCAGCTGACAAATATTCAGAGTAGAGGAATGAATCAACAACAGCAGGCAAAAAAGGAACCTCTGGATTTCTGTGAACCGCAGATCTCTGCAGAAAGGCCTATATGGTGGGGGTGGGGGGTGTGCAGTTTCATTAGCATGCTTTCCAGCAAACAATTTTGGTAACATGTATTACACAAATCATGAAGTCCAGGATGAGCTTCCTGGTTCCTGACACACAGGAATAAAAAGCACACCCTCCCTCCCTTCCTCCTTCCTTCCTTATTTCTGTCACCTGGAAGTTACTGTGCACTGACCATGTGTCCAGCAGGTTTCTAGGGATACAGAGGTGAAGCCAGGTGGAGCCTCTGCATTATGGAGCATTTAGCAAGGTCTATTTGGGGAACAGGACCTTCCTGTTTGAAAGGAAACCCAGCAAGACTTACAGAGGACCTGATAACGTTTAAAGACCGGCTGGGATTCCTGAGCCTCAGGGGAGAAATAAAAGCCTTCAAATAAACCTGATCAGGAGTCATTTATGCCTGGCGGTTGGGTAACTATTTTCCCTAAGAGGAAGTGGAGACAGGCAAAGAGGGTTTCAGCAGAAGCTGCAGGGATCTTAGTATGATCTCAAGAGAGCCGCCAAGATGGCGGCAAGAGCTGTGATGTCTTAAGACCCACAATTGAAGGAGGCCCTGCAACTCCTCTCTGCAGCTGCAGGAAGGGTGAGCAGCCCTTGACGACGTAGGAAGATGGGAAGCAAAGCTCTGGACACCTTCTGTCTCCTGAGGTCCTGGTAAGCACTGTTGGTGCAGAGTTGGCCTCACATCAAACCAGTATCAATTCTTGATTCCACAATCTGTAAGCCTGTAACTGTGAGTCTTGGTTTCCACCACCCAGATAATGGGGTTACTACTACCACCTCCTGGAATTACTGTGAGAATTAAATGATATATTAGATGTGTCAGGCACACGCTGGCACAAAATCTGTATGGATGTGGTTGCTAGAGTTGTGATGATACTATCATTCCGGTGTCATATAAAGGCTGAATAAGATAAAGATTCAAATGGTTTCTCGTGAAACCAGATAATTATATTAAAAAGTAGTGTATTACAATACAATATAGCATAATGTATTAAATAATCAACAGTACCAGTTTGCATTTATTGAGCGCTATGTATGTGCCAGGCTCTGTTCTAAGCACTTTGTACGTATTAGCTCATTCAATCCTCACATCAGCCCTATAAAGTAGGTCCTATTAGCATTATCTTTATTTTACAGACAAGGAAACTAAGGCATAGAGAGGCCAAGTAACATGCCCAAGTCATATAAACACATGGTGCCAGGAGTAAAACCCACATGGCCTGGCTGCAGGGCATGCCCTCTTGCTGCTAACAAAAGCTCAGAGTATCAGACACACCGCCCCAAAGTATATGACCACAGCTCCCAGCTCCAACGGCAGCACCCAGGGCTGCTGGCTGCTCGCCACAGTTTGTCTCCTCAAACCACCAACTCTTCCTTTGAAGCCCACCTTGGGCCTACTTAGATTTTCAATATACCATTTCTATTTTCAGCTTGCACCATCCTCATCCCCTATTGTGTAAAGATCCCTTGATTGCCTTAAAAATGCTTTATCCTTTAAGAAGAGCACCTTATTTCTGGAATCTAGTCAAAGAGTTCATATTCTCCTACCCACAGGGGTTCTGAGTCTGTCTATTTCTAGCTCTGTGTTGCTTTTGAAGTCCAAGGAATTAAAATGCTATAAAATGACAGCAACAGGCTCCTGGTCTTTACTTCAAGGAGCACATGCTGCAGTTTCCAAACTTTGTTGGGGAAGGTGGGACTCTTGGCACCCTCCTTGGCTTTGTCCTGCTTTTTATCTGTTTTATATACTTATAAGGTTTCATTTGACAAAGGGTCCTGCTTTCCTCTAAAAAGTCCTAACATTTAGAATTGCTGAACATGTTTTATTAAAATAATGCTTAGAAACAGCTGGTTTCAATTCTTGCCTTTCTTAAGGTGACAAATGAAGATGGGGCAGGACCAGAAAGCTGTCTGCCCCTTCCCCTCCCAAGTCTTCCTAACGGGTCTCAGAACCCACTCAGGGCACAGACCCTGAGGGTCAGGGGCATCTTCACAGTAATCATCCTATCTCTCTTGTTGTAAGGTTCCATTTCACCTTACATGTCATCAAGAACATACCTACTCCAAGGGAATACTGGTTCTCTTGGGTGACCATGACAGTGCTACTATTATCCAGCTCCTAGAGTCTCCCAAAGCAGGAAAATAGCCACAGAAACACAGTGAGCTCTTAACTGTTCTTGAGAGCCCTATGGGGTCACAGGAAGCAGTACACAGCAAAGACAGACTGACTTCTGATAAGCCTTACCTGTTTTTCAATGAAAGCATTGATTCTCTGTAGCATCCCCTCGCATGTAAACTCATATGGCATGTATGGCTCAATCTGTGGAAACAGAACATGATACCATGAAGGAGAAGGACAGAGAACATGGAGCACCTCCCCAGTCCTCCGACTCACTCAATATATGGGTGCTAACACCAGGAGGCGGCCTCATGAGGGTTGACTGTGGACTTGCAAGTCGTGATCTCACGCTGATCCTTACTAGGTGTGGGACTCTGAGCAAACGACTTGCCATCTCTAAGTCTCAGGTTCCTCATATGTAAAAGGGTGATATGAAAAACTCACCTCTTTTAAGCTGCAAAGATTATCTGGGAGAAAAAGGGTGCTTAATTTAGTGACTAGCACCTAGTGGGCATTCAACAAAAGATGGAAGTTATCACTTGCTAGCAGGTAAGTTCCACAGGGCAGAGTCCATGCTGTTGGGTCATCTTTACATTCTAGTGGTGAGCATAGTGTGGCACATGTAGGAAATTAGCAAACATCTGTTGAATGAATGCATGGTCACTGCTCTAAGGCAACAATGAGCAGGTGAAGGATCTATGACAGTGACAAAAGCATTGGTCTGTGTTTGTAGGTGAGGTTAGCCTGTACCCAAAGAGCTCAGGGTGCAAAAATAAAGCAATACAGTGTCACAAGGAGTTCAGCTAGGGGGTCCTGGGAGGCTAGAGGGTCAAAGCAGACTTCTACTCATGCTGGGCTTTTAAGGCAGGCTGTGAGTCTAGTAAGCCCAAACCAGGGAGGGCCAAGATGCTGAAGACATCCTTGGTGAACAAGTAGTGTGGTCTCTAACATGAAAGGACAGCAGGTAACTGCAGCTCAGTATTATGGTAACTGGTGAGACAAGGTGAAAAATTCACTGAATTTCCAGAAAAGCCTTGCGATTTCTATACTAAAGAGCCTCAATTTCATTTGAGGGGAGTAGGAAACTCTAGAGGATGCTTCACTAGGGTAGAGGAGGCAGTCTTATCAATATTGTGACATCCTAGAGAAGGGGAAGAAATGTGGGTTCGATCTCTGCTGCACAGTGTTTGCCAACACTATGAGGCCTGTGTTTTCAGGAGTATTACCGATCTAAAATGGAAATTTCATTTGGGAGAAAATCACCAGCAATATAGTCTATTATTGCTTCAGGAAGCTCAACAGCTCCTCTCAGCAATAGGGTAGACGGGGGCAGCGGGGCAGGGGGTGCACCTTCACCAGCTACCTCTAAAGTCTTTGCTGGAATCTACAGGGTGGAGAACTAGGCAAAACATCTATAGTTGAAGCTTGCTGAAAATGGGACAATGAACAGAAATAACATTCCTTAGTGGCAGCCAAGGAGTTGGTCTCAGGGCATCGTCTCCCCCTTTCTTGTGTGCCAAATCACACATTACATCGAAATCTTCAACAGTGATTTTCAGAAATTTTAATTGTCTTCAAATGCTGAACAAATGCACAAATGTGGGCCACAGTGGCCTACAGCTGTCTGAATAGAGCTAAAAGAGGCTGAGCCGTAAATACTGTAATATCATGCAGACTATTCTACAAGAACAAAGAGGCCACTCTATTCCTAAACAGTTCATCTCTGAAGATCTCAAAATACTCTGAAGAATTGACTTTCAAGTTCTCAGTTTGCTCCTTGTCAATTCAAGCGTTTGAACTTACTGTTCCCTCTCTAACCCAGACACAGCCCTTCACACAAAATGCACATTTTTTTCTTTTCTTTTAAAAGATGTTTAGTCAACCCAAGGGTGACTCCAGAAGCTTTCTATTGCTGGCCTAGAGATAAGTTTCCTCTCAAAGATTCATAGAAGGAACGATCTAAAACAAAGAACATGGCATATCTGGGTTCATTTATCAGTGTTAAAGTAGGATTTGTATGGTGAAATAAACATCTATGATCACCTTTCATGAGATGAACAGATTTAATTATGTTACGAAGCATGCCGAGTACCCAAGTGCCATTCCAACAACATTTCCAAAGGGAATCCATTAGAAAATGAAAGAAAGTTAATTCAAAGGGTTCAAAGCCAAAAACACAGAAAAATGGCTCTTCCTCTGTTCTCCTACCAACCGAGCCCACTTTAACCAAAGGGATGTTGACTCATTCATTGCTTTGGGGCCGTTCACTGTTTTAAAGGATATGAAGCAAACAATTTTCCTATACAAGAAAAGCAAAAGGGAGGGAGAGATGGAGGGACAGAGAGATGGAGAGATGGAGGGATGGAGGGATGGACGGACGGAAGGAAGTCGGTGAGTCAGAAGGTAGGTCTATATTGCTGGACCCTGTGGGGGAGGGCAGGCAGGGGCTTCTGCATTGGAAAGTTCTTCAGAGTCCTAGCAAGCCTCTGAAGTGAGAGCTGTTATGTGAATTGGGGGCTGGAAGAGTGGGCAGTTTTCTGCATAAAAGTTGTTTAGGAACAAGTGAAGGCCTCTTTGGGGGACAGAATGAAGGAGAATGCTAAATCACATCCAGTCACTGAGAAACCCAAGCTAGGCCAGCTGTGGAGAAGCAAGGAAGTATTCTTGGGCATCTTGCTTTGTTTAAAAAAAAAAAAAAAAAAAAGGACTGTTAATCATATGGCAAGGGCCACAGGAAGGATGCCTGCAGATTGCACTGTGAAGTTTCTGCTGACCTTGGAAACATTCCCTTATCTTCCCCTCCATTTTCTCTTCTTGACCTCCCTTCTTGTGTGATTTCCTGTCTCCACTAGTACCGACACCTTTCCAAGTCAGGGACAACTGCTACAGGCAACTGCTTTCAAAGATGAGCCTCCATGAGAAGCCCTCTATGGTCTGACCTGACAGATGTGGCTTGGCATCATTCAATACGAAATGGTCTTAGAAAGTACCAGGAGGCCAGAGTTTGACTCACGGCTCCTCTGCTTACTAACCATAGGATTTTGAGTAAGCAGAATCTGTAATTTCTCTTCACGATTTCCAGTGTACACTAGGTCATCTCATCACCCTGTTCAAAACTTCCCATCATACTTATAAAAAAAAATCCTGAACACTTAAAAACAAACATACACACAACAACAGAACCAACCACACATACACAAAAAAACAAATCCAAAAAAGAGAGAAAAAAACCCTGAACGTTTACCATGCCTTTTGAAAGGCCCCACACATATTCTGGTTCCTGAGGACCCTTTCATGATCTCCATTATTTCTGATGAGAACTTGGCTGTGTTAATACCATTATTCCTCTAAATATAATATATTTTTCTCTGGCTGCTTTCAGGGTTTTCTTCCTTATCTTTGCTTTTCAGCAGTTTGATTATAATGTATCTTGGTGTGTTTTTCTTTTCTGCTTCTACCTCAGCTTTTAAATGACTCCTCAAGAGTACAAGCATTAACTGAGTGTTGTGGATTGAATTGTGCCCCTTTAAAAGATAGATTCTAACCCCCAGCACCCGTGAATGTGATCTTATTTGGAAACAGGGTCTTTGCAGATGTAACCAAGTTAGATGAGGTCACACTGAATTAGGGTGGGCCCTAATCTTGTATAAAAGGAAAAGACAGAGACACACACAGGGAGAAGCTATAGGATAATGGAGGCAGAGATCAAACCTTTAATGCTGCAAGACAAGAAATGCCTAGGCCTACTAGAAGTTGAAAGAGGCAAGGGAGGATATCCAGCTGGAGACTTTGTGGGCAGGACGTGACCCTGCTGACATTTTTGACTTCAGACTTCTTGCTTCCAGAACAGAGAGAATAAATTTCTGCTGTTTTAAGCCACTCAGTTGCTTGCACTACTGTGTTACGGCAGCCCCAGGAAGCTTATACGCTAAGGGACTAGGAGAATCAAGAAAGAAGAACCTTCGCCCTTCCATAGGAATGACTCCGGTGGTGAAGCTTTAGGTGTGTGGCAGATATTTTGAGGCAGCCTATAGGAACCACACTCCATTTGGCACTTCTTTCATCAGCTTGGCCTCCTGAGGTCGGGGACTTCTACCCAAACTGCTGAGAATGGGATTGGGAATGTATGTGTCATCAATGGGAAGCTGACACCGAACAGACCACCTTGAAGCAGGCAGAGCACAGATAATGCATCAGAGTGCCCTCACTCCTCTGGAGATGTTCTGCATTAATTGAAATCAGCAGTTCAGTGGGCCACAAACTGATTATCCTGTTCTGTTTCCCAGAGGGGTAAGATGGCCTCCACATGGGCACGCTGACTATCCCACCCAGGATATATGCCTTTTCAGCCTTTTCCCTTTCAGTCACACTGTGCTTTGAACCCATGCCCTTCTGCGTCCACTTCTCAGTTTTACTTTGCAAATTACTCCTCATCCTGTAAGACTTAACTAAAAGGCTGTATTCTCCAGAAAGGCTTCCCCAACTTCCACTCCTGGAGCGTTTGCATGTTGCTTTGGCACTGAACATATTCAGCCTTGTATTATGCTTACTTGCAGACATCTATTCCTCTCTGCCATCTATCCATTGGGTAAATCCCTATGTGGGCACTGGTAATACAGAAATGAGACAGATGTATATCCTGACTTCATGTTGTTAATGGTGTAGTAGAAATTTAGACTATTGACAAAGATCATAATACTTAATACTGACTAACCACTATATAGTAGACACTGAACTTAAGCACTTTATATACATGATCTCATTTACTCCTCACAAGTAACCAATCAGATGGTGATGTTAGCCCTACGCTACACATGAAAGGAAGCTGCTAGGAAGTGGTAGAGCTAGAACTGAACCCACACTGTGAGTCCAGCTTGCCCTCCCACATGCCTACATTGGCTTCTCTTAAAGCATCGTAACCAAGTGTAAAAAGTGCTCCCATCAAAGTATAGCAGCAGAGTGCAGTTGTGAGCGTCCATGGCGGACTCAGATTGGGAGAAAGGATAACTGAACTCTTCTTTACTGGATGGTAAACTTCTGATAGGTGGGAAGCCAGCCCTCCTCTATGTTTGTGGAAGTAAACACCCCGCACCCCCCACCAACCCCAGGTGACTCAGAGAGCACTCTGTGTGTGGTAGGGACTTGACAAATGTCTGTTGAATTGATCAGAAGAGGCCAGAAATGCACTTTTACAAAATTCTACTAAATGTTTAGGTAGGAAAAAAAAAAAAAACCCAAAACAGATGTTCTATAAAAACATTCCCCAGTATTTCCTTGCACGTCTCTCTCTTTTGTAGAGGAAGCAGGGCTATCTTTTCAGATCTTTGTGAGAGCAACATAATCAGATCACTGAACCAAGTATGACTCCAGATCCTGCTCCTGTGCCTGGGATCCAGGCACACATCAGGATACCAGCTCTGTTTCCAATTCACAGAACATTCATGAAATCCCCAGGCCAAATCCTACAGCTTGGTTATTTTCTAATTCTAGGGTTAAGCTGATGTGGTAAAGATCTGTTTATTAAAACCAAGGACCTACGATGCTTTATACACATTTCGGGTCTCATTAGAAATGAGGGAAAGTGGAATAAAAGAAACCAACCTTCTGATTTAAAATTGCTTTCACTGCATCCTCTACTTCCTCCTGATTGTTGAGGTCAACAGTCCACACATGTGGCCGCCCGATGAAAACTTCAGCATAAGGATGCTGGGATGTCAGCTGGAAAAGAAGCAAACACCTCAGTCTCACAAGCGATTTTTAAAATAACTTTCTGTGCTAGATGGCGTGCTATGCTTTTTATGGTACTGAGTTACAGTTGTGTAGGTAACAAGACATTGTGTCCTTCCCTTTGATGATCAAAACCATCCATAAGCAGATAACAATAAAACAGTGATGGTTCTGTATCTTGAATCTCACTTGGAAATAAGATAATGTCACAACCAGGTGACAAGGAAGCTGCTACAGGTGGCTTTAACCCCCAACATCACACCAAGAAATGATGAACAATTTCTTCTACCGCAGAACCCAGCCCTGAAAATCACCTACTAATAGATCAAACCAGTATCTATTATCCTGGCTAAGACAGACAGGTCAGCATAGACAATTACAAGAAAAATCAAGGCTGTAAAGTCCCAGGAGGCTAAGTCATGGTGCATACAAAAGGTGATAGAAAAAAAATGATACCATCAGAAATACACAGAATTTCTAGAATGGTTTCAGGAATAATCATTAGCATAATATTCAGAAAAACAAGGAATGTCAGTTTTTGTCCTAAAGGACGTTTTATTTGAAAAACAATGTGTGGTCAAAGAAACCAAGTGCAAACCGTGACAATTCTTTTTTTTTTTGAGACGGAGTCTCGCTCTGTCACCCAGGCTGGAGTGTAGTGGCCGGATCCTGGCTCACTGCAAGCTCCACCTCCCGGGTTTACGCCATTCTCCTGCCTCAGCCTCCCGAGTAGCTGGGACTACAGGCGCCTGCCACCTCGCCCGGCTAGTTTTTTGTATTTTCTAGTAGAGACGGGGTTTCACCATGTTAGCCAGGATGGTCTCGATCTCCTGACCTTGTGATCCGCCCGTCTCGGCCTCCCAAAGTGCTGGGATTACAGGCTTGAGCCACCGCGCCCGGCCGACAATTCTTAATTCATGAAGTGTCCATTCTTCTTTTTTTTTTTTTTCCCCCGCAAAGGGTCTTGCTCTGTTGCCCAGTCATAGTTCACTGAAGCCTCAAACTCCTGGGCTCAAGAGATCATCTTGCCTCCATACTCTGAGTAGTCGGGACTACAGATGTGCACATCATGCCTGGGTAATTAAAAACAATTTTTTTTTTGGTATACACAGGGTCTCTGTATGTTGTCCAGGTGGGTCTCAAACTCCTGGCCTCAAATGATTCTCCTGTGTCAGTCTCCCAAATTGCCGGGATTACAGGCACAAGCCACTGCGCTTAGTTGAGTCCATTCTTTAATACAGCTAAATTTATCCCCTGATTTTGTTTCCATCTCTATCCTCATATCCCTTTAGGGTCATGTTATCAAGGGAGCATTTTAGACACACGTGAGAGCATTTTCAGCTACCATAATAACCTTAGTCTGTAGGTGGGAACTAGGGATATAAGCTGCTTCACAATGTGCAAGGACAATCCTGCACAGGAAGAACTGTCCACTGCCCATGAAACTTTCAAATGCCCTGCAGGGCTTTCATATGGGCTTACAGAGTCTAGCTTTTTATTTTTCTTGAAACAGAGTCTTGCTCTGTACCCTGGCTAGAATGCAGTAGTACGATCTCGGCTCACTGCAACCTCTGCCTCCTGGGTTCAAGCGATTCTCCTGCTTCAGCCTCCTGAGTAGCTGGAACTACAGGTGTGAACCACCACACCCAGCTAAGTTTTTGTATTTTTAGTAGAGATGGGGTTTCACCATGTTGGTCTTGAACTCCTGGCCTCAAGTGATCTGCCTGTCTCAGCACCCCCAACTGCTAGGATTATAGGCATGAACCACCATGCCCAGCCAGAATCTAACTTTTTGACAGTTCAAACATACAGTGAATTATCCACAGACATAATCACATAATCATGTAAATGAAGAAATGTCTCTGCTCTGTTTTATCTGAAACGTCACCAATGAGCTGTCACCATTTTAGAAAGATCAAAGCAGCAATCAATGCCACTGAGGATGTCAGAGTCTTCAGTAAAACCTACCCACATTAGTCTATATTTGGAGCTATCACATTACTGGCAATTCTGTTTATACGTGGGTATATGTAAACACACTGAGGCTTCGCTCCTCCTTCATAATGTCAATTGTAAGTAAAAAGGCTGACCATATTCAGCTGAATGTTTCACTCCTTTTAAATGAAAACACTCACAGTGAGGAGGAACAAGGCATCATAGTGCCTGGTATAGCTCTTGGGTATGGGACAGTATAGTTCTTGACTTCATAATGCTGAAATATGTATTGCTTTATTAAGAATTATTTTCCTTTTATTTCTCCTTTATATTTGAGTTAGAGAATTATTCTCTTTTGAAATTACACACATGGGCAAGGTTATATAATTTACAAATTTCATCTCATATTTATAATAGGAAATACTAGGTCTGACAATGCTGAGGCCTTTGCTTTGGAGGTCACGCTGGCCCTCCTCTTTTCCTCAGACTCCAGGATACTCAGAGGGCTGGAGGAAATAACTGGCACCCCTCCACCTTTCCCTTAGCCACTGTTCTTTGTATCCTACCACGCAAGAGCATGCATGTACTATTTAAGGCAGGAAGCCCGACAAGTCCCTGGGCCCAGCAGTGAGCCTCTGCTGGCTACAGGTTATCTGGGCCTCTACCCAGCAGCAGCCTGTCATCAGCCTCTTCAGTTTCTTGCCCTTCTGACAGGTGCCCTCTTCCTCGGCTCAGCTCTATGGTCAGTGATGAAAGCCACAGACTCTCTGCAGTCCCATGGAGCTCAGGAAACTTCCATTTTTTTTTCTCTGCACATGTTTTGGATTCAACACTTATCAAGGAAGCCCTAGGTTGGGCCAGGAGTCCTGCTAATCGCCTGCACAAATGTTATTTCTCAGGTTTATTATGCATCAATGACGATTCTGAGGCGATTACATTTCCCCCAAGACCACACAGCTGGAAAGGAGAAGAGCCAACTTCAAATCCCGGTCCTTCAACAACTTCTTAGCTTTGGATAAAAAGGAAGGTGACAATTTTAAAGGATGTCTTTGGGTCCTTAAGACAAAAGCCCAATGTAAACACCAGCTTTTTAATCCAGTTCTTAAAACTTGCCAACCTAAATTCAGGACTGAATTTATGCCTGTATTTTCTGAGGATGAGCAAAATGTCACATCATTTTCATTTTGTGGCCTGGAGAACGAATCAGTTTTTCTGACGGAATCAGGGTAAGTTAAAGTTGTCATCAATGTCACTATTTAGTAATTTACATGTCAGCAATCTCCCTCCTCTCCTGCCTTTTAAGGTCTCTGCTTATTTACAAGGTTGCTTCAAGCACTTGGAAAATACGAAATGCTGAGCTATTATCCTTTTATTCATTTACATTTACTGAAGGTTACTTAACTTTATGAGTGAGGCATTTTGTGATTCATTAGTTCCCCTCTGAATGTTACGTTCCTTCTTGTTAATTTATTGAGAACCATCTGATCTAAGATACTTCATTGTACATGAATCAGTAAATTTACTGGAGTATAGTTTGCAAAAGTAATGAAAATCTTATTAAATATGAGACATTACTCCAGAATGGCTATTAAATCTCCAAGGAGAACATGAGTTCTCTTTATGGGAAAAACAAAACAAAACAAAACAAAACACACACACACACAAAAAACCCGGAAGCCAGAGTATTTCTAATGGCTTACAAAATGTCAGAATAATGATCAAGAACCTACTCATATGTTTCCCAATGTAAAGATAAAAATCCAATTTATATTAAAATGTAACCTGAACCAGCTACATTACTTAAGGCATTGTGGAACTTTTCCCACTCTGTGTAGACATCATGGTTTGAAAAATGGTCCGGTGCAAAAATAAAAACCAAGCTAAACCCACATTTAGATATCCAGACTTTTTCTTCTCTTCAAATGAAGGCAAAGAGACATGTATGCAGTTGATATGATCAATTTAGGTGGATCAAATATTGCTTAATATGAAAGATTTGTATGGGCACAAAAAGGTAGTTTTACGTAATTATGTATACTCTGGTTACAATGTTTCCATTTGCTAAGGAAAAAAGATAATTTCTAGGAATTTTTGATTCTTAGAAATGAACTTGTTGACAGCTCTTTTCCCATTAAAAGCTTCTTTAGTTACAGGGATTTTACGGGCTTTTGTGAGCTGGCAGAGCAGGACAGGGTGACCCACCTGGCCATGAGATCAAGCTCACTGGTCCCTCTCAATGCTGTCTGATGTTGCTGGAGGGAGCTGGATATCAGATGGAACCTGCCCTCTTGTATAAAGCAAACTGACCTTCTTGGGGTATCCCCAGCTTGTCAGTATTCATGCTTCTCAGGCTTGAGACCTGCTCTCCTCCTTTTCCGTTAAAGCACAGCCCCTCCACTATCCCCTTCGCAGCTAACCCTGCACATCCTCCACCCAGCATAACTCCAAGTTCACTTCCCTCCTGAATTCACTTAGCTATTTCTTCATGCACTTCCACTGATTATGCTTTTGTCCTTTAACTCTTTCATATCAGATTTGGAGCTCCTGGAAAACAGGAAATGTACATTGATGAATTCTCCCAATGCAGCAACTAGTACCACCCTGCGGGGATGCATTAAACACCTGTCAACTTCCCTCTGCATCCTGCCCTCCTGGGGGAGCCTAGGACTGATGGAATCATCTATGTGAGGTCACTTGCTGAGCAACTATTGAAAGGATCCCACGGTTTCTCTAATAGAGTCACATTTAAGGGCTGGTGGAATCATCTGAAGGGATGAAGGGAACCAAATGCCTGTGACAGCCCCAGTGCTTATTCTCTTCTTACAGCATAAAGAATGAAAACCTCACATGACCTCAGCAAAAAGTAAATTACAAAATGATGGCAACTGATAGAAAACAATGAAATGCTTTTCTTGATAACTTCACACTGGCTGATCTGATCCATGTAACATGACATCATTCACTGGGCAATGTTCAGATTGTGTTTAAGAGTGTCCTAATTTTTTTTTTTTTTCCAGGAAAAAAATACCCAGTGGCCACAGTGTCATTAAAACCTTTAGAGTCAGTTTTAACAAAAATGTGTCAGTTGCCAAGTTAATCTCGGCTACTTTTTGATTCATTTCCCAAAGGCTTGTATATAGAAACTGCAGTAAGAAAAGAGATGGGCTTCTTTGCTTTTCACGCATTTAAAAAATCATGAGGGAATCAGAAAATCACCATCAGAATACCGCAGTAATAACTGTTGCAGACATGATCCACTCCTATATGATACAATAAATACTGTACTTATTTTTATAGTATGTGATACTATACAAATCCACTGCTATATGATACAAAAGTTTGAAGATAAACAGGATACTCTAACATAGCCCCAAAGTATTACCCCTACTGTAGAGAAAAGAGTAAAAGAGTAACTTCATAGTGGAGAAACCTGGGATCAATCAGTACAACATATTGACATCATATGCCCCCTAACGTGATGTGCTGAGAAGGATACATCATTTCTGGGATATTCTTGCCAAAAATGCCTAACTTCAAATTTGACTGATGGGAAAACATCGGTCAAATCCAAATTGAGAAACAGTGTACAAAAAGCTGACCTGTGCTCCTTAAAAGTGGTAAGGTCATGGGTGATAGTGAAAGACTGAATTGGCACAGATCAGAGGAGACTAAGGAGACATGAGTATTAAATGCAATGTGGGTCCTGAATCAGATCCAGGAACAGAAAAAGGATCTCACTGGAAAAACTGGTGAAGTCCAAATAAAGTCTGTAGTTTAGATAATACTATGGTACCAATGTTAATTTCTTGGTTTTGACCACTGTAGTTTTGTAGAAGCTGCCATAAGAAGCAGCTACATGAACTCCGTATTATTTTTGCAACTTTTCTGTACCAGTAAAATTATTTCAAAGTAAAAAGTAAATTCTAGCAAGTCTACTTGTAGGTACATTCCTCAAAGTATTGAAAGCAAAGACTCAAAATACTTGTATACCAATGTTCATAGCAGCTTTACAATGAGCAAAAGGTGAAAACAACCCAAATGTCCATCAACAGATGAATAAGCAAAATGATTTATATATCTATATATTCAATAGACTATTCAGCCTTTAAAAAGTAGTGTGTGTATATATATATTCATAAAAAGGAGTGACGTAGGAGACAGGCACGGTGACCCATGCCTGTAATCCCAGCACTTTGGGAGGTTGAGGTGGGGGGGGGGGGGGCCCTTGGGGGCGGGGGTTGGGGGCCCGCCCGGGCAAACCCGGAAACCCTTTTGCCTCGAAAAAAAAAAAAAAAAAAAAAATGTTTTTTAATTAGCTGGGTGTGGTGGGGTGTGTCTGTAATCCCAAGCTACTTGGAAGGGTCGCTTTAGTCCAGGAGTTCAAGACCAGCCTAGTTAATACAGTCAGATCCCATTTCTACCAAATATAAAAAGAGTAGCCAGGTGTCGTGGCACACACCTGTAGTCCCAGCTACTCAGAAGGCTGAGGAAGAAGGATCGCTTGAGCCCAGGAGTTTGAGACTGCAGTGAGCCATGATCACACCACTGCACTCCTCCAGCCTGAGGGACAGAGCAAGATCCTGTCTCCAAAAAAATAAAAAGAAATGAGATTCTGAAACATACTATAACATGAACAAACCTTGAAAACATGCCAAGTTAGTGAGCCAGACACAAAAGGACAGACACTATATGGTTCCACTTATATGAGGTACAGAGACACAAAGTAGAAGAGAGGTTTACCAGGGGTTGAGGAGTGGGGAGAATGGAGAATTATTGTTTAATGGCTACAGAATTTCTGTTTAGAATGATGAATAAGTTCTGGAAATGAATAGCGGTGATGGTTGCACAATATTGCAAATATACTTAATGCCAGTGAATTGTACACTTAAAAATGATTTAAAAACGTTAACCATAAATGGTAAGCTTTATGTTGTATATACTTTATCTCAAAATATTAAACAAACATGGAAAATTACAAATAATATCTACAATTTGGGCAGAAGTAGAACTTTAGAGATTTCCTAGACCTAAATTGAAATGTACAGGTGATTTTCGCATAAAAACAGACAGATAGACCAATGGAACACAATAGAGAAGCCAGAAAAGAACTGATTCCCAATGAGGCTGACAAGAATACACAATGGAGAAAGACAATGTCATCAATAAATAATATTTGGAAAACTTGATTTCCATATGCACAAGAATGAAATTAAATCTTTATCTCACACTATCTATAAAAATGAATTCAAAATTGCTTAGACTTCAATATAAGACCTGAAACAGCACAATTACTAGGAAAAAACCAGTGCAAAAGCTTTCTGACACTAGTCTGGGCAATGATGTTTGGGTATGATACTAAAAGCACAGGCAACAAAAGCAAAAACGGGCAACTGAGATTGCATCAAACTAAAGAGCTTCTGCACAGCAAAGGTAACAATCAATAGAGTGAAAAGGCAACCTATGGAATACCTGCAAACCACATATTTAATAAGTGGTTAATTCCCAAACTATGTAAGGAACTCCTACAACTCAACTGCAAGAAAACCCAACTAAGCAAATTAAAATATAGGCAAATAACCTGAAAACATTTCTCAAAAGAAGACATACACGAGGCAAACAAACATATGAAAAGGTGCTCAACATGATTCATCATCAGGGAGATGCACATCGAAACCACAAGGAGATGTCACCTCATGCTTGTTAAAATGGCTTTTATCAAAAAGACAAAAGATAACAAGTGTCTGGCAAGAATGTGGTAAAAAGGGAACCTTGGTACCCTGCTGGTGAAAATGTAATGTGTTACAGCCATCAATGAAAAAGAAAATGGAGGTTCCTCAAAAAATAAGAAATATAACTTCACATAATCCAGCAATCCCACTGTTGGGTATATATCCAAAGCAATTAAAATCATTATGTTCAAGTGTTATCTGCACTCCCGTGTACACTGCAGCATTATTCATAATAGCCAAGATATGGCAACAAACTAAGTGGCCTTCAGTGGCTGAATGGATAAATTATGTGCACATGAAATATTTAGCCTGCAAAAGAAGGAAATCCCATCACTGGCAGCAACATGGATGAATGTGGAAAATATTATGCTAAGTAAAATAAGCCAGGCACAGAAGGAAAATTCGGCATGATCCCACATGCAGATCAGCCTAGTTGAACTCACAGTTCAACTCACAGTAAAACGGTTGAACTCACAGAAGCAGAGAATACATTCGTGATTCCCAGAGACTGGGGATGTGGGGAGATGTTGGTCCAAGTTTCAGTTACACAAGTTGAGTAAGTTCTGGAGAGCTAGTGTGCAGCATTATGACCACAGTTAACAATACTGTATTGCATACTTGAAATTTGCCAAAAAAGCAGATCTTAAGTGTTTTTACCATGAAAAAAAAATCTATTTAGTATGTAACATGATAGATTAGCTTGATTGTAATGACTATTTCACAATGTGTGTATTTATCAAAACATCAAGGTGTACACCTTAAATATATTTTTTGTCAAAAATTAACAAAAAACCCGAGGGATGATTTACTAGTTTCTTTTCCACCCCAAACTCCGAAGTTTCAAAGAAGTCAGTCACATGCTAAAGCAGAGATTCCTAAACAGATATTTTCACTGCTAGTCAGCATTTTTTTAAACTTTTCAAAAGAATAGGTTCATGGCAGACTGAATTTCCCCGGTCTCTGTGTCCTAGCACTTCCAACAGCACCTAGCACACAGATATGTACATTAAATTCTGCCGAGTTATAAATGAACAAACTGACCTCTGAATACAAAACCACTCCCCAAATGAAGAATTCAAATTTATTATTCTAGCAGAAGGGGAAAAAAAAAAACCACACCCACCCGCGCACATACATATAACCCTTGTCAGAGGTTATCTGGGCCACAGATTAACCTTTTATAGATAAACTATGGATCTTATTGATCTTCTCTCTCTTTTGGCCATTTCACCAATGACAGGAAGGGTCAGAGAAAAATAACTCTCAAAATAATCAGTTCTATCAATTGTCAAGGTTTCTGACTGATCAATAAAAAATAATCGAGAATGCATCTTATATACTATATGGGAGAGAAAATGACTCAGAAGGGTTTAAAAGCAGAATTGAAACATGTATGTTTTATAAACTGTCCTTCTACATTGATATGCCATGGGAGGGATGCTAATCAATGTAATCCTCCAAAGGCCCTGAATGACGAGGATGCTGCTATGACTTCCCTTCATAAGCGGCCTGCAGAGCCACTTATACTAACTACACAGAAATAATCAGAAAATCTATCTTATGATTTCTTGCACACACATATTTCTGAGCAGATGCAGAAACACCCAGTTTGATCACT
Organism: Piliocolobus tephrosceles; assembly: GCF_002776525.5. Lineage (NCBI taxonomy): Eukaryota > Metazoa > Chordata > Mammalia > Primates > Cercopithecidae > Piliocolobus > Piliocolobus tephrosceles. The sequence goes on along the minus strand of NC_045444.1, from coordinate 18,318,659 downwards.
CACAGGTAAAAGACTTTTGTTTATTGCCCTAAATCAAATCCGACTACCCTCAATGGTGATTCATCACACACTGCAGATTTTCAACAGGATCTCTGAAGGCAATTCAAATGAGGCTTCTGTAAATGGTTCTAGCAATGGCAAGATTACTTCTTGGAATGGTGGGTGAAAAAAAATTACTTCAATTATCCATGATACATATGGTAAACTGAGGCTGGTGGTTCTCTGCAAACTCCCACAGTCCACTTTTTATTCTCCAAAGCCCATCATGGGGAGCAGATTCTTCACAAATATCTACTAACCAGTTGATCTCACTCCCTGAACTTCAAACATTCAGAAAATCAGAGTTCAGCTATAATCAGAAGGCTAGAATGTCTGAGTTTACAATAAGCTAGAGTGGGGGTAGAGTGTAAAGATCCCTTACTTGCTGAAGGCAAAAGTAGATTCAAATCCTGCCCCTAACTCGCAAGGTGACGTGATCGGGTCATTTGTCTCTCTGAGCCTCCACACCCTCAGCCTCTCATCCAACCATGTTAAATGAAGTTAACGCCCACATTAGCACTCAATAAATAGCTATTATTCATATTATTCAAAGTGGAATAATTTTGATAGATGCTTACCTCTCTCAGAGTTGGCTTGCCAATGAAAAAGTCTGTGTTTTTGCTGCTTTTGGGTGGGTTGAACTTGGGATTCAGAAAAGCACATCCATTTGCGATAGCCTCCAGGGGAGCTGGGCCCTCGTAAGGGAACCCAAGTCCAACAAATAACTGTAAGACAGAAAACCACACAGCATATGAACACATCAGGCAGGGCCATCAGGCAGGGCAGGCATTCCCGGCTTGCGGGCGGCGATTCTGTGGCCCGTTCCCGAGTGGACACCTCACTTTGGAAGGCTCCCAGGCCCTGGGGGGTGAGGCAGAGAGAATTCAGCTTACACCAGGATCTGAAAAACTACGAACTTTTAAAGTCCCCACAAAGCTCCTCAACTCACTATGCTCTCCTCCACTAAAGGAAGTAAAAAATTAAGTGTCTAAGGGTATCGGGAGGTAGGGAGGCTGGAGTATTAAAAGAAAAACCACCACCACCACCCGACAATAATCTTTCTGTAACTCACCAGGAGACATGACTGGAAAAACACTTGCTTAACTACACAGAAGGTTTCTTCATTGAACCAAAGAAACAACAGGCCCTTTCAGGAATGCTGGGCGGAGGGACAGAAAGGTCACTTGGAGGTTTCATTGCAGTTCAAATGGAACTGCTTTAAAATGATGGTAGGTCAGTAAACACAGGTTTTCATAATGGGGTTTACACTGGGGACACCAACATCTTGGTGTCGATTTTACCCTCACAGGGGAGAGACTGTGCTGTGTTGATGGATTTGCAAAGCAGCTGCTTCCCTCTCCGCAGGCAAACCATGTGCTTCCCCCAACACAGACCATAGATGGCAGCAACAACTTGCTCTCAGAGTTCTCAGAGCAACCACAGCAGCTGGAAGCCACGATGACAAAGGGGACAAGCTGCAGTTCAGTGGTGCTGATTTCCTGGGTCCAAAAATGAAATAACTGCTCCCAGAAATGCCTCGGCACATGCTGTCGCAGTGGGTGCATTTCGCACTGCTGGATAACTGCAGGTTGCTGATGGGCAGGGTCCAGGCCTGGGCTTGATGAAGCTGTGTCCTCCCTACGCACATCAAAGAGCCTGCTCTGTTCCAGCCCCCAGGGGCACGTTAAGTGAGAAAAGATAACTGGGCCCCAGGGCGTCCTTTCCTTCTGCCATCACACAGAGCATCACCCACCACAAGGCCAGGCGTTGAGAATAAAGGAGATGGCTCAAATAGATATAGCTACAAGCTTGATTCGCTTTTTCCCTAGGTCTTTTCACAGCAATCCCCTCCTTACCAGCTTTGTAGCTGCTCTAATTGAACGATGGATGGTTTAGAAAGGTTCAGCTGGAGGGTGCGGCCAACCCTGAGCACAGCCCATGGGTGACATACTGGAGAACCATGTAGCTCCTGAAAGAATTCTGGGGCAAAGCACTAACATCTCAGGTTTTCTGGACCTATTTACTTTTGTTTTGCACACAATAGGGTACTCAATCTTTTTGGTTTTTTGAAAGAATAAACTTTCATTTCCCGCAAACTACAGTGATCACAATGCCAGAGATGTCCACAGGGCAGGGAGCTGGGAAGAAAAGAAGTTTGAGAGGTCAGCAGAGCCCCTAATACTGGCTGGTCATTTCCCCCTTGGGCAGCAGAACCATGGGAGATCACGGGTGGGGGTGGTGGTGAGGAAAACATGGTATCCAGGAGCCTGGAAGCTGTAGGATAAAGGGAAAGCTCTACTACAATTAGGAAGCTCCTGCTCTGCATCTTACTCTTATTATACAGCTAACGGAAAGCAGATTGTCAGAGAAAACTTCTAACTATAGGGTGTGGCCTGGGCCTGTGGCTCAGGGGTGGGGGAGATCTGACTGCTGCAGATGAAACGGAGGGAAACAGTGGGATGTCATAGTCCCACGATATCCCAGCTTTATGGAATATGAAGAATCCAGGGTTGTTATCCATCAGACTCGTGATCGCTGTGATTTGCCCTCTCCTATCAGACTCTGGAGAGGATGTGCCGGCTCTCTAGTGGAAAACAAATGACCTCTGTCAGGCCATGGTTAGACATAAGATAGCACAGGGAGTCCAGATCTTTCTGACTGAGGAGAAAAGTGCTAGAAGATGCAGATCAGGATCTCTGCAGGTTTAGTCAGATAACCCACAGTGCTTCCTGACTTCTGAAAATCAGGGCCTGCCATAAAGTGTGGATACCTTCATCAACTGTAAATTTCAAAGAACAACTCTGGAGGAAATGCAAGCAGCACAATGTTTGTCTATTTAAACAGAACATTTTGGGAAAAATTTAATTAGCTTCTTTAGACCAACCAATCTGAACCCATTAATTAAAAGGATTTGAGGCTGTTGCTTAATGGACTTGAATGTGACCTAGGTTTAATCATATCTGAATAACAATATGAACCATCTCTTCTGCCCTGTGGGCGCCAGAATATCTCAGTACACATAAAATAAAAACTTCAGGTTAACTCTCCCAAGCCTCATATGTTTAGAATGAAGCCTAAGCAAATACAACATAATTTGCTGGCAATGAGTGTTATTGTCACACAAGTAGGACTATAGGAAATACATTATTTGGAAACACCAAAATAACAGTTTTTTTTGTCACTTCAGTCAATAAGCAATTTTTTTCTTGCTTCCTGTGTGCTTATTACCTGTGACATTACAATGGAGCAGATGTATTAAGGTCAAATAGCACATCTGAGGTTTGAATGAAAACACAACAGGCAGAGAGAGTTCATCACCACCAAACAGCACTCTGTAAACTTCCTTGCACTTATGGTTTTGCAACTCATTGGCACCTTAATCACACTGAACTGCTTTTCCCCTAATTCCCTGCTATTCTGCCTGCTTACCAATTTCCTTAGCAAGGAGGCAAGAGACACACTGCCAGAATGTACTCAAGTGCCAAGGCTTAACTGCCGGAGAAAACTGGCCATATTTTATTTATACTTCACCTGGCCTTCAGAAGCCCAGAATCTAATGAGGATATTCCAGATGACAAAATATCTCCATGGCTGCAACTCCAGCTCCATCAGTGAGTATTTCTACACAGAGGGATTGTGGGATCTAGGATTAACTTTTTGAACTAATGCTAAGCAGAGAGAACAGATGAAGCACCATACGTTTTCTTCACAGTATAGGATTGGGACGTTCCTACATGTCCATAAAGGGTCTAGTAAAACTACTCAGATTTTTCCCACTCTGTGAAAGAAGACACAATTGTTTTAAACTGCTAAGTGGAGTACTTAAAGAATCCTTCAAACATGGATAAAGGGGGTTCTTATCTATGGGCTTGGTCAGTTTCACTCTTGATGTGGAACATTGAGGATAATCCTAAATAGAAAACACACACACAACACATACTTTTCTGGCCAGTTTTAATTAGTGAAGTTGGCATGGTGACTCTAGAGGGAAACTGAGCAATGAATCACTCCAGGTTCACCAAATGAATTGATGAATCCATTATTGGCACAAAGTGCCCAGAAAAATGTGGTAATTTACAGCACAGGTTCTGGAGTCAGACTGTAGGCTTCAAGGCCTGGTTCCATCGCTGCCTAGGTTAGTAACTGTGACAAACTGCTAGGTGCTTCTGTCTATGGATTCTTTAAGGCCCATTTATAATCTATTCTATTTATAGGGCCTTAATCCAGGTAACAAGCTTGCTAAACCTCAGTCTTTTCATGTATAAAATAATAGTGCTTTATTTCATGGGGTTGCTGTGAGGATTACATGAGATAGTACATGGAAAGGATTCATGACAAGTCTTGGCACTTAGTAAGTGTTGGATAATCAGTCACTCAAATTCAAATCCATATGTAACTTCACACAGCTGCATATTACGGCCCTGTATCATTTAGACAGAGTTTAGGTGTGCAGGAGTTATGTTTGTGGGTTTTTACAAGATGCTCAGCACCTGCATGTATGAGTTCTTATTGTTTCATAAAGTACCGGTACTAAAAAAGGGGCAGGGACATTCATCAGAAGACAGGTAAGAGATGATATGGTTTACAGTGAATGCCACATAAGCCAGTCCCACGAGTCACATACTATTGCTAAGCTTTGCTTATTTTTATACAATGACTGGAAATCATTATATTAATGTTTCTGGTAATAGGCATCCCTTTTATATCTTAAAAATAACCGAGACAAGGGCTGGGTATGAAGAAAACAATTTTCCCAAAATGTGATGCTTTTATGTAGCCCGAAGGGACCCTTCTCCGGCCATCTGCCTTCTTTCAGGTACCTGATGCTTAAAGAAGGGATAAACAGTGGCCAAACTCTCTCCCATCCAGGCTGGCTCTATCCTCCCAAGGGCTCCACAAGCCCCTGACTCACATGACCTGAAGACTCTCTAGGGAAGAGCTGGAAGGGCCACAGAGGCTAAGAAAAAGAAGACCCACAAAGCACGTTTACATGCCCAAAGCAGACTTCTGTCAAAGTCTGCTGCTAAACCAAAGACTATTTCCTGAAGACCAGCTGGCTGATTATGTCCAGCTACCTAAATACCCTTTCAGAAACAAAAACCCAAACCACAAACAACAGCATCAGGATAAAAAGTTCCTGAGTTTCGGTCATTTGAAAGCCCCAATATAAAATCAAACACATTACAATTCACATTGTAAATTTATTAACTTGGAGATGGGGGAGTAAAAGAGTATTTGCATAAATTTAAACCTGTAGATGCTGAACATGTTCAGCTAGGCCAGCCTCAAGTGCTCACCATTAAAAGTCCACTCAGGCATCACCTCCTGGGAGGACCCTTTCCTGACCACGCCTCTCTCACCCAAATTCCACACCAGGACAACCCCTCAGCTGCCAACATGGAGGCAGCAAAACAGGCTTATTCACGACTGGAGCCTCAGTGACTGCTTCATTAAAATAGTACTGTTTACAACAGTACCAAGATCACTGGATTTCTGTGATGAAAAGAGAGAATACACAGAAAGGGCTTAGCATAGGGCCTGGCACATGGTAGAGGGGAGAGATAATGGCTGTTACTGTTACGGTAAATCCCATACGCAGGTGCATCGCAGTAGCATGGAGGTGTTAAACTGTGACTGACAGTGGCTCCTGTCCTCTGAATGGGACTGCCCCATCCCCTACATTGATTTCACAAGTCACAGAACCACATTTTACAAAACTGAACTGTTGGCCCCACTCAGCGTGACAGTAAAGTTTTATGTTGGTATCATTATTTCATATTATGACTAGTTCTACCTTTGTACTATCCACATTGTTACAGTTACCTACTTTCCTCTTCCAGCACACCTGTATGCTCCTTGTTGGCAAAACTGCTTGAGTCATCACTGTCTCTAGAATGGCTAGACTAAGGCCTAGAATACATCTAGTACTTAATATTATACTTACTTGCTGGATGAAAGAGCAAAAGAATAAATACTATGAGACTGGATCTTTCCAGCAATCAAGTGTCTCTGTGCACAGAGGTTGAACATGTTATATTGATTTGAGTGTGGGGATGCACTTTTGCTCTGCAAGTCACACAGGGTTACTGACTCATACCTCTGTACACTCCTCAGTCTACATACATGTATGGATAAGGGGAAGGAAGGAGGCATGGATGTGTTCATTCAATTTTTTTCCCCATCTAGATGGCATGGGAATGATTTGAAGTATGCTCACTAGGATGAAACCTGCTTCAATTGGCTGCCTGAGGGCAAATGGGAACCAGTATCTGTAACAGAAATAGAAGGACTGCTCCCCCTAAGGAAGTAAGCTCTTGGGCTATCACTCACAGGGCCTGCAGAGGTAAGCAACATCACAGACACGCACGCATGGGGTATCAGAAGGGTAGTGTCCCTAGATGGGGAGATCTATGAGATCTAGGCGCAGTGTATATGATAACAGGAGGAAATCTCAGAGATCCCAGATGGTCAGTGTGTTTCATTTTGGATCCTTCTTTCCTTCTTTATACAATCATCTAAATGCCTTTTATAAACCAGGCACTGTGAATGCACCTGTGGATAGAACAAGCAAAGGCCCTTTGCGCTCATGCAGCTGCATGAGAGTCTGTTGCCTTAAGCCCTGGGTTTTTCAAACAGCCTTTTTTAAAGACAGGGTCTCCCTCTGTCACTCAGGCTGGAGTGCAGTGTCCTCAGCTCACCACAGCCTCAGCCTCCTGGACTCAAGTGATCCTCCCATTTCAGCTTCCTGAAAATCTAGAACTACAGGTGAATGCTACCAGGTACAGCTCATTTTTTGTAGAAATGGGGTTTTGCATGTTGCCCAGGCTGGTCTTGAACTCCTCGGCTCAAGCAATTTGCCTGCCTCAGCCTCTCCCAAAATACTAAGATTATAGGTGGGAGCTACTCTACTGCACCCGCCTCAGACAGGTTTTGTGACACATCCAAGCTCAGTAAGAAGAGACATAGTTAGTGAGGGGCAGGGTGGCACAGTCATTCATGAGGATAAGATGAGTCAGAGGGAGCACTGCATATTTGCCAGGCCTGCCCAGGTTCCTAGGTGAGTCCCACAGGTAAACTGATAAGCTGACATGATGGGGAAACAGGACTGTCATGACCCAACCAAGTCTTGGAGAGGTGAATGAGTGGAGGTCTGGGTACAGAAGGAGTACAGTGACAGCACGTGTAGAAGCTGCAGCTTTGCCTGTTTTTTTCCCCACAGCCAGAATTTGTTTTCAACTGTAGAAAGGACAGTACTGGTCCAGCTCACAAACCATTCAGTGAGTTGCAGATGCAAATGCACTATTCAGTATCATATATGAAACAGGGAAGACTAGGGGAGGTGGACATGAAGAGGTTAAAACCAGGAAGATGAAGAAAGAAGCCACTTTAAAAGAGATGGAGATTTAAACCAAAAATAAAAACATGCCACCCTAGTGAGTCCTGATTTGCTGGCTTAAAACTGTACTCCCGGGGTTTGCTGGACTGAATGACTCGGCTGTGGTCCTGTGATAAATAATTCATTCATCCAAATCTATACCCCAATTAGAAGAGTCTGCTAGATTCCAACAACTTCCTGGCTCTTTTAGCCCCAGAATTAGTGTTATATTAAATTCCTTCCATCTTCACAGGTCCCCTGAATCAAGAGGCTACTAATGACACTTGCACCCCTAATGGCACGCCTGGACACAATTCTGCTGAGCAGAGGGTTTCCTAAGTTTGGTGCAGAGATTCAAAGATGGCTTGTAAAGAAAAACAATGAGTCAGAAGCTGACCAAGCATCAATCATCTCTTCATCTCTCTGTCTCTAACCCTCTCGAGGAGATCAGCCCTGCTTCTTGCACCAGTAAGAAGTCCAACAAGTGTGTGAATCCCATTCATGCTGCAGACATTTGCTTCTTGGCAGCTCCAGTTCCCCATTTCCAACGTGGAATGGAATAAATCACTTTTAAATTGCTCAGAGACACAGAGAAAGGAGTCAGAGACAGAAAGGGTTATAGATGCAAAGCCTGACTGGTCTTTCATGTCATTATTTCAAAGCCGAAAGTTCATACATTTTGGAGCCTGTGGCCATGTGCCGGGTGTGAGGGGAGCCTCAGCGATATGCTGCCCCATCCTTGCCATATTTGCCAAATGTCTGAGCCATGATTCCACTCAGGGTATTTTAATATACTCTACTCAAGGAGCAGGCAATAGGTAATGGGATCAGTGACATCCTCTACACTGGGTCCCAGTTTTTCAAGGATGAACATATACACCTCGTGTTCTTTAACTCAGGCTGCAATCCTTGCTCATTATGCAAACTTGGACCTCTTGGCCTGCGCCTTCCCTGCCTCTTTTCTTGTCCTCCCCTGGACATCAGTGATCTCCATTTTGGCCTATTTCCTATTCTCTGACAGGGTAATGGATGGTAGGTAAGTAAGGGTTCTTTTAAAATTTGCAAAGCTGAGAGAGACATTCATGAGGTTGGGTTAATAAAAGTGTGCGAGACAGTAATGACATGCTGCTGAGAACCAGCTCTGCCAAATGTTTTTTAAAGGAGCTTGAGCTCTTTCCACAATCCAATGTGAAAAAAAGTAAAATGAGGCAAATGGCAAAAATAGCACTGCCATTAAAGGGCCCAGGCATTCTGATGATTCTAAAATGTCAGCCTAAGACAGAAGGTGATGGAAAGCAAAGAGTGAAAACTAGAGAACACACTTCACTCCTGGATAATCAAAAACAGTCATCAGACTACAGATGACCTTGGAAGGAAATAAAATCTTAAAAGAAACCAAGTCTTTTCCCAATAAGCTAAATAATTTGTCAAATTATTTTATTTGTGGCATCATACAAATGCCTTGGACATAGAAAGGATCAAATACATTTACAGGTGGAGGAACTGAGGCAAAGAGCAGATATACATTCCTTTGGCTAGTGGGTGTCCACCAAGCGTTCTTAAGTTTGAGTGTTTATGAGGACAGTACATCAAGGGGCTAGCAGAGCCTTAATTTGCAATTAAAAAAATCATGAGTTAGGGCCACCTCCAAGACGACCCCAGCTTACTGTGGGCAAGCCAAAGTCTCTAGCCTGTTTCCTCATGTTCAAAATAAAGTTAACAATAATACCTGCTCTATCTACCTCTTAAGGCTGTTGTACGAATCAAAGAGGATAGCATATATGAATATACTTTTTATAAATGCAGTATCACATGATGATTGGGCAATCGAGATTATGCCATAGAAGTCCACCTGCTCAACCTCTCTCCCCTACCTTGAACATGAAAACAAAGCAAGCCAGAGACGAGGCTGAGAAATCCACTACTGACAGTAAGGTTCCTTGTGCTTAGGATATACCACAAGAGAGATCCATGTGCCTTCGTCACACTTGCATCCCTTGTACAATGCCTAGCATATTGCAGCCACTCAATAAAATTGCGAAATTCATGAATGAAAACTTATTAATAAACCTGAGGGAGTTTATGTAATACACTGAAGTGCCAGCCAACCCTTCAAGGCCTAACTTTGGTTTCTTCACAAGTTCCTGAACTTCATTTGGTACTTCCATGGCAGAATTACAGAAAGAACACAGACCACTGGGTGGACTTCCCTACAGTGTCAAAGCAACAGGTCATCACGCTACTGCTGAGCAAAACGATCCTCAGGGGCTTGCCTGGCTACCTCCACCACATGGTCTGAACTCTGCCTCCATCTGTGCCAATCAGACCCTCACATCCCCTCATCCAATTTTACCTCCACTATTTTTCAACACTTAGACTAGCTGGGTTGGTTTCTAGCTCCTTCCTGAATATGCCATCTGTACCTCCACCACCTGACTCTAACTCCTGTCTGGCCCACATGCCAGGTGTGTCTACACTCCATACATCTTTCGTCTCTTGCATCTCTCCTGATGCTTGCTCTGCTTCCCGAGCCCACAGGGACTCTGCCCTCATCTGAACTTCTTCACTGTCCAATGCGTACTTGGTGAACAAGGAGGTATGAGGAAAAGCTGGTTGGGAAACCCACTCCTTGAATAGTGATGACTGGGTTGGGGGAGAGTTCAGCACCCCTGCCTTACTATGAAAGCTGCTGCTGTATTAGAAGGTCTGTCCTTCCAGGCAGGGCCTTACCTTTTCGATTTGCAGCCTTATCCCTAGCCCCCTGCTTGACACCTAACACTGAGTAGGTCCTTAGTAAATACGATTTTTGAATAAATCAATGGACAAACGTAGCAATCTCATTCCACATTCACTAACTTTTCAGCTGCCACTGGTATAGCAAACTGCTGCCCCAAAATAGCCAAAAGAGTTTATTGCAGCATTGAAAAAACAAGCATGAAATATTCTGATCCCATTTTCACAGCCAATGGCATTAACCTGAACACCACATCCCTGGTGAATTTTTACCTTGGTTTCTCGAAGAAGAAACTGCAGGTCTCGTCCACTGAGGATACCGTGGTTTTTCACGTAACTGGGAATATTCTTTGTGCTGGAGCCATAAACAGTTGCATGCACTTCCATGTATGTGTGAATAATGTCCAAGTAGATCTTCTTATTCTAAAGAGGAGAACAAGCAGAAGACATTTCTCTTTGTCTTTCATTTGCATAACAACCTGTGTCATGGACCAGAACTTCTAAGACTAGAGGTCACAGAGTTCTTAGCGTGCAGATCACAGGAATTTGGCAATCAAACTGCTAAAATTTCTTTTAAAAGTAATCTGAATTGACAAACAGGATCTAATTAAACTAAAGAGCTTCTGCACAGCAAAAGAAACTACCATCAGAGTGAACAGGCAACCTACAGAATGGGAGAAAAGTTTTGCAATCTACTCATCTGACAAAGGGCTAATATCCAGAACCTATAAAGAACTCAATCAAATGTACAAGAAAAAAACAAACAACCCCATCAAAAAGTGGGCAAAGGATATGAACAGACACTTCTGAAAAGAAGACATTCATACAGCCAACAGACACATGAAAAAATGTTCATCACTGGCCATCAGAGAAATGCAAATCAAAACCACAATGAGATACCATCTCATACCAGTTAGAATGGCAATCATTAAAAAAATCAGGAAACAACAGGTGCTGGAGAGGATGTAGAGAAATAGGAACACTTTTACACTGTTGATGGAACTGTAAACTAGTTCAACCATTGTGGAAAACAGTGTGGCGATTCCTCAAGGATCTAGAATTAGAAATACCATTTGACCCAGCCACCCCATTACTGGGGATATACCCAAAGGATTATTAAGTCATGCTGCTATAAAGACACATGCACACGTATGTTTACTGCGGCACTATTCACAATAGCAAAGACTTGGAACCAACCCAAATGTCCATCAGTGACAGACTGGATTAAGAAAATGTTGCACATATATACCATGGAATGCTATGCAGCCATAAAAAAGGATAACTTCATGTCCTTTGTAAGGACATGGATGCAGCTGGAAACCATCATTCTCAGCAAACTATCGCAAGAACACGAAACCAAATACCGCATGTTCTCACTCATAGGTGGGAACTGAACAATGAGATCACTTGGTCACAGGAAGGGGAACATCACATACCGGGTCGTATTGTGGGGAGGGGGTGGGGAGGGATAGCATTAGGAGATACGCCTAATGTAAATGATGAGTTAACGGGTGCAGCACACCAACAAGGCACATGTATACATATGTAACAAACCTGTACGTTGTACACATGTACCCTAGAACTTAAAGTATTAAAAAAAAAAAAGTAATCTGGTTGGACTTTGAGGACATAAAGTCATATGGCCATTATATAATTATGCAAGAAGAAATACATTATATGGCAACATATTACTGAATACCAACTGTATAATTTTGCAAGAAGAAATACATTATATAGCCAACTGTTTTGAAGTATCATCCTTGCTTTGTAAATTACCAGGGACCTAACAGTTGCTTTTGGCTCTTCCTACCTCTATGAGAGGAAGTTTGGGGAAGGACAGGCTGGGGAAGGCAGTCAGTTGGACTGGAATATTTACCCAGAGATGCTAAGCTGTCCCAGGGGAATACAAACATCCCCAGCTCTTGCCAATGTTTCTAGTGATGCTTACCTCATGTTGTCAGAACTGGATCCCACCTAAATCGGGATCATAGGAAGATGAGAGTTTCTCACAGCTGGAGAGATAATGAGAATACTCAGGTAGATAAAAGTAGAAAAAGAGAATAAATGTCAATTTTGATGAGCTCTGAAACATTCAAGAGTAGTGTTACTTACAGTGTTAGAAGCAAAACCAAACCCCTTTTCTTGTATTTGTAGGCACTGAATTTTGAGGCACATTTTCTAAATCAAAACCACCTGTGAACTGGAAGCAAGTTCACTTTTTCTACCTCTGGGTTTCCCTGTAACTAAACTGTACAAGCTGGGGTTTGTGGGTTTTTCTTTTCCTTTTTTTGGGAAATTTTCAAAAAGTCAAGTTCTGTAATGTTTTCCAGTTGTATAAAAGTAGGACAAGGTTTCCTCATTCTAAGCCTGTTTTCAGACACTCCAGGCAAATCTAAGAGCTGGTTTTGTGACTTAAGACCACAAGGGACACAGGGGTGTGGTATCAGCAGCCAGAGTGCAGGGAAGCCTGGAGGCAGTCTGTAAATGAAGCAATTCATGATCTGGTCTCTGCCATTCACTGCCCTGGTGATATTACCAAAGACCTTCAACTTCAGGGGAAACATTTCAAGTAATGTATCAAAAGTCTTCATGACTGGGAAAACTGCACAGTCCACACTCTTCATTTCATGTACCAGGATGACTTTGTTTGCAACGAGCAAGACCACCCTTGCCACCCTAACGTATGAATAAAATGAACAGTGGGACTGAAAGTTTAATTCCATGCCATGTCTGGTATGGCCACAAGATGCTGAATTCATTACCTTAGAAATGTATACTTTTAAATTAGTACAGATGCTTACACCTACCTGGCATATGTTAGTTTGAAGGGTTCTAGGATGTGGTTCATTGTGCTAGATGTATCTGGTAACTCCTGCCCCCACCCACAGCTCCTGTTAAGTAGGCAGGGGGCTCTGTTATCCTGCCCCCACTGCTGGCTGCTAAGCGGCCCAGGGTGTGTCTGACCTGAGGGGACCCAATCCTAGGCTGGCCAGCAGCCCAGGAATGATGTAGCAGGCTCAGGAAGGCAAGGGGAGCCAACCAGATGCTCTCTTGGGAACTCAGAATCCTTTATACTGGGAGATTACTGCCAGATGGCCACTGGCTTTAGAGCAAAAAGGTCATTTGAGCGTTGAAGTCTGAGCAATTACGAGCCAGATAACAAGTTCTGAGGAAACTGGTTGCCAGTTTCGGCGGGTTGGGTGGGAAAAGAACCAAGTAAGGGCTAAAGGAGAGGGGAAGACACAGACAGTCGGTAATAAGAGGGACCCAAGAACGTGACTACAACCAAAACATCACCACTGCAAGCATGACGCAGAGAGAGAGAGAAAGAAAAGAGGAGTAGAATGAGAATAAGGAGAAGGAAGGAGAGAGAAGAGAGTGGGAAAAGCAAGCAGAGAGACAGAGGAGAAAAACTAGGGCCTAAGAGCTGCTCTGGTTCCGATCCCACTCAGTGGTTCCCTATCCTGAATTCCCAGGTCCCTCTGGATCCTTATAATAAACGCAGCTCTTCCCAGACCCCACCCTATATTTTTACTTGAGTTTCTCTGGGTGGATTTCACTCATCTACAAGGAGACCTCTCGGGACAGCTTGCTGGCCTTAAAGCAGGAATCGGGGGCTGCAGGTGGGGACAGGCATCTCTCCTCTACACAAAAGGAGGCACTTTGCCTAAAAAGTCAGTTGCCAACTACTGAAGATGGGCCAAAGACCCCTAGGCTATGTCTGTGGTGACCTACAGGGCAGACCAGTAAATGACCCATTTGGTTCCTGTCCTAGAGAAAAATATCCACTGTAGATAGACTCAAGATTAGGGTTTCCAGACTAAATGCCTGGGAAAGTAACAAGGTACTAGATTACATATGTATTGCCATTAAATCCCAGAAAAGGCTGGGGCTTCTTAAAGTATAACAAGGGGGTAAGTTCAGGCAAATATAAAGAGGTATATGTAAAGACTAATAAAGCATATGAACTTACTTTTAGGCATGGTAAAATCCAAAACTAGAGATTACCTTCAGAAAAGATTTACTAATTTCACAAATGTGAAAATCTCAACAGCTGATTAGAGGGGAAAAAATGTTTCAAGTGTAACTTTAGCCTTTGACATTGATGTAACAATTAGGTACTTCTACCTCAGGTCTCTTGTTACCACTTGTAAGAGTTCTGAGTAGAATCCTAGTGAAGATGAACCACGCTATCTATTCCAGGTAAAGGTGCCCCAGAAGGCTTTCATACGAAACTCACAGCCAAGTACCTACACCAGATTTGCACCTGTGGTTCTGTCCCCTTCAGGCTCTACGGACACACATGTTGAATTAGTCACACAGTCCTGTATATTCTGCCTCCATAATATCAAATTGGTCTCCTCTTCTCCAGGGTTGAAGGTTCAGTTATTGCCATCAAGGGGCTCAAAGGATCCCCTTCTGTCTTCACAGACACTCTTCTCTTTTGTGTTTAAGATACAGGATATTCAGGATTTTAAAAATTAAAGGTGTCCTTGTCTGCCTTTCCCCTACGCATGGGAAGGCTCAAAGTGGGGAGGGGGTTAGAGGTAAGAGACATTTTCCAGCATACACTCCCCCTTCCCTTCCTTACTTTGGTCATCCAGGCCCAGGGTGAAGGTGACCATAGGTGACCACCATAGACCTGGATATCCCACTGATCTAAGAACTGGATCAAGATCACTTCTTAGAAAGCTTTCCTTCTCCAATTTAAGAGACTAAGGTCAAAGAAAATTATCTGCTCCAAAAACTTTATCACCAACAGATCTCTGGAGATGCAGTCAAAAAGGGCTTACACTGAGTATCACATCACAGCATGCAACCATCTCTGTTGCCCAAAGGTTCCAGCTAAGCAACCAGCAGCCCCCCTAATGCTTTTATTCTCTAGTTCAATTTAAATTCCCATTGAGAACAACTGATCTAACTGATTAAAATTTAAATCTACCTAAGCTCATTTGGGGGAAGGAGATACAAACGGAAAGGAGAACGCATGCTGGAGTCAATGAGCAGTGTTGTCAGTGTCTCTTCAGCTGTTTATGGTCGTAGCTGGAGGCAGGTACATGCTCAGAACCAGTCATAAGATATTTAGAGCTTGGAGAGAAAGCTTTAGAAAAACAATTCAATCTATGCAACACTCCTGTAAGCCCACAGCAGGGGGAGTGGTAGAATGCAGAACCAGAGAATCAGAAGCTTTCCCCAACTTATTTTAAAACATTTTAAAATTGATACATAATTGTACATGTTTATGGGGTATATGTGATATTTCAATACATGCATACTACATGTGATGATCAAATCAGGGTATTTAGGGTATCCATCACCTCAAACATTTATCATTTCTTTGTGTTGGGAACATTTCAAGTCCTTTACTTCTAGCTAATCTGAAATATACAATATACTGTTGGTAACTATAGTCACCCTAGTCTACTATTGAACACTACAACTTATTCCTTCTATCCAACTGTATGTTTGTACATTAACTCACCACTCTTTATTCCCACCTACCCCTTTTCCCAGCCTCTGGTATCTATCATTCTATTTTCTACCTCCATGAGGGCCACCTTTTTAGCTCTTGCATAGGAGTGAGAACATTCCACAACTGTGCGTGGCTTATTTCACTTAACATAATGATCTCCAGTTCCATCCATGTTGCTGCAATTTTTTTAAATGGCTGAATCATATTCCGTTGTGAATGTACACATTTTCCTTATCCATTCATCTGCCGATGGACACTCAGGCTGATTCTGTATCTTGGCTATTGTAGACAGTGCTGCAATAAACATGGGGATGCAGATATCTCTTTGATCTCCAACTTCCTTTTTAGTTGGTGAATTAGGGTATAGGAATGTTCTTTGGTGAATGGTAGTATCCTCCCCAGTAACGCCCCTGCTCCCCACTGCAGACATACGTATTTCTCCTGGACATCATTTCCCCTCATTCATGCAGCATCTTATGGCTTGTCAAAATCAAAAACACTTCTGGTCCCAAGCATTTTGGGTAAGGTATACTCAGCCTGTAGCGGCTTCTCCTCTTTCCCCACAAATATCGAAACTGGCCTGTTACACGGTTTTACAAACATATAATAATGAATCTTGTTTTTTATTTAAGAAACACAAGGCCATAGAGTATGCCTTGACCAGAACCAGCCAAGGGAGTCCTTTACTGTTACTGTAACGTAACTCCTAGAAAAGTTGAGGCTGGGGCTGTCAACTGCACAGAATGAAGATCTTGTAAACCTCCCTCCACTACAGGTCACCTCCATTTGCTCTGCCAGCCCCCTTCTGCATGAACTGTTACTGTAATGTCTGGGCTGGGCTTGTTGTCTCAACAGTGGCATGCTCCTTAGGAGCGCGTTCAGACTGCCCCTGCTCCTTTCTTTTTCAGTCAGTGCTCACACAAGCCAGGCTGCCCTGTGCTGCCAGATTGGGAATAATCTTACCATGGGATGGGGTGATGGGGCCCTCCTTCCTAAATAGCATCACAGAACTATAGGGGCTTTAGATCTCTGTGAGGTGAACCAAGGTTGGTGGCAAACAGGACACAGGAAGCAGCAGGGAAAATAAAACCCACCTCCTTTCTCTCTTCCAGACTATTCCAAGGTAGAGCTCCTCCTTGCAGGCCTTTGGGGAGAGTCCAGGTAGCCCAATGTGCTGCTGTGTCTCTGTGGCCCCTGGTGAGGCAGCAGCTAGCACGGTCAGGCACACCGTCTGTTACCCTGCATTTCCCTTTTCCTTAATCGTTGCTGCACTGGGTTTGCAACACCCTCTGCAGCAAAATACTGGCATTTTAGTCTTTGTCTCAGGCCCTGCTTCCTAGAGGCTGTGGGCTAAGACATTGTCTGTAGGTTCTCACCCCTTCAACCCATCCTCCTTATTGTCACTAGTTTCCAAAACTCAAAGTTTTGTTCCCCTATATAAAGGGCTTCCCAGTACTGCATACAAGGCACTTCACAATCTGGGCTTCTGCAAGCTCTCCGGCTTTAACCCCAACTATTCCCTCTGCCACCTGCTTAAGGTCTCTGCCTACACTTAACTTATCCCTCATTCCCAAACCTCTCCTGCTCTCTCACACCTGGCCTGCCACTGCCAAAGCCCAAAAGACCCTTCCCTCCTCCCTCCTTTTCTTCTGGATGGACTCCTGCCTCTTCTTCTTTTACAAGCAGGCAGTCCTGGATCCACTCAGGTGAAGGTCATTGCTGTCTCCTCTGTGCCTTAACCATCTTCCTGCGTGGGCTCTACTGTCACTAGATGTTCCCAGATGGCTGGAACTGTGAACTTCTCCAGGGCAGAACCAGTAGGCTCGGCAGAGGCCTGGCACAGGATGAGTGCTCAGTAAATACATACCAGCTGAGTGAGAAAAACAAAGAGTGCAGGCACACAAACCACAGGGCACTTATGGACTTGTGGGAAACATGGATCTCAGACACGGCACATTCCTTCACTTTCCACCTGCTTCCAGCAAATGAGCTTAAAGTCCACAACTACCTAAGTGTGTATTCTAATCAAAACCAAAATAAAAACAGAGTTGTAAAACTTAAAAGGTATATTTTATAGTTGATTCATCCTCCTTTTTATATTGCTCCTAAGTACCACGTTCACTTAGGAATTGCAAAGCAAACAAAAAAGAATAAGAGAGGAGAGAGAGACAAAAAGAAACTACCTCATCTGCTTGCTCCTGAAGTCTAAAATTCAACAAAGATGAAAAATTCTTTTATTCCAAGATTGGAGGTAAGTTCTAAAATGCAAATCTCTGTGAATTTCAGCTGTGTAGCTGAACTAATTTACATTTCAGAACAATTTAAAGTCTCTGTAGTCCTTGGCTCATTTACCTCAAGTAACCACCCAAGGTCAAGGTATATATGTATGGTGGTGGTCCTTGCTGTGTCCCACTCAAACCTTGTGGGGCTCTGAAAAACCTTTGGAAGCTAAGAATCTCAAAGCCTGTTCACCTCTGCCTCTTCCTTCCCAAACCCTTACCTCTCTAGGAGAAAAGATGGTGCTCAACGATTGCAGTGGCTCAATAAGGGAAACCTTGCTCTCTTGTTTCCAGCCCAGTCTGTGGTCCACCTATGGGCCCGCGGGCACTAAAACGAAGGGAGTCTGCTTTCTTTCATGTACTGGCCTCCACATTTAGTCTTCGCTTGGGCTCATCTGGTATAAATTAGGATTCATCTTGGGCAATGGGTCTCAAGTATGATACTGAGTGGGTCTAGAATTTGCCTATCTGGGGGAAGGAAGGGGAGGAAAGAATAGCCACAGCACTTTACTTATTATTCTCTACTGTCCAATTAGGTAAGAATTTTGTTTCCGCTTCAAAGACAGACATAGGCAGATTTCTGAGGCTAAATGAGTGGTACGGAAAGAGCAATCAGTCCTGTATTTGCAACTTGATGGCAAATTTCTCATCTATAAATAGGAAGTAGTACCACTTCACGGTTCTTTTAGACAACTATTATGTGTGCAGTGCTGAGCCAGCATTGGGAATAAAATGCATTTAAAATATGTTTAAGTATGTACCCTTGCTTTCAAAAACAAGGTGCTAATACTACTCCAAAGGCATAAAATGGGACAAGCTAGACATGAGAGTCCTGAGCTGGCTAGCACCTTCACATCACTGCCCATGTGGAACCAGTGCTTATGCCCACTCTATATCTCTCAGTCTCCACTGCTCAGTGTGGTCTCTATTTTCCAGCACTTTTGTTTTTCAGGATTTTCTCTGCCTTAGCACAGAGCTTTCTGCCATTTAACAAACGGCTCCTAAAGGACCCTGGGGAACCACCAGCCAGTTTGTGAAAACAAGAAATGCTTTGACACAACTCCTTTCTGCTTTAAGAAGGGCAGGAGGCCTTCAAATTGCAGAGCTGGTTTCTCTTTTCCTCAGTGCAAATGCAGTCACTTATGGATAATGATGTTCCTTCATCTACTCTGATGGACATGGTCCTAAAGCAACAAAATCCACCAGCTATACTACCATGCAGAAAACAGGCTGATAGGTTGAAAACACACCACCACAGCCCAAATGTGTCAGCAGACTCCTCCATGAGCTTTCTGTTTTCCACCTATCTGGGTGGAACCACAGAAAACAGACTGTTTAGTGACAAAGAGTGCTGTCACAGTGGAAGGTTTTGCCTTGGCAAACTGAAGTTGCATGTTTCATAGAATCCCAAAAGGGTCAGGAAATCATGGACTGAATATCCTTTCTTGAAAGGGAGGAGGGGATACCTTGATGAGCTTTGGCCAGATTCTGTTTAAAGGCAAGGGAGAAGTGTCTGCTATTATTACAGGACCATCCTGTGAGAGTAGTCAGGGAAGAATTTTGGAACACTGCATGGTCACACTGGGAGTGGGTGTGATGGGGCTTCCCCTGACAATCAAACTGAGGCCCCAAAGGCCAGGAACCAAAGCACAGAGGCCAAGTACCACCCAATCACATCAGTAAAGAATAAATTAAAAATAATATGAAAAATATGAAAAATATAAAGTAATACCTTAATACTTTTAAATCACTTTAGCGTATTCCTTTGTAACAAGAAGGGGGAAGAATTCTATCTATATATTGGTCTCTCTTAGTAAGGAGTAACATTACATTTTGTGTTTTCCAGTATTAACTGCTGTAAATCTGTGAGGGATTCTATCAAAATAACACTCTTCATAGATTCATGTTAAAGGACAGTAGTAGACGTCAATTGATCTTTACTCAGCTGGTCAAGGAACATTTTAAAAATTAATTTCAAAAAGTTTTTTCTTCATATGAAGCAAAATATAAAAATAAGAACACACACAATGACTGGCAGAACACAATTTCTGCAGGCCTGAATGAAAAGTAATTGCTTTCTTGTAATTTCCAACTTTTCTACTTGTAATTATCTTACAACCAAGGGAGAAAGATAAGACCTGTCTGCAAAACCACATTTGGCAGCTCCAATGGGCACGTCTCATATATAGTAATTGTGTAGAAATCTGGGAGGTGGAATGAGTGGAGAAGGCCCAATATCACTGGAAAAACAGAAAGGGAAAATGGTGTGTGAGGCAGGGCCCACTTCTATGGGATGGTACACACCTTCATCTTTCATCCCAAGGGCCTTACCTTCCTGCCAGCCTCTCACAGTCAGGAATAAAAAGGGCAGCCTGAATTCAATGCACCACACATAACGAAGGCGTTTATACTCCACTCAACATGCGTGTGCTTTTCCCTGGATCCTTCCAAAGCAGCAGGTGGTGGGGGCGGGGGAGGGCAACCAGGACAGCTCCATTAGGTTGATTCTGAATTTCATAAAACACGAGACCAGGCCACCATGTTGTGGAGAAGCATGGCAGCAGAGTCAAGGGCTGAAACAATTTCACTCAGTGCTTAATTTACTGTAAAAGAATTAATCATATGATTCTAGAGTAGCATTTGGAGATGTTCCTCTCTTTGAAACCCCAATAGATAATAAAAGGCACCTCTCTGGGGACACGAGGACAGCCAGATTCAGTCAGGTCGCAATGCCCCTTCTTGGTGCTGACCCAGCTCTTGATTTCACTGTCTGCATGGGGGATGAGACTCCAAATAAGACGTAATTTAATGTGCCAGGAAGCTCTCATTGTTATAAGAATTATACGCAGGGTAAATAGCAGTGCTTCAAAAAGACAAGACTTTTTGAAGATCCTCATGCTTGGCAGCTCTTACCAGCAGTCTCACAGAAGGGGTGGCATTCATTACGCAGAGTGGAGATGGGAGAATTGGTCTCTGTCCGTAAATAGCCTTTACACAGGCAGGCCAGCCCTCCCACGCTGATCTGAGGTAATCTGGCCTTTTCTGGGGCCCTATCCATATTTGTGTAACATTTAGCAGGCAGTTTGGGGTCAAGAATGAAGTAATCTGTGTTTTTATTCCAGTTCTCTGACTAACTTCTTATGGGACTTCGGCACGTTCCCAAGGTTCAGTTTTCTTATCTGTAAAATGAAGGAATATTAAATCTGCCCTATTATCTCACGTGAGTATTCAAAGAAATAAATGAGATTTTTAAATTATTATGTGAAGGCATATTCTTTCTCTCACACACTCGCTCTCCCCAAGGCTCATGCATCTGAAAGAGCTCTACCCAGCACTTAGTTATGGCCGAGATAGGGCACACCATGGACCTCAGAGGATGTAATGCCTTCGTGTGGTATGGGGCAGACCCATCCCTCACCAAAGGGCTTCCTGTCCTTGATGCTGGGCCCACTGACCCAGGGGTGCCACCTTCTGGGTAGGACGGCACAGGCTGGTTTTCACTACGCCACATCACTAAGGTGCATTTCTAGTTTTAAGCTCTAGTTGTAGGGCTGTGCTAGCTAAATTTCCTTGCTGAGGCACTCAGCCCCCTGCCGTATGCATTAATACCCATGGCTTAATGATGATGGATGTGTCCACTGGTAATAATGTACATGATCTCTCCCCTCAGAATACCTAGTGTCAACAAGCTGTTGTTGTAGGCTGGGACCTGACATGTGACAAACCAGGCCACTTAAAACATAAGACTCTCTTGGGCTCCTTCCTTCTCCTGCTCCCACCAAGCTAAGAACAAACTTCTAAATTCTAGGCACGATCTCTTTGTATTTGAGGTGTACAGACTGAGATTCTGATTCAGGTATAGCAGTGTAAGGTCCCTTTAAAGGACACCTGACCACCAGGCTTTAAATGAAGAGCTGATTCTTAAGACAGAAGCTAAAAATATCCTCTCCATCCCTCTCCTCAAAATAAATCACACGCCTCTTGAAATTTATTCACCTCATGCCTGGTTTCTTAAAAACATGAAGATAGCAAAATAAAAGTGATCAGCCTAATTAGAGTGCCTTCGAATCTGAA
Organism: Piliocolobus tephrosceles; assembly: GCF_002776525.5. Classification (NCBI taxonomy): domain Eukaryota; kingdom Metazoa; phylum Chordata; class Mammalia; order Primates; family Cercopithecidae; genus Piliocolobus; species Piliocolobus tephrosceles. The sequence goes on along the minus strand of NC_045444.1, from coordinate 18,296,686 downwards.
ATGCTGCAAACAAACATATTTGAAAGGAAAAGCAGCTGAAGTGTCTAATTTGCAAGCAGCAGTTTGAAAACAGGAACAATTAAAATACACTGGTAAAGCAAAGCTGAGGTCTCATACTCATCAATGGTTTCGGAAAATCTCTCCCTTTCTACGTACTCTCCCCGATTTCTCCGGCAGCTTGTGAGTGCTGAACCTCTGTCCTGTTACCAATGCCAACATGACACACCCTATAGAGAGGTGTGTCTATAAGAAACAGGGAGAAGGACCCAGAGCCAGGAAATCAGGATTTCGAACTCTGACATCGCCCTTTGCTGGCTATATGCCCTTGGGAAGTGGTTTCACCCACCTGCACCTGGACTCTTCAGGTAATAACTACCCTCCCTCCTGGAGAGGCCCAAAGGATCACATGAGATAATGTGGTTAAGTGACTCAAACTACAAAGGATTCTTCTCATGACTTCTCAACCTTATGGTTCTATTCTAGCCAAGTCTTTCTTCTCCATCCCATGTCCAGGGTTGTTAGACTAATTGTCTGTTTCCCCCAAAATTCATATCCCCGCTGTTGAAATCCTTATGCCCCCCGTGATGGTACTAGAAGGCTGGGCCTGTGGGAAGTAAAGAGGTTACAAGGGTGAAGTCCTCATGTATAGGAATAGTGCCCTTTTAAGAAGAGACCAGAGATCTAGCTCACTCCTTCCACCAGGTGAGGATAAGACATTGGCTGTCTATAACCCAGAAGAGGGCCCTCACCAGAACCCAACCATACTGACACTCTGAGCTCAGGCTTTCAGCCTCCAGAACTGTGAGAAATAAATTTCTGCTATTTATAAGTCACCTAGTCTATGGTACTTTATCACACAGCCCAAACACTCAGCCAAGGCTAACTAACTGTAGTTTCCAGTCTTTGTTCAAGAGACTCTCTCCTGCTTAGAAATGCCATCCTGCTGTTTACCACCCCAGGTAAGACCCCTTTTGAAGCAGATCACTAACAGCACCACCTACCTCCTCAACTCTCTCAGCACTCAATCCCCATCCCCAGCCAATGGAGCCCTAATCCTCTGCTTATTGCTGTCTCTCACCTGGTTAAACACTGCTTGAGAGTTCTATATGTCCCCTCCTCTTACTTGATTCCAAGCTTCAGTGGGCCAAGGACCTGATCAGATAGTCTAGATCAACAGCATCTGAAGTTACTCAACTGACACATGCTAAAAGAAATAGGAGTCCAAGAAATGAAGACCGTTAGGGTCTGAAACAAGACAAAGAGAGGGAAAAGTCTGAGAGTTGGCATAAAAGATGCTAAAGAAGTAACGTTTATCCAGTAAAAGAAACCATATAGAGAGGTTGGATATGAACCACTTCAGTGGAGACCTGGGCCCAAATAACTTGCTATGTTAAAGGAACTCTGCAGCAACCATTTTTACCAAAAGTCAGTGACCATTATATTTCAGTTAGATTTGGGGGCAGGAGGGTTAGGGGGATGTGTTTTCAGACAGAATACACATCATGTGACTTAAATTTGTGTTTAAGACAGACTCCTCCATTCAAGTAACAGTAGACATAGGACAAGGTTAAAGTCTTTGGAGAAGTCCTACGTTTTAAACAGTTATGGTGTTCTGCCATGTGATTTGAATACAACTTAATTTCTGAAAGCAAAAGAAACATATATTGAAATAAAAATAATTCCTTTCTATGTTTTCTGACTTAAAGTATTTGAAGTTCAATTTTGCTTTGGTGTTTGGTTTGATTGGAGGGTAGCTGTTTTGCTGGCACCTCAGATGGTGCCTGATCTAAAAAGTGAACCTCAAAGGGGGATGCACAGAAAAATAGGAATGTGTTTCTTTACAGTGTAATATTTCTATACCATACATACCATTATACTACTCTCCATCTTTATCAATAAATTAGTATCCATATATTGAGAGGTCAAACTCAGCATTTTTTCATTGACATGGCTCCAACAGTCAAAAACGAACCGAAGACCCAGTGGCAGTCTGATGCTGGAATGGAAGGCGTGCAAAAAACTGCAGGAAGGATTGGGAAAAACTGATGAAGCCACACCAATGCCCTGCCTGTCTTAGTTATTCGCGTTCTCAGTTTAGAAAGAATAATTGTAAAAAGAGAATGATGATATTTTCTGAATTCCAGTTGAATGTGAGAAAGGGAAAGTGAACATGTTCAATAAAAGGTTCACAAGAGGAGGCATTTGGTCTCCTGTGTCCTTAACAGAATTTCTGAACTCAGGACCACATAGCTTCTCTCCAAAGGAATCACCTAACACTTACTTAGGCAAGAATACAAGTATTCCAAATTTATGGAATAAATTTCCAAATTTATGGCAAGTAGGACCAGCTTGCCATAACCTGTATTAGTTTTGATTCCAAATTTCTTCAGGTCACCTTCACACACCATTAACTCAGTTATCCACCAAGCCATTAGACACCACATGTGCATGACTACAGGCCTCAGGGCCTCCAAGAATAAATTAATCACCAGGGAACATATCTAGCTGGTTGGTCTGAGAGTTCAGCTGGGAAAGCATATGGAGTAGCACAGAGGCTGAGGCTAAACTCCACTTAGAAAAATTAAAGTGAGAAACAGCCTTCCTTTAAAAAAGGAGCAAATCTGGAAAAGACAGAGGGTGCTAGCTTAGTGCAGATGTTGTCTAGGTCTGTTTCCTGAGATGACTTTTCAGAGATTCCCAAGCTTAGTCTTTACAGGCTATATTTACTAGTCAGTATAACATTACTCGTCAACACAGAAGGCAGTGGACTGGAAAACAAATATATTTAAATTAAGTGTGTTCATAAAGACACTTAGACTATCACTAGCAAGTACTAATGAACTAATGGGTCTAGGCAATTATTCTTAATGGCTGCTAACATGAAGAAAACAGCAAGATAACTGGACATTATGTGCCTCCTGATGTCAATACCTCAAAACCCCTTATGAAGTAGTCCTGCAAAAATCAAACCTGGGCCGGTGGTGGTGGCTCATGCCTGTAATCCCAGCACTTCGGGAGGTCGAGAAGGGTCGATCACTTGAGATCAGGAGTTTGAGACCAGCCTGGCCAACATAGTGAAATCCCATCTTCTCTACTAAAAATACAAAAATTGGCCAGATGTGGTAGTGTGCACCTGTATTAACAGCTACCTGGGAGGCTGAGGCAGGAGAATTGCTTGAACCGGGAGGTGGAGGTTGCAGTGAGCCAAGATTGCACCACTGCACTCCAGTTTGGGCAACAGAGCGAGACTCTGACTCAAAAAATCAAACCTGAATTTGATCAGGCTGCTTTATCTTACCTACCAATTTCAGAAAATATACTGGAGAAATACCACAGTTATGCAATTAGTAAAATTTAGACTGTGGGCAACTCTACAGGATAAATAACCTGGTTTAACAAATAAGCTCCCATTAAAGGAGACTTAACGAATATACCCAGTCACAATGTATGGATCTTATTTGCATCTTTATTTGAATAAAATGAAAAAATTGAGACAATCTAAGAAATCTTAACCCTGTATATTTCAATATTAAAAAGTTTACTGTTAATTATTTTTAGGTGTAATAGCAGTGGGTTTTTTTTTTTAAGATCTTCATATCTTAGAGATACATACTATACTGAAATACTTTAATAATGAAAAAATAAGATGTCTTGAATTTCCTTCACAATATTCTGGGGGCGGAGGGCAGATAAAGAGGAAACATGACTTGCTGTGAGTTGATCATTGGTGAAGCTAGGTGAGAGGTACATGGGGGCTCATTATACAATTCTTTTATTAGAAATGTTTCACGGCAAAATTTAAAGAAAAAGAGTCACCATAGTTCATTCTGAGAAAAGCTTTCAAATACTTAAAGTGGAGAGAAACAACACTTTCTTTTTCATTGTCCTTGACTTTTTGGGAAGAGGTGGCAATTTTTGAGCTTTAGGTACCTTCCATGTTAGTTCTGTGCCTCCCTTCTACTCATTTTTTGTGCATCCTTTTAAAATCCAAGGCTCTGATCCCCATGAATTTTAGCTGGAGATTTTGTAGTCTCCTGACTTCTCATTATCGGAAAAGCTGTCATCAAATAATTATATGTGGAAAGTACCCTGATTCTTTAACAATCACCTGCTAAGTCACCTTTCATTGGAGGTCTCCATTCTTAGTCTTCTGTTCAGAGGCAAATTCCCATCACTGGACTTTGGAACTCTTGGGTACACATTTGAATACTCAACCATCTGTGGCTATAAATGGGCAGCTTTCTTCCAATATTCCTATCTTTTTGTTCCCCTTCACCAAACTATTTTGTGCTGTTCAGAACCAAGTCATTAGGATGACAACGATTCTCCTCCTTCCCTCCAACATGAGGTAGCATGCGGCAAAAGCTTGCTAGGTGTTTTGTTACCACATGCAGGAACTTCTAGCAGAAAATGGTTCAGCCATGTTAGTGGGCATCGTGCCTCCTGTGTGCTCAGCTCTGTAGGAAGACTTAACTTGCCTCATTCCAGCTAATCCTTACAACGATCTTAGGTAGAACAGACTGCTGTTTCCACTTTACAGACAGAAAAACTCAGGCCCAGAAACTTGCCTAAGGTCCTCTAGTCCTCTAATAAGTTAGCCAACAGAACCAGGATTGGAACACAGTTCTTAACCAATACTCTATGAAATCTAGTTTCTGTGCTGGCTTGGTAAAGAAAAGGTAAAAAAAAAAAAATATATATATATATAAAATAAATAAAAAATATATATTTAATAAATTTAATAAATATATTAAATAAAAAAAAATATATATATATATATTTTTTTTTTTAGATGAAGTTTCGCTCTTGTTGCCCAGGCTGGAGTGCAATGGTGCAATCTCAGCTCACCACAACCTCCGCCTCCCAGGTTCAAGCACTTCTCTTGCCTCAGTCTCCCAAGTAGCTGGGATTACAGCCATGTGCCACCATGCCCAGCTAATTTTGTATTTTTAGTAGAGATAGGGTTTCTCCATGTTGGTCAGGCTGGTCTGGAACTCCCAACCTCAGGTGATCTGCCCACCTCAGCCTCCCAAAGTGCTGGGATTACAGGTGTGAGCCACCGCGCCCGGCTCATACATATCTTTTAATCTGGCCAAATGGTCTCTTGTGTATTCTTAGTGTGTTAACATTTTGTTATTTTCTATTTTAATCTTCACTCCAACTTTTCCTTATTTTGAGATATCCCATATATACGTATTTCCTAAGCATATAGCACTACCTCTCTACCCCTTTATCTAATGCAAAGATATCCCCTTTTCCTTATGAACATAATGTCACTTTTACTTGGGGCAGCAACAGTAGTTGAAATTTCCTAATCTCCCTAGTAACTAGGAGTAGGTAAAGACCGGACACAGCTTCAGAGAAAGCTCTTTAGAGGGGGTTGCCTCAGCAGAGAAACATACACTCTTTTATCCTTCTCTTCTTGCTTTTGCCTCCTGAGTGAATTGAGGCCCTAATGGCTAGAGCTTCAGCAGCCATCTTCGACCAAGAGTGCCTCTGAGGGCAGATACCATTACTAAGATGACAGAGTTGAAAGACAGAAACAGCTGGAGTCCCTAATAACAGACCACTAAAGTAGTCCAATTTACTTATCTTTTTTAAGAGAAAAAGGAAATTCTTTAAGAGATTTTTTTATGGTATAATCTAATATTCACATTTGAATGCAATTCTTAATTTGATACACTAACTCATTTGCATGTTCTGACTACAGGAAATTTTAATGCCAACAATTTGATTTTCTCTACGTAGTCCCTTGTTTAAACGACACTTCTAACTTTTCTGAGGTCATTCCTGTTTTTTGCTTTTCCTGTCAATGGTTTGTTTAAATATTTCGTATTTTGCCTCGGGACAGCTTCTCATCCTGATGCTTAAGTGACTTTTCCATGGTCCAACTGCAAGCTAATTTTGCACACCTTAAAATAACACATTATTTTACTTTGCATCAAAATTTTTACCCTGACACCTTTTTGAGAATTTGTCACCAGGTCAAAATGTTCCCACTGCTTACTGTGCTGTGATTCCGCCTGACAACAAGGTGCTTCTTACATCTTATCTCACCTTCTGAGGTTCTGCTGTTGACTAGCACAGCTTTTTAGTTGTTCCATATTTCCCCCATCTCTTAGAACCAATATGACATTTTATATGCCCTAAGTAAAAATAAACAAAAAACCCCTGCTAAATCGATCTTCTTTTCAATAAGCATTTATCAAGTCTAATCATCTGTATTTCTTCCTCCTCCCAAAAATAAATATTCTCTTCAGTGGCTTTATGTTTCCCTGGTGTCATACTGTCAAAACTTTTCATTTTTTAATTGGCATGCTCCATATATGTTTCATATGTATTTATAAATATCCAACCTTATGCGTGTACCTTTGTAAAAACCGTACACATGTCTAGAACCTGATCTTTGAGGCTTACCTTACACCTCGAATTTTGGTGGCATTAAAAACTATGTTGTCCTCTGCCCTCCATTTGTGACTGAACACTCCAGCTCTACTCAATCAGCAGGTGAGGGCTTCTCAAGTCAGGAGACAATAGCGAGGGAATGAGGGGCTTTTGATGGCACAAGAAGGATTAAGTGACTAAGGACATTCTAGTCACACTTTTATTCTTCCTTCTCTTTGGATTTAATATATATTGCAGTATATAAATGCTCTCTTGACATAAATGCTGACCTGAAACTTAATGCTTATTTGATATCTGCTTGATTTTTTGCTAGCTATTATGAGGCAGGTTTTGCTACTGTTGCTGTTTAATGCATAACAGTATTTGGAGACATAGACTCAGAGAACGAAGAAAGAAGTACAGTCGGTTCTGCAAAAATGTGTGTTTCTCTAATGTCAGTTAGCTCATAGACAAAGGATAAGTAGGAAATGATGTAAACAGAGCATGTAAGTCACTTTGGTTCATACACCATTTGTCTCTAGCACATTAATATTTTGTAGAATCAATAACAGCAGTTTAATATAAGATACATTTACTCAGCTACATGTAGTAATCGGCAGAGGGTATAGTACTGTATACCATGACTAGTTTCCAGCCCAGTATGTGTAGCCATGGCTCTTCCATGGACATGCTCCCGTGGAGTTCTCTTCCATCAGGAAAGGTCAGGTGCATCTTACCCTTCTTTCTATAAACTAAAAGTAGCCTCAAACCATTCCCACCTCCAGCATGCTAATTTGACCTTTTTAAAGGTAAAGCTGTATATTTACTATAGTATTTGCTTTTTAGGTTTAAACTTTTTTCACTCTACCATTTTTATTTGGATTGTTATTTTTATAATTGCTGTTGTTCAAAACTGTGTAGATTTGATTTGCAGTGGTTTGGCCCTTACTTTTACCATAAGTTCTATTATTTTAATTTGCAGTTTTCAAGATTTTTCAGAAATGCAGATATCGTGATATAGTAGAAGTGTCTGTACATCAAACTTCCTAAAGGTGAGAGAGAGAGAGAGAGAGAGAGAGAGAGAGAGAGAGAGAGAGAGAG